>NC_041007.1:319687-634375 GCF_004193775.1 Glycine soja | reverse complement strand
AAGGATTTTAAGACATCTTTAAGGAAATAATTTATTAGAATGACTTATCTTTATTTTAAGACATTTTAATAGAATTATTTTGTTACGGTTGAAAGAAAAATAATGAATTAAGGAAGGAATGAAAATCAAACAGTGTTCTATTAGACCAGTGACAATCATATAGCTCGAGTGATAATAGTCTCTAATCTACGAATTAAAAGAGATCTATAATCTTTCACCTAAAAAATACACCATGATTGAAATTCTATGTACGTACGGAAGAAAGGAAGAAAACTTTACCACAATCTTTCGTTCAGTTTAGGATAGAATACAACAATAATAAAAGAATCTCTTTTTTTTTAAGAAAAAATACTTTTATTTTATTTATCTCATTTCTCATTCTTTATCTAAGATATTAAGGTTAAATTAAGTGCATATTTAGTCTCTATAAAACTTATATTTTCATTTTAGTTCATCCAGCAAAAAAATAAATTCCATTTTAGTTTTTTTATTTATTTTTGTCTATTTATAATCTTTCGTTTATTTTCATAAAAAAAATATCAAATTTTGAGTGACTAAAAGGAGATGAATAAGAACATAAATTTCTAACCTCATAGATTGATATTAATGATGGAAAATAAATGAGAAGCTAGATATGTACGATATTTTTTTTATAAAAACTAAAAAAAAATTGAAGTTTTATAAAAAAATTAGTTTGTTCGATTTTTATTTCTTTTCATTCTCTACTTAACCAATTTATAAAATCCTTTTATTTTTTGGTACTCTTTTTGTTCAATAGAGTACTAAATAATGAACTTAAAAGTTAAGAAAGAAGACGTAATAAAGTGGGTGTGGAAATATTAGAATCCCAGGTTGCAGGTGTGAGTGAGAGAGAAAAGAAGCCGACCACACACTCTCTCTCTTACATTGCATGGTGTGGGTGGCGTTACAACCTTTCCTTTTCAGATCGTGGATCGTTAACTTGTACCCGTTTTCACTACCCCTCCCCCTACTCTTCTTAATCTATTCCAATCCCATTCAACAAAAAAACAGCTTCATCCTCTACCTTACCTTTTCTGTTTTTGTTTAACAAAAAATCTAAACTTGGACGATACGTCACACACCTCGTGGATCGTACTAAGATTTTTTTATACTATTCTGGGTTTTGAGTGGCTCTAGTCTACTCAAAGGTTTGAACTTTGAACTCTGAAGCAGTTAGTTGTGTTGAGTAGGTGGCATTGAGGTGCCTGCCAATGCCATGTAGCGAATTCTGAAGAGAGAGACCATTGCGTTATGCGTGTGCTGATTTTAGTTTTACTCTTGGGTCGCATTTGTGGTTAAGCTTTCAATTGCGGTTCGCTCACCGTCAGAGGCAGACGTTAAAGGACAGAGAAAGCTGAAGGTAATTTCATTGAGTCGTGAAACATTAATTTCTACAAGAATATCCGACCGTATGTGTTGGTTGGAAAGAAGAAAAAAGAGGGAGAGTGAAAGGGATGGCCTTGTTTGTTTTGGGACCATTGCTCCGTGTAACTAACGATTTATGGTCTTGTCTCGTTGAACAGCGTTCTCAGTTCTCAGACATTGAGCGTTTGCCACGATCAAACTATTTTTTATTGGTCATTGATGAACGAAGGATAAAAATATTTTTATTTGCTCTTCACCTCCCTCTTATTTCTCTCTCCAGATGAAGCAAGGTTGATCGTCTCTCTTCTTTGTTATTTTACTTTCTTTTTTTGTTTTTAATTTATTGAAGACAAGTTCTCGTCATATAAGGCCTACAAGCGACAAGTGAGAATTGATAGTAGATGATTAAATAGTAATTACTAGTCAGTATTCTGTTGTTCCTGGTCTTTCTAAAGTTAGCTTCTTGTTGCTGTTATTGCGTATTTATTTATGAGCTGAAGTTAATGGGTTGTTGTCTTCTCATTCAGGATGTGAATAATGCTCAAATTTAAGGGCTTGGTATTTTTGTGAACAGCCAGCTGTTTTCCTATAACTATCTTGCATATTTGGGAAAGCAATAATAGCTTTTATAATTTACCACATCACGTGTTTTCACTTTTAAAAGTGAGAAATGGGAGCTGTTTCTGGAGAAGAGTTAGTTAAATGGGAGAAGATGGGAGGAGTGGGAGGCCATGAGGAGAAGATTCTGGTGTTAGTGAGGCTGAGACCTTTGAGTGAGAAGGAAATTGATGTGAATGAAGCAGCAGATTGGGAATGCATCAATGACACTACCATCTTATACCGGAACACCCTTCGGGAAGGTTCCTCATTCCCAAGTGCCTACACCTTTGGTAAGCAAATGTATATCTTTGATGTTGCCATATTATTCATTGTCATAAATTGGAATCAAAATCAAACAATTCTATGTTTGCATTATATTGACAAGAATTAGAATCTTAGAACATGGGTTTGATTCATAAAGTACGGTTACTGGATCTGTTGATCACTTTCCTTTGCCTGGAGAACAAGGTTTAGTTGCTTTGAATAATTTCAACTTTCAAGTTCTCTTGCCTTGACTTTCCATGGCAGAGATGCACTTCTTTTTTTAATTTTCCTGGGTCCAACTTGGGAAAATACTTAATTGAATTGGTGATACAAACATTTTGATGATTCTTTTTTCACTTGTTTTTATTTGACATAACCAACTAAGATGCCAATCCCTTTTTTCCCCTTCTCTTTAACTTTAAAATGACTGTACTTCGCCTCACTTCAAAATGCATTTTGCTTAGTGTTTTTTTTGTAATGATTGTGTTTTGGAAGCATTGTTGATTAAGTTTAAGATATAATGTGTCAGAGGTTCATTTATTATGGATAGAATGTTTCTGAATTTTTATTAAGATTTGGTTGTAGACAGAGTTTTTCGGGGTGACTGTTCCACAAAGCAGGTATATGAGGAAGGGGCCAAAGAAATTGCTCTTTCAGTTGTTGGCGGAATAAACTGTAAGCATATAATTTTATGCTACCCAGTTTCTCATGAACACTTCCCAATCAGTCTCCTTACTTTGACTAAAGTACGTATTTATACATTCTTCCAGCATGTATTTTTGCCTACGGGCAAACGAGTAGTGGAAAGACATACACAATGATTGGAATAACTGAATATGCTGTAGCAGATATTTTTGACTATATAAATAAGGTAACTGGACAGTGAATTTATAGATCTAGCTGTTTAATTCTTCAGTATCATTTTTCACCATAGTTCTTGTTTCTAATATTACAAATCTTGTTTTGTCAAATATATATATATTACAAGTCTTGCTAACAGAAGGTTACCGCAACTTTTTTAGCATGAAGAAAGAGCTTTTGTGTTGAAGTTCTCAGCAATTGAAATTTACAACGAAATTATTAGAGACCTCCTGATCACTAAGAACACATCACTTAGGCTGCGTGATGATCCTGAGGTGAATGCATTCCGTAATCTATATATATAATGTTAGGAAGTCTCACATGGTCTGCTTCAATTCTCATGGTGTAACTTATATATCTGTTGGATAAATTTACTTAATTCCAATTGGTTTTAAGTTGAAATCTAACATATAATATATTGAATTGAAGAAGAAATGATATTGCTTATTTAACTGTTTCTCTATTTTTCAGAGAGGACCAATTGTAGAGAAACTTACAGAGGAGACTCTACGGGACTGGGTGCATTTGAAAGAGCTCCTATCATTCTGTGAAGGTAAAAGAAATTTGCATAACTTTCTTGACACAAGTTGGTTTACAGCATTACATTTCCTGCTATATTCTTGCAGCACAGAGACAGGTAGGAGAGACATACCTCAATGACAAGAGTTCTCGATCTCACCAAATTATCAGACTGGTGCGTGTGCCTTCCCCCTTGCTTGCTTAGAACATTGTGTTGTCTATATCTTGTTGACTTTTGTTATTGGAATTGTAACCTTGCAGACAATTGAAAGTTCTGCCAGAGAATTCATGGGTAAAAGCAGCTCAACCACTTTAGCTGCTAGTGTGGTATGTTTAAAATTTTAAGTTCTTCCTCTCACTCAACATAAAATGTTTAGATCATTTTACTATTATTTTTGTTTCTTTTCTCTGCAGAATTTTGTTGATTTGGCAGGGAGTGAGCGTGCATCTCAGGCATTATCAGCTGGGTCCAGATTGAAAGAAGGCTGTCATATAAATCGGAGTTTACTCACTCTTGGAACAGTTATTCGTAAACTTAGGTTGTCCCCTTCTTTCTTAGCCTATGGTGTCTACCTTCTTTATTCAGCTTCTAATATTGTTAGCAAACCTACATCTGGATTGTTTAATTCAACTGTAAGTCATATGGATGGCTGCCTCTTATTTTATTGTTGATTAATTAATCATATCTTCATTGTTTATGACTTCACAACCTGTCAGGCTACAAGGTTAACTTTGTATTTTCTATGCAAGAACTGACTAGCTTATTTTTTTTCTTTTCGCCACTATCAGATTGAAATTATTGATTTCGTCATAGGCTCATAGCAGTAAGATAGCCTTTCTTTCAGAAAAGAGAAAAAGAGCATTAAGATAGCCTTCTTTTATTAATTATAAGATACTAAATTCCTTGTATAGGGTTGAATATTAGTTAATGTTAACTTTACCAGTAAATAAAAATTTGGGTGAAGAAGCAAGACAGGTATTCATATTATGTACCTTGTGTTGTGACTAATTAGAAAGAGCTTTTCACTGTATAATTATCTGATGGGCTACACTTTCTATGAAGCTGTTCAAATGTAAAATTCAGTAGTTTCTGTTGGCTGACATCATGTGCTTGGATGCAGTAAGGGAAGACAAGGACACATCAATTACAGAGATTCTAAGTTGACGCGCATACTGCAGCCTTCCTTAGGTGGCAATTCTAGAACAGCCATCATTTGCACTTTGAGCCCTGCGCGGAGCCATGTTGAGCAAACTAGAAACACCCTTCTTTTTGCTTGTTGTGCAAAACAAGTGACTACTAAAGCACAGGTTAATGTAGTGATGTCTGATAAGGTATTGGTCAAGCAGCTGCAAAAAGAGGTAGCCAGATTAGAGAGTGAGTTGAGAACTCCTTGTCCTCCTTCCACCAATTGTGATTGTGCAGCAATGTTGAGAAAGAAAAATCTCCAGATACAAAAGGTCATAATTTGCTCTCTCTTTTTTTTTAATTCATATGATATTTCACTTTATGTTGATTGTGGACATATCTAGACGTGGGACTTTGAAGATATTGATTTAGAACTTTTGGTGCATTAACCTCCCTTTTCTGGTTAATTGTCCATTTGTCTTGATGAACAATACTTGTGTCGTAATATCTAAAATTGGTTTCACCATTTTCTTAGATTTTGTATCATACCTAAAGCTGTATGATTGGTGCTTAGTGATACATCGTCCACCCTTGTGCATGTTACATTTTTGTTACTCCTTGGATGTTGATAATATGGGTTTCAATTATTCAGATGGAGAGGGAGATTAGGGAGCTTATTGAGCAACGTCATCTTGCTCAATCTCAGGTTGAGGATTTGCTGCGCATGGTTGGAAATGATCAGAAATCTAGAAAAGTAATTTCTATCTCCTAATTAGTGAACTTATATAAGAAAATTATGCCTCTGAATTTGGTTTCCTCTCCTTATTATTCAGTTTGGCATTAATAAATTGTGCTAATATGCAGGAAAGGATGGACACCTGGGAAGATGATGATTCAATATCAGAGTCATCAAGCACTTATCCTTCTGATTTACGCATTAGAGAATTCAACAATCCTCACTACAACAATGAAAACAGTGAAAGTAGTCCTGATAGTAAGTTTTTTCTTTTCTTCCCTTTGCCAGTAGTAAGTAGGCTGATAGAAGTTTATAGTTAATACCATTCAAGAGTAGAACCGCATCATATTTAGTCATTTGATAACTTTTGTTTGTACAGAACACCCTGATGAATGCTGCAAAGAAATTCAAAGTGTTGAATTGGAGGAATCAAGTAGAGATGA
Organism: Glycine soja; assembly: GCF_004193775.1. Classification (NCBI taxonomy): domain Eukaryota; kingdom Viridiplantae; phylum Streptophyta; class Magnoliopsida; order Fabales; family Fabaceae; genus Glycine; species Glycine soja. Next base: position 628,440 of record NC_041007.1, on the reverse strand, counting down.
CCTTGAATATGCTGATCTATCAGTAAGTAACAACGGGGTGTTGGCATTAACATTGTATGGAGAGAAAAATGTAATAAGCCAGGAGATACCGACCCCTGTGAATGAAGATAGGGAAGAGAAACAGAACCAATTAACATATGGTGTGTTGGAGCAGAGACTCGATGATTCACAATTGAGTAATGATTCTCCTATGACTATGTCAGAGACAGTGCCAAATTGTAGGAATTTTAAATTACTAAGGAGCTGGAGTTGTAGGGAATATTACACAAGTAGTTCTCCTGAGAAAGCGGGAGTAATGGAGAGGACTCCGGCCAGTAGTTTTGAAAAATGCTTCCCTGGAAGACCAGATGAATTGCAGAGAAAGTTCCTTCCATTAACTTATGGTTCTTCCACAAAATTGTCAATGAATGGCTCTCCATCTTCTGTTGGAAGCCCCTCTATGGATGAGTTAAGAACCAACAGCATGAGATCAAATGCTAATGAAGATGTTACTAGCCTCCAAACTTTTGTTGCTGGGATGAAGGAAATGGCAAAACTTGAGTATGAGAAGCAGCTTGTTGATGATGATCAGGTGAAAATGAATCATTTCAAATCCTTTCTTATTTCTTAAATTTTAAGCTAAAAAAATTACATATTTATTATTTTTCTTTGAACCAACTGCAATTGTTCAAATGCTTCTTCCATTATGCAATATTAACCAGTTACTAATACAACTATGAATTTTGTTTTATTAAAAGTGTTTATTGCTTCATAAGTAGGTAGCTTTACTCTGGCCATTCTTGATATTAATTCCTTTTTGATATTTATTGTGTTAAATTGTTGCTTGTAATTAGCAAATATTGGAAGAATGTTGAACCTCAACCGTATCTAGATATTCATGTTGATACTCGTAGCAGCCATGGATAATAAGTCCACACAGCATATATGTTACCACTGTTACTTGTATTTGCTATTTGTGCAATGCTTCATTTGAAGCTTAAAAGTCTCATTTGGAAAGTCAATTTTAGTCTTGATGCTCGATATTTTTGACTAAATTCTAGTTTCTGAATTGTAGGATCAGCAAGCAGAGACAACAACTTTTAGATTTGAAAAGAATATGAAAGATGTAGGTGTGGGTTCAATGTTAGAGGCACCTGAATCTCCTGTGGAATGGCCTCTGCAATTCAAGCAGCAGCAAAGAGAAATAGTGGAACTGTGGCAAGCCTGCAAGGTATCATTGTTCCACAGGACTTACTTCTTTCTTTTATTCAGGGGTGATCCAACTGACTCCATATACATGGAGGTGGAGTTTAGAAGATTATCTTTCCTCAAAGAAACATTTGCCAGTGGAAATCAGTCCATGAACGCTTCAAGGTTCTCTTTCTCTCTTGTTTCTGTCACATGAGCATCTGATATGCATGGTGCTTAATGTTGACTGACATACATGTGTTTGTTTGGGGAAACAGCGCGAAGGGTGTTCAGCGGGAGAGAGAGGTGCTGGTCAAGCTTATGCAGAGAAGGCTATCCGAGGAAGAGAGGAAGAATCTCTTCAGCAAGTGGGGCATTGAATTGGATTCAAAGCGCCGGAGGAAGCAGCTGGCGAATCGCATATGGAGCAGCACCGATATGAATCACATCGTGGAGAGTGCTGCGGTTGTTGCAAAGTTATTGAGCTTTACAGGGCTGAAGGAGATGTTTGGCCTTAGCTTCTCACCACATACCTGGGCGTCTCTTTTTTAGGCCACCAAATTTATTCTTATTTTAATTACCTAATCCCTGTCAAGTGTGAATACTCAGTCTCTTAGATACATTACAACCTGTATTTCAACGAGTTAAGAACAATTTCTAGTATAACATAACATGTTCTGCTCGTTTCATTTTGCCTATTAATCAATATGTTTTCCGCTTTCTCTCTTGGTATTATAGAATCATTGTTCAAATTTCATTAAGTCTCACATGATTTACATCGTTTAGGAGTGAGGCAAATGAGAGTTTATAAATATTCTTCTTTTTTTAACCCACCAAGGCATCTTCTATTGGCAAAACCGGGCCATCAAGTCCCAAAATGAACAATACTTCTTCCTTGGGTACCTTTCAAAGACAAAATTGTGATAAATCATCAAACACTAAAAAATATTACATTACTATCTCATACATTAAACATGTTTAAAATATGCATTCATCTCCTTTAAATATCTAAAAAGAAATACTAAAATCAATAATAAAACATTCAAAATTATACAAAGAAAAAGACAATGTAATTGAAAGATGCTTGCATAATTATTTATCAGTCAAGGAGAGTGCTTTTATTTTTGGGGGTAGAATTTTAAGAATTTAGTTTATTAAAAAGGATTAAAATATAATTCACATTCATTTATAGATAAGGAGAGTGTATATTTTATATAAGAAAGAATAATGTCATTTACTCTAGTTGTATGTTTGTTTTACTTGGACTTTCAAATGCCTAGTATATGATTTCACTTCTTTCAAACCAGTTATACTAGGCACAATTAGATGAAAAATGAGAAAAGGCCCAATGTTGGGACGGTCTGGTCCAAATTTGATACGACGTCGTGCAGGGTTTGACTTGGAGGTTGTTTGCCTTTGCCATTTTTCTTCGAATCCCTGGCTGAACTTGAGACTTGGGAGTGAACTGAAAAAGCATAAAGTATGGCTTCGACGGCAGCGTACCTTGCTCGGCGCGCGGCGCAGAAGGAGAGGGTTCGGATCCTCTACCGCCGCGCCCTCAAAGACACTCTCAACTGGGCCGTACATCGCCACCTCTTCTACGACGACGTATCATTCATTCATTCTTTTCCCATTTCCCCTTTTCAATCTCTATTTTTTTCTCTCCCTAATTCCTTTTTTCTTCTTTTTCAGGCTTCAAACCTCCGCGAAAGGTTCGAGGAGAACAGACACGTGGTTCGTTTCCCTCTTTTTACTTACCTTCCAAATCATCGCATCTGTAACATAGTTTCGATCCACACATCCCTTGTGATATTTTGCACCCTAATTGTTTTCTATTTGGAGTAATTATGTTGTGATTATGGATTTGTGTCACTCGTATTCCATCATTGACAAATCCATTCGATTTCTTATATGTTGTCTGATGTTGAGCTTGCTTTGTGTTGATTCCATTACAGGAAGACCCTGATACCATTGACAGGCTCATAACGGATGCTGAAGCTTCCTACAACAAGTGGCGCCATCCCGATCCCTATATTGGTAAATTAACCTCTTTGTCGACACTGTTTCATATATATCTTATGCCACATTGTTTTCTTTCACTCTCGATTGGAAATTTCAACATATCACATCCATAAGAAAATATTGCCGTACTTTATTTTTTCAAATCCTTGATGTCATTCAAGCAATGGATAAGGAGATATAGTTGAGAATATTATGTTAATGTCCTCTAATTGTAAATAATTCTAAACATGATTGCTTTAAACATAACTACACCCCTTCTGCATTTGTTTGCTGAGGACCACATTGAAAGAGTGCTGATGGGAGTTCAGGGTACTTCCATCAAATGATTTTTAGGCATATCCTCCATATTGGGAAAAACCCAAGTCCCACATTGGCTAAAGATAAGGCCAACATAGAGTATATAAGTGGGGGGCAACCCTATCCCTTTGAGCTAGCTTTTTGAGGTTGAGTTAGATCCAAACCCACATTTTAAGACTCCATAGTCAGTATCTCTGCTTGTCACTGTAATCAAACTGTTAAACTTGCAAAAATAAATAAATAAATAAATAAAAACCATTGTTTTGAAAGATTTAATTTACCTAAGCTACAATATGCCTTGGAGCATAGGCACAAAGGCAAGGTATCGCCCATATTTTAATTTTTCTGGTTTTAAGGTAGATTTATCTGCGCATGTTACTCTACTCATTGGTCCTTCTCTTTCCTGTTCTGTTATTTAGTCCAGTTCAGATATTGACTTGTTTTACTCCTCTTTTCTGATGTATAATAGTTCCTTGGGCTCCTGGTGGTTCCAAGTTTACTCGCAACCCAACTCCACCTCAAGGGGTAAGTTGTTATGGTTATATCATACGCTTATCTTTTCCATTTTTTGTTGGTCCTACTTATTGATTTTGCTACTTTCATGGGTATCACTAAAATTATTGTAGAATTGAGAATTCATGACAAGTTCATTTGATGAGATATACACAATGTACTGTGCAAGAGGCCTAAAATACCTGCATAAGGCCCCATGCTTTTCTTTTTGCATGGGGCATTGTGTCTATACTTCTCATCACGGTCATCAGATGACCCTATTTGGCATTGGGTCATTTGACCTGTCGTGTGAGGGTATCACACAAAATGTTCCAAATCTGTGTCTACCTGTGTTATTTAATTACTTTATACACTTTGTGGCCTTTTTCTTTGGGAAATGTACTGAACTTCTTTGTGATTATTAAGTGATTAACATAGCTGGGAATAAATGTATCTCATCTCCTCTGCATTATATACTAAACGTGTGTGATAATTTTAGAAGTTAACAAGCATTGTTCTCCCCATATTTCTTCAATGAGTACAATTGGTGGATGAGCAATTTTTACTTTTGAAAAAGTGATGGAATGTTCAAGACCAGCTAACTGAGATCTCCGTTGGTCATATTAATCTAATCGTGAAGATGAAAACTGTTATAAGCTTACTTCTTGTGCATGGCTAACTTCCGTAGTTACTTAGTTTTTGAAATAATTAAACCTATCATTCTATAAATCCACTATTGGATATTCACCCACCATTCAAGAATATCAAGGTCTTTCGTATATCAGTGAATTGGTATGCTGTTTTCCACTATTGATCAGAAAGGGTATATGCATAAAATATGACGAGGAATAGGAGGAAATTCTCAATTTGTGAGTAGGGTGTTCTTCCTTTATGCTTGCTTTTCATGTTCCTTGTTCATTTTCTTCTGTATGAGATACCTAAAAGTTGTTCCAATTTATTGATTTGGAATATGCTTATTTCTAACTGACTTTGATAGTGTTTTTTTATGCAGATTGAGATAGTTTATAATTATGGCCGTGAAGATAATGACTGAAATCTGATTTTTTTTTTCCAACCCTTGCAATGAATAAAGGTCTGCAATCAAACTGTTCTGTATTCACAAATTGATACCGATTGAGTCCATCCATGCTTATGATGTTGAAAAATTTGATGTCCTCCGAACCAGATGGTACCTGGATTTTACTGTTTTTAAGATTCTGTCATTGGTACTTGTTAGTGAGTCTGAATTTTTTTACATAAAGAAAACCAGTTGCATATATTGGCCGCAAACTCTAAATTATTGGGTCTTCCAGATATCATTTCAACCTAACGTTAACTGTTGAGCTACACTATCACGCTATTACAATGGTTAATGAGAGCTAGTTTAGTAGTAGTACTTATTATGAGTTCTCAGAACAACCTTATATAAGGTATGAGAAGAAATTGGTTAAATAATAAAATTCTGGCTACATTGCAATTGCAGCGGACTGCCTCATGAAAAGAATAGTTAACAGTCCCATGTCCCATAGTCCATCTTGAATTGAATATCCAACAGGAACGAAACTCCACTCAGTCGTCCTTAATGTAACTGGAGTGGGGGCATTTTTTTTATGGGACTTTACTACAAAAAGAAAACGAAAAAGGGTTTGATTTTTCCGTATGTAGGGCAGATGAATCGGTGACGGTGGCATTGCGTTGTAGCCTAAACCCAATATAGCTACTATAAAATATACTCTCAATGATTCAATGTTCTAATGTATACTTATATTGCAAAGTTCTGAATTAAGATGTCTTTAATTATTTTTTTTCATTTTTCTGTTTGTGTGTAATTTGAAGTTATCTATCAACCTATCTAATCCGTGAGTATTAGTTTGGTTGAGCCTGCCAAATACCCCGCACGAAAAGGGTGACTTGTTCTCTCAATTAAATTTTTTATATCAGAATCTTAATTCATTTAAAGCAACGAAATGAATAAAAAAAATTGCCTCCTGTGAAGTTATTGTTTATTATACTGATGTCTGATATATATTTTTCTATAATTACAATTTTCCCCTGAACTGTCACTTCTAAGGCGACTATGTATAGGGTCCATATTTGAAGAAACGAAGGTATATGTTTCCAGTGTTCCTTAAAGAAAGGTGCTTGTGCGGGAGAAGAGTGTGTTAAAGACGTTGAAAAAGTTATTCAATTAAATACCATAAATTATTTTGAAGACAAATGTTAATTCATTAAGCTAATTGGAAAAAATTTGAAAGTATACAGTGAAATAAAAACAAACTATATTAAAATATATAAATTAGTTCACTTCTTTTAATAGTGTATTAAATACTCTTCAACCATTGTCTTTGAAATATTTGATAACAAGACTTATTTTAAAAAATTAAATAATTTTACTTTTATTAAAATATATAGTTTTTCATTAAATATAATCTATTCTGGAATTATAAAATAATATATTTTTAGTTTGGCTCGTTTACCAATACGGCACTGGTCAACATTCTTATAAAGTAACTGATGTTGGTATAGTTTTATAAACAAAAGGATTTTAGTGCAATAAGCGCTTACGTGGGGTTAGTATATAATTACCTCAAATAAACATACGAAAAAAAAAAATTGGTGGACTGAGCTTTGGAGAGGCAATCCCTGCGTTGAAGATGTATCCCATGGCGAATAGATGTCGTTTGCATATTGGACATCTCGAATAGCCCGTCATAATAGGATGTTCAAGTATTTTTTTTTTTGTTGCTAAAAATAGGTAGGTTGCTAATTTAATCTTAATTATTCACTTCACCTACATCTTTTCAGTAATATGATTTTGCTCCAGCCTATATGATAACTGATACTCGCCCACCAAGGCAGAAGATGAGGAAGATGTTCTCGAACACCACTTCTTCGGGTGCCCGTGCAACTACATTGCGTGTAATTGGGGCTCTCATTGTTATGGCCATGCTGATATGGAGCATCTGCTATGGATACCAAGCCTTAGGACCACAAAGACACCCACTAGACCAATGGATTTCGTGGGTCGGAGCGTTGATTATGATTTCAGGTTTCCTGCTTCTTGCTCTAGGGATTCCCATAATTGCTGACTTGTTTTTTAGGTTGTTAGAGGAGCTACAATATCGGAAGGAAAATGATATTTATCATAGTAGCAAACTGGAAAAAAAAGTCTCCGTTTGATCTTTTATTGTTTGAATTACTTTAATGGAAGCAGTAGATTTTACTTCACTGCTTGCGGAGACAAATCTCCATTCTCTTCTATAAACAAAGATGTTACTTAGTTCTTGAATCTTGACCAAGAATTACCTTAATTTATTAGAATTGTTGGTGTAAGGTGACCGAAGTATCAAGAATTGGTCTCTGCTATAGAGGCTTTAGGATTGCTTGCTAGTTTCAAATTTTTATTGCACGAAAACAGTGATGACACCGATATTACATTTTTCCGTTGGGGAAACTATAACACAGTGTTGACTATAACAACTTTTTTACTGTTTCAGTTTTATTAATGATAGTCTTTCAAATGAATTGCCAGTACAAGTGGGAAGCATCAATCAAGCAATGAAGTAAATTTCTTATCTCTTGAATATGATCACAATATTCTTGCTCTTTAAGGTTATTTACACTGGAATTAACAATAAGCCTGCAAGAGTGAGCAAACCCTGCTAGGTGTCCCCACTATTATGAAATCCTAAATCCTACACCAGACTGTTCTTATCTCTCACTCTCTAGTCTCTACACACATGCATACACACCAACAGAAAAAATGCTACTAGACAGACCAAAAACACTTAACTGACTGGGTTGTTGATTCATAAATGTTTCATGATCAAATGCGATCCAACTCTGGTTCAGTCAGTCTCATAGGCGGAAAAATGGGAAATAACTCACTCATTTGGCATATAACTAAATAAAAACTAAAATGGTTGTGCACAATAATGAACCTTCAATTCAACAGCACCAAATGAATGTTTCTTCTTCTTTCCTGAAGGCTGAACAAAGGTATGGATGACACTTTATCACATAACATACATGAGATAATAGCTTAGTTAACAAATATGTTAGGTGTGACAACATGTATGAGTTAGCTGTCGCCCTTTTTATACATAGAAGTGAACTAGGGCGTTTTCTATAGAATTTTATAAAAGCAAGAAGGTCTATGTAGTAAATACAAAATACAAGAGTTGTAATTTACTGAGAACATTATTTTTTATAGAAATTGAAAGAAAAAAATTTGAATCATTAGCCTCTATATGCATGGTCAAGATTAAAAATTCTATAAAGTTATAGGATCACTTAGAAAAATCATGTGACATTTTTAAAAAACTAACATGATTTGTGTGCTTTAATATTGATCATTGATGATTAGATCTAATAGTCAATATTTAATCTTCTCAGTCTCAATAAAGAATATCCCCCTCCCTCTCTTCACACACTCACATATATAAACCTGTGCCTACATATGATTTTATATGAAGGGAAGGGGATTAAAATTTAAAACCTCCTACTCCTTTCATAGAAAAAACTCTTCTATAACCAAGAGAAGTAGCTATGCATTCTAATCTATCAGTAAATGCCGCAATTCAGAAATTAACCCCCCTCGGCCCAAAATATCTGTAATATTGGGAATAAGTCCAAAGAGGAGAGCTCCCCACAATCTCATGACCACATATTTTACTGTTTTCGTGGATTAAGGATTTAGTCATAAATCACAGCAACAAGTGTCACTCTCCAAGGATCAATTAAAAGGACGGGTTACAAGTACACAGTAATCTACCAACTCAACCAATTGGCTTATCTATTACAAACTAACAAGCTTTTGAATAAACATATAGTTTATGGGAACTTTATAATTGCAAAATCCTACTATTTGTTTTGATGATAAAACCAAAGAGAGAGCATAAAAGTGAAAATCGAATTGAATAGAAAATGGTAACGAGAGAGTAGATATGTGATATGAGTGAGCGGAAAGCCTAGAATAGAATAGGGAATCAGATGAGCTTGAAAGGGAGAGGCCAAGGAGTGGACCTGGGAACTTCGACCTTGTCCTTGATGCGCTCTATCATCTTCTCTTTCTTCGGCCTAGCGTTACCGTACGATCCCTTGAACCTCTTTCCTTTCTTCGTCTTCTTGTCCCCGCGCCCACACACCTGAGGCACCGCCGGCGCCACCCTGTCCGCCGTCATGAACAACCTCGCAGCCACGCTGCACCGCAGCATCACGCTCGCACCATTCACAGCCATACTCTACCTTCTCCTTTGCACGGCTATTGGAAAACCGATGCCAACATATGGAATACCATTTCATGTGGGCCGGGTTACATCTTCCGTTTCTTCAAACACTAGTTATTGGACTCGATAGGCCTTACCCTAAGGCATTCCTATTGCCACTACCAGAATTGTTATCAGCACTACCAAGTCTTAGCAAATAATCATCTTTCCTTTCTGAGTTAATATGACAACTTCAAACTATGTAAGGACACTCCAACATTTTACATAGTCAACTTGATCTAATCAAAATAATATACGTGAAAATTTATGATGAAATGACTATATAAAAATCATTTATAATATCATTGTATTAAATTAGATCTTTTTAAATAATAGGGCAAATTCAAAATATAATTTAAAATAATGATATCAAAATATAAATAATCAATATTGATTTTTTTTGTATCCATAAGAATTAAATGCGGTATCATAGAATTTATAACTTTCACACACTTTGTTTAATCAACTAAGTTAAAGTCCTTAATAATTGATAGAGATTTAAAACAACAGAAAATCATACAAAAAGTAAAACTTAAACACGTGTAAAATTATGTAATAACACTACAACAATCAAGTAAGATTTTAGTGAGAAAAATACTAGCAACACACTCTCTCAAGTACACAAATATTGCTTTAATATTTTTTTTTCTACTAATCTATTAGGATTTAGGAAGTTTAGATTCCAATTCATCGATTTGTACTGATCTGGAAATTCACCGTATCCTTTTTTTTTTTAAGCACAAGTGATAACGGATAAGAAAATTTTGGTATTGTTGATCTTGAATTGCATAAATGATTTTTTAATCTCTTAATGTATAAATCAATAATAATTTAATACTTAAAGAACAAATAATATAATTTATGTCCCTAAATATGTAGAAGATGTAATATTTACATCTTAAACTTACTAACAAATTAATCTTTAAATTTTATTACTTAATTTTAAATTAGTTCTTAAACTTTATAATTTAATGTCAAATTAATCCTTAAAAAATATTAATGTCTAATTGATTATTAGACATAATTATCACATTATTTATAAATTTTATTCTTTCAAAGACTAAATTATTAACAATTTACATATTTAATGACGAAAATGATCATTTACTCATCTTAAATTCTTAATTTTGTTTAAAATTCTTTCTTTCTCTGAGATCTCCGTAGGCCTTGATACTTTGTCTTTACTTTCTAGAATTTCTTTCATCTTGTTCAATGATGTTTCCGTATATCTAAATTAAAATACTGCAATTTAGTAGGTTATCAGGTGAATACTTTAGCCAGGCCTGAGAAAGAAATATGGCTAGATTATTAGCATTCAATTTCGATGTCACACTCAGCCACAATCAACTTAACATTGAGGTAAAAAAAGAAATCTAAGATTATTTGTTAACTCATTGATAAGTATAACTATTCGTCTTTAAGTAATACAATACTTAAAAGTCTGAGTGGCGAATTCACAAAAATTTTAATTGTACTTAAAGTAATGTAAACCCAGATTTTAAACAATTAATAGAAGAGATAAATAATTATAAGTGTGAAACTAAAAGGAAAAGAAAATGAAGGAAGAAAATTAAACAATAGTTTAAATGCATAAAGATGAATTCAGAATCCAAATATATTAGGACCTAACATGCCAAACCTACTTGTGATGCAATGGAAATAGGATTGTATTAAACAGATAATAAGAAAGAGTTGCATTACAAGAGTTGACATGTCAGGTTCCCAACAATGAAGTTTAGCCTCTTATAGCCATGAGAGACTTTACACTTCAGAGATTAATGTGAATGGAAGAAGAGATTGGAGGGCTAAAATAAAGAAAGGGAAGAATGGCTAGAGAATGAGAGTTTCCCATACTAGAGATGCTCAGGCTTTAGATATATTTAATAAAGAGCTTTGAGATTTGGTATGTATTTTCCTCCTGTCTTCTACTCCTTTTATAGACCAAAGGTAGCTTAGCGAAAATGACGGTTTAATCACGCGCTTAGCGCGAACTTGGCCTTACTTAAGCGACTTCTTTGCGCTAAGCGTGAAACGAACACGCACGCTGAGTCGGTCTTGTGCGTTAAGCGAGTTGTTCAAATCTTCAACTTTTCTTTAAGGTTTTTTCTTTAGTTTTTACATTAATTTTCCTCCAAAACATTTAAAATTTTCTTCTTTTCACTTCTGCTGATAAAAAATTACAATGATATTAATTTATTCACTATTTTCCTCCTGTCTTCTACTCCTTTTATAGACCTAAGGTAGCTTAGCGAGAATGACGGTTTAATCACGCGCTTAGCGCGAACTTCACGCTAAGCGTGACCTTGGCCTTACTCAAGTGACTTCTTTGCGCTAAGCGTGAAACGAGCACGCACGCTGAGTCGGTCTTGTGCGTTAAGCGAATTGTTCAAATCTTCAATTTTTCTTCAAGGTTTTTTCTTCTAGTTTTTACATTAATTTTCCTTCAAAACATTTGAAATTTTCTTCTTTTCACTTCTGCTGATAAAAAATTACAATGATATTAATTTATTCATTATTTTATCAAAAACTACCATATAATGAAAAAATTCTAATCATTCTTAACCAATATTGATTATCAATTTAACTCATATTTCACGGGTATCAACTATCTATCTCGATAATACAAACTCTAAACGATTTTCTACTATTTTTTTCCTGTCGTTATTAAAATTATACAACACGGTAAAGTATCATTATTGGCTAACATATGTGGTATTGCCCTGATGTTTAAATGGAATATTTATTCTCCTCTTTCCTTCAACTTTTAATTACAATTTGTTGTATAATTGTACTCATATAGGGCCCAGCTTATTAGTAAATTACCGTCTATTACTTTGATTTTATATCCTTAGGGAATACTTCTTCCCAGTGAAAGGCTGAAATTTGGGGTGCCTCTTGTTTTGACTCGGTCTTTTCCTACAGTAAATAGGAAAATGATATTAGTTTGCAGTCAGCTAATTATTACTATATAAGAAGGGCCAAACTGCAGAAGACATTGGGTTAGAACACCAGAATTATCTTTCCTATTATTTTTGTGCGGTAAAAACTCTCGATGCAAACTCTAGCTTTCCCTGAGATGGACGAGCGAAATTTGGTGAACTAGAATTTGTAAAAGACAATGAATTGACATTTGGAACATCAGAAGGCCGTGAAGGATAAACAGGAGGAATTGAGTTTCCATCTAAGCGTCTCCCAGTCCCAAAAAATGGGTTGAACTTGCCTGCGGGGAGAAACCAAAAGTAAAGTCAGATTTTCATGCTATTGATACATCCTCAAGGAAAATAGCCTAGATCATATACAAAAAGAACCAGCTTAAGAATAGAAATTTAGGATTTAGGAATATACACCTTTGTCTAGTGTTTTGCTTGCAGTAGTAACCTTGTAATCCAAGGAAGGAGCAAAGTCCACCTCACAGTCTGTCTCGATGATGCTTATAGCATTAGCAGGCTTTGTTTCTATAACATCTAAGTAATACTTTTTGTTGTTGTATGTCACCATGATAGTATCTCCAGTAGTCAAGCAGGAAAATTTTCTCAAAGTGGTCTCTAAACTGCATTGTAAAATATGATCAAAGTCTAAAAATTGTACACAAACAAATGCCGAGGGATTCCTAATATTTCTATACAGAAAGATGGAAATAATAACAAAAGGCATAGAACAAATTAATGTACCTACTGTCACTTGAGAATTGAGACTATTTCATTCTTAAAAAATAAGTCTATTTTATACGAACCAACATCTAAACGTACATATCAATATTATAAATAGTTCACTAACTGAAGTCAAAACTACATAACCTTGTACCCACTCTAAGGAGAACCGTAGATGTTTCAAGACCCAACATATATTAAATTCTTAAAACCCACTATAACGAGGCCCATGCATAAGCTCATGACTGAATTGACGTAACTACAAGGATATGCTTTTAAAGGAATATAGATTTATATTGTTCAATAAACATTATGGCTATTCGACTATTCCTTATTTTCATCCAATATGATACGATCACCGGCAACTCACATACCTTTTGGATTGGAAATATCAAAAAAGTCCTTTGTTTGGGGCTGTAATTTAACAAATGTTCCCCTTGGAAGTGATACATATTTCAGTCTTACGGTGTCTCCCTCTTGCAAAAGCATATTCTGCATCATCTGTATAAAACATCTCATTAAAAACTAGCATGCATCAAGAAACTAGAAACTTGGACAACCATTCTACTGGTAACCAGGTATTCATAATGTTTCAGTTCCTCTGGTCCTACCCAGTATGGCATATATATAGTCCCTTCATCTGCAATGAACTCCAGAACCCCACAATGAGAAACCCGCTCAGAATTGAAGCACCATTTCTGAGTTTAAACATCATAGGATAATCAATACGTAGAAATGCTGCAAGATTACACTGGACATTAGTCTTGTTATTTTTGTCAATTGGACATCAACATCAGTGGAAAGATTAGAGAACATGCATTAAATATAAGATCAGAGTTTAAAAAACTAACCTAGACGGTCAAGGACTGAAGGAGGAACTATAACTGAAGCAGCAACAATCATAACATATTTTCAGTACATTAGACAGATAACCATACACAATATAAAACCAAACCTGGTTAGATGAGGAAACTTACTTTTATCACCATTTTCAATTTCGGGCTGCAAAATTCATGAAGAAAACAACGTAGTAGTTAGAATAATTTTCTGTAAGATATATTTATGATGGATTTTGCAGCATTTAAGATTATTTGCTTCACATTAAGAGATTAAAGTAATTTAATCTTTCTGTGTTGTTTTTTTTTTCTTCAATATTTGATCTCTCCCTGTTTTTCCTTTTTTTATTCCAACTCGCTTAAAAGACTTTATTTCAATCAGATATTGGTATTTAAGCATGCATAAATTAAGTAGAGGAAATCATTTTATTTTTTTCACTGAGAAGTGAACAGAGCTGACAATTGAGTCTATATGTATAATACAGAAATTCAGGTGTCTATGCAAGTTTTTTCGGAAGCACACTAGGTCTGTACTTTGTAAAATCTTTTCCTACTATACCTCTTCTAAAATGAAATGATTCATGTGCTATACTAAATACTATTTAATCAATAAAATGTATGGGATGGCTCATTAATTCAATGTTGTTAAACTTGACCCATATTCCTGGCTCATTAATTCAACCAATGGGTTGTACTTAATATTACGCAAAACTAATCAAATAACATAGTAAGCTCAGACCGGACTCTCAACCGAATGAACCGATTCCCCGGTCAAACATGTTAGGTAGATTCACAAACAGTTTCCATGCTTGTAGTTTAGTTTATCACAATACTAATAAACAGTTAAACACAATAGTGAATTTTAACAGCGGTAATTAGTATGAATAGTAATGAATCATCAATAGAAGTCATCATTCACGTAATAAAGCTATGTTGACCTTTTCAATAAATGAAGCAGAGTAACATCGAAATGTCTGCTCAAATGATGATGTCCCTTGATACCCGTATCCGTCAAAAAACTGCCAGTATACCAAAAAAATATTCATCACGGTACTATTTCATTGTCTATGTTAAAACGGGTAAAAGCATGCTTATTAAATACTATTAACTAATAGACTATAGAATGATAAAATATGACGATATATAAAGAAAACGTGTTACAGCTAATAAAGTTGAAATAAATAATTTAGGAATAACATGTTCAACATGATACTAAGTAGTATATATGTAGAGCATACCATTTTTCTTTCCTCCTCTCTCCCGTGTCAAAAGAGTTCAATATATATATAGTAGATGAGCAAACCTCCAAATTCCAAGCTTTGGAACTCGGGCTATTCGATCAAATAAGACGAAATTCAATGTGTGGAATAGTAGTGGGTGGAAACTTGGAAGTAGGGGAGAGCTTGCAGAACTAGGAAACTAGAAAAAAAAACGATATTTATTATTGTTCTTGAAGGTCATCGTCATGAGATAAGATAACCATGTGCTTCGTGTTTTGGTTAAAAGTTTAGATGACTATATCTACATGGTATATGTTCTTGGGTAGCGTCGTGCTAATACTGCTTAACAAGTACGCACGCAAGATCAACAGTAGAATCGGGTCTACTATTAGTCTGCTACCTTCTCCCTTGAGAATTGTATTCCAAAATACCAAAGAATAAAATATATTTAAAAAAAAAAAAGAAGTATTTTGTAAAAAAATTGCATAGGAAAAAATGTATGAATGGCTAGTATTTTAACATGTGGAATATACAAGATAAATTCTTATTGTATATAATTAAAATTTATAATAAATAATCATTTTTAAAATATATATTATATTTTAGATTTATGATAAATAATTAATTACTCTTGTTACTCTTTAAACACAAACAACTTTAAATTTAAATTCTTATTACTCTTAACTTTAATTAATTGTAAAATAATTCTTAAATCCTAAAAAAGTAAAGTGAAATGTTATCTTAATATTCTTACATCTATGCGTGGAAGGCTTGTGATATGTATTATTATTATTACGTACTATACTTCTATAAGACTATATAACGATGACGAGATTTAACCCTAAGATCTCGTATAAACTATTGAAAACTACATATGAGCTGATCGATATGTATCATTGTTTCAAGAAAAGGATTAAAGGAGTGCCTAAATTCATTTTACACAATGTGTCTTAGATAGTATGAAATACACGCACCTTAGAATTTTGATCCAATGAAACAAGCAAACATACTTTTATACCTAAACTCCTAATTAATATTTAGGATGTAAAATGAAGGATACTCGTATACCTAACCCAAACTTTCCTAAACGTTGTCAATATTATCCTTATTTGCATTTCTCATCATTATTTTCTTGGCACTAAAGCAGAACAAGATAGACATATAAAATGCCTAGCAAATATTCCATTGACTATTACGTAATTTCCCTTTACAATAATGAACGCTGTACATACAACATTACATAATTAATGGCTATTTTTTTTTACGGATACATAATTAATGGCTAATCAGTTGAAACTTCAGAAAGTGGAATATGATACTCCAGTCTTTCAGCCAAAATTGATGAATCCCTCACTTTTTAAAGCGATGATATGTTCCTCCCCAATCCTCAACAAACAGCAGTACTTGGGAACTCTAGCTCTAATTATTAAGTGCACGATACTAATTAACGTCACAAAGTGAAAACATTAATAATGAACATTCACTATACAGAATATCCAGGGAGCATGATGAATTCACCGTCATAAATAGCATAACAGATGCTTTCCGTTTAACTTTATTTTTGTATTTTTGTCAACTCAATGCTTTCCGTAAAGTTGTCGATCGCATGCAATTATCTAATCGTAAAGATACCCACCCCTATGGAGTGGTGCATTCTTTTTTTGGTGGAATATGGATTGGCGTATGATGCTGGGCATGCTGCCAATGCGGGTACTTGTTCAATTCATTCAACATAATTCCTATATATCTATTCGATTCACTGTTATTCGACGAGAATTCAATGCCAATACCATTAGCTTATTATTCCTCTAAAATCTTTAACTTCTTTTTTACTGAAACACATTTAAGTCATTTTCATTCATCACCAAACTTTCAATATAAGATATCTCATGATGAGAAGTGTAAAGACTAGATAAGAATGGTGCAACTCTAACAAGTTCATGAGTTATACTATTGACTTGTCTCTTCGACAAATACAACTCAAAATGATGTATTAAGATTTAATAAACTTGTACACCTATGAATAACCCAGCTCAACTTCAAATTATCCACTGTTGCACTGGTGATCTTGTCAACAACACCTTTACCATATGTTTCAAAAGTGATATTATTCAATCCGAATGAAATTACAAATGCAATAGCTGCAAAGTAACATTTAGTTTATTATTCAATTACAAGTGTTTAGTAAAATTATTTATTAAAATAAAATATTAATATAATATATTATATAAAAATTAATTTATTTTATTAATAAAAATATATTTTGAGAATATTTATAAAATGATAAATTATTTTAATTATATTTTAGTGTAAAATATTTTTTTTATATTGTGTATTCTACTGTTATTAATCTTATAATAAATCTTAAAATATTTCCAACAAATTGAAAATAAACTCCAATCTAGCACTTACTATGGAGCTTCTTTCTTGTTTTGTTATGTGTCTCCCCCACTCAGTTGTACATTTTTATTTATATTTTTGAGAGTTCTAAGTTGTACATGCCACAGGAGTGTTGAAGTAGGTGTATTTTAAAATTGAAGTCGATCCTATCATATGTCAAACCGTGGACACCGGATAAAATAAACATCATAAAACACGTGCACAAAACTCTTTTTTTTAATAATCATAATTAGGATCAGCGACGGATCAAGAAAACTTTTTTAGTGGTAGTAAAAAATAATCAATGATATTTTATAGAGAAAAAAATATTATAAACTTTTACAAATGCACAATCTTATCATAAAAAAAATCAAAACACTCATGTTTCTATCAATTTAAAATTATAAAGTGAATAAAATTAGTATTAATTTATTTTTTTATCTCTAATAATTTTTGCATTTTTTCTTAAAAAATAATTTACGTGGACAATCCTAATTATTTAATATATTTAAGTAAAAAAGTTTAACTAATGAGACAATTATTTCATAGTCTTTGGCGTAGATTTGTTCCTCATTAGAATCTTTAGTTCTATAATAGAATTCTAAAATATTTTTACAAATTGGTTATAGAATTAATTTTCTTGGTTCGAAACTTGGTTAGGGGTTGAAGCCAAGTGTTTTTTTTCTTACAAATTATAAATTTAATGTGTATTATTAAGTTATACCTTTTAAATACATGTGGACAAAACTAAAGCACAACAAGTATGAAAATTGTGGAACCTTAATAAGTTAATATCATAAAAAATAAAAAGCCTTTAAAAATATCATAAAAAATATAAAAGAAAAAATGGAATACCTTAAATTGTAGACGAGGAACGCAAAAGGTGTAGTGTTTACATCGCATCCCTAAATCCTTAAATGTTTATATGAATAATTTTTTCTATAAATACTTATAAGATAAAAAAAAGATTTTTCAAAAATTAAAATCAATTTATACACTTTAATTTTTGAACAAAACTTAAATAATAGAACTTCTATAAAAGGTAAATGTATAAATTGATTTTAATATATTATAAAAATTGGTTTTAATTTTTGAGAGTAACGCAATCCATTCTTTTTTCTTAATTTCTTTTTCATAATTTTTTTTAAAAAAAAATATCCACCACAAAACTTTGAAAATGTTCCAAATATATGCAGCAAAGCATACCAATTAACCAATCAAGCAACAAAGTATAGTGGCCTTCGTACTAAAAGAGCATAACCAACTACTATGCTTGTTCATAACAAAATTCACGCACATCCAGTGATTGAATTATCCTTCTCTTATCCTTTTGGTATTCTGTTATTGCTTTGCTGTGTGCCAATTTTTTATTCAATAAAGATTCAATCAATTTGAATTGATCGAGTATCATTGTTATCCCTAGCAAGACCACCTTTTATTTGTGAATGAACAATTTGAATCACCTAGAGCATTTGGCTCGAGCAAATGCACATCATACACGACCACAAAAATTGAATTGGACATCACATGGGAATATACGTGTCAGAGCAAGTGAAAGCTAAAGGTGGTGAAAGGATTTAAGTAATTGGGTTTTTATTTATTTTCATTTTTAAATTATTCTATATATTTAAACCCTTTGTTTAATTTTTATAATAAAATCTGCTGCAGGAGCATATGTAACAGTAACTTGTGATTTGTGAACATTGTATAAGACGATGATAGGGCAGGAGATATCTACAGAAATATGTGTAACAGTGACATGTGATTTGTGTACAAAGCCTGGTCAAGATTGGTGAACGTAGCATATTTAATTCTTGTTCAGAAAAAACTGATAAAAGAACAGGCATAACTGCATAACTGAAGACTACTAATGTGCCTTTGTGTTCAATTATCTTTCCTGTAGAACTAAATTAAATTACTGCGCAATATAGTATAATTAATTATTGGCTACATCCTCAAGGAAAATGGCTTAGATAATATACAAAAAGAACCAAAATTCAAGTCAGATTTCCCAGATAAGAACAGGTATGAAAACATTTTTCTAGTGTTTTGCTTGCAATAATATAGGCTTTTTGAGTTTCTTGTAATCCAAGCGAGGAGTAAAGTCCACCTCACAGTCTGTCTCGATGATGCTTATAACTTCATTACCAAGCTTTGTTTCTATAATATCTATTACTAATTTTTGTTGTTGTATGTCACCTTGGTAGTATCTCGAGTAGTCAAGCAGGATAATTTTATCAAAGTGGTCTAAGCTGCAATGTAAAAATCTGCACTTGGTTAAAATACCCAAATTATAAACCATTAAAATCCTTTAATCATAATTAAATAAGAACAAAAATTATTTCTCAACAAAAACTATGAGTATTCAGGTAAATGAATTAAAGCTTACAAAATCTGTACCCAAACCATAAATAGAGCATGCATGAAACAAATTTGATCTCACTAACTAACTGGCTACCCATTTGAATAACCACCTTGCATGTTAAGAGCATGCCTTAATCAAATGTTTACTTGAAATTGACACCAAAGGATATATAATTTGAAGAAGAAAAATAAAAGACAATTGCTTAATTTACAATACATGGTTATAGGAAATTGAAATTTTACTTTAATAAAGATTGCAATTACTGTTTTCATTAGAAACAAGTGTTTTATTTTTCATTATGGGGTTCTCATTGAGATCATCCTTCCTTAAGTTGCCATTTGAAACTTTTGATGCAGAAAGGCCAGCACGCTCAGATGTTGTTGTCACAGCATGCGCAATGCATGTCCAATAGTTTGGCTTCCTGAAGGAAGAAAGGTCTTGCAAATGCCACTGCAGTAGACAGCAATATTTACTATTTGATGGTTTGAGCACAAAGCATCCCATAGGCAAAGTAAAGCCTGTTAACCAACATTCTAAAAGGAACCATGCATTAGATCTCTCAAATACTGTTTGCCTTAAAGCTGGAATAAAGTAAATATGCACATTAACATTACCCTCCCTCAAAGGCATTTAGCTACAGATAAAATACAATTTTAAGAAATTACATCACTCAACCTGATTCAACCTCAACAAGCCACAATTAATTGGTACAAAATACATGTCCAACGTTTTGATTTAAACACTTTTGCTCCCATGTAACCGGTCCAATCTTAAGTTATGGTGCATACTACTTTCTTTTTTGGATTAGCAAAATAAAACATTAGAATCTACAGCATACAACAACTCCTTTAAACTATGAGTATTCTCAAAATTAGACCATCTCTAATCTTCTATGGGTCCAAATGGCCAATCCCAATTTTTTTTTTCATCGATGACCACACGCCAATTACCAAATTCACATAAAGATACATTTTTGTCTCACTACTCAATAAACAAAAGGTGAAATGAAAACCTTAACGCGAAAGTATGAAATGGTATATAAAAAAATAAAAATCTTCAAGTGAATCAGACCCGTGGGTAACTCTAATGAGAAAAAACGTGCTGTTATTGTATTTAAGATGAAATAAAAAAAATGGAAAATGAACCCGAAGAGCGAGTCCTAACTGGGTGAAGTAAGTTGTTAATGAAGTGAAATTTCAACGGGCAAGAGAAAGATATGAAATCTTAGTTTGGAAACTTGTTTTCGGATTGTGGCAGCGATCAGAACCTTTTATTATTAATTTAGTAAATAGAATTTGCTACGGAAACATATGTAGCAGTAACATGTGATTTGTGAACGTCGTATAAATATTAAATAAATAAACAGGACTCGTGTGTCTCACACATTGCGCAACGGACACTACTTGCCTACGCCGAACATCCTCCAATCAACCCCACACGCAAAGAATTCAACAAATGCAGCACGCCATCCTAATGTTCAACCATCGAAGTAACAAGTAAATTCAACCTTTTTCTATAACTACTAAGTCTATGAATAAGACTACTACCCAGAAGCATCATATTTTACCAACCACATTTTAAACATCCGTTGAGGTTCTGTTACGACATACAACGCCAAAAATCTTAAGAAAAAGGCCCCCACCAACAATAATGGTACCACAATCAGAATCTCTAGCTTTTTCTTCTGTTACGCTATCTCCTCCCCTCACCACACAGCCTCAGCACACACGATGAAGCCAATTCAAACTCAAGCCACAAAACAATACCTACAAAGCAAAAAGGAAAAGGAGCGAAACAAAATAAAAGAACTTGTCCATGCGAGAACATTTTTATTCTAAGTATAATAATAACAAGCAAGGCAACAATAAAATTTGTTACCCTAGAACTTGACGACGAAAGTCATAGACATTTCATTTGGGAACAAAATGCAGAGAACAATAACTGACTGACCCTGTCTTTATCCTGCATTGCATCCAGGACAAAACTAAAAACAGCGAAAACGGAATAATAAAAAAAAAAAAAATTGAAGACCTCAACGACCACGACGATCAACAAGAAGAAGAAGAACAACCAAGCAAGCAACAGAAACAAAGGGAATGATGACTAGTGCGAGACTATTTGAATTGAAGCACATCCATTAATAAGACCACTGCTCCCCCAGATCTTGAGCAGCAGGAACAGCAGCGGCAACATCGTCAGCCACAAAGGAAGACAGAGACAGCAGATAAGGCATTCTGTCAAAGGTGCGAGCAAGGCCAGCAGCCAGAAGCGCTGCTGCGTTGTCGTGGCTGACATACTCCTGCGCGCGGTGCTTGAGTGTCTCGAACATGAGCTCGGGCTGGTGCTGCATCACTCGAAGAACATCTCCACAGGATGGCCCCGGCACGGCACGCGTGACCGCAAAGCTGTGAGGGCCATCGCTCTGCGACACCCTGACCACGCTGGGGCCGCCGAACAAGTTGTGGACTCCACCGAGCGCCTCCTCGTAAGCCCCACCCAAAAACATTCCCAGATAGTAAGTTCTTCCTCCTTCCATCTCATGAAGCGGCAGGCTGGACTCTCCGTTGATGAACTTGTCAATCTTCCCGTCGCTGTCACAAGTCAAGTCCGAGAGAATACCCCTCACCGAAGGCTTTTCGTCCAAACGGTGAATTGGGATAATGGGAAACACCTGTTCAATTCCCCACGCGTCTGGAACGGACGTGAAAACAGACAGGTTCACGTGATATCTCCGAACCGATTCCCCCGCCCCAACCGCCTTCCTCGCCAACTCGCACAATCCTTCCACCGCTGCCAGCTGTTCCATACACACCGTCCCCTGCTTGAACTGTTCCACGCATCGCTCCTTCATCTCCTCCGTGTACACCAGACACGTTTCATATTCCCCTCTAAAAGCCAGCTCCGACAGATTGCGGTAATCCTCCGACAGCTCCTCCGCCAGATATTGAGCGGACAATGCAGGGGAAGCTCCTCCCCCGGTGGTGCTGCTGGTGCCAACCGCCTCGAAAATCAAGACCGAATGATGAGACACGATGGCTCTCCCACTCTCGCTGCAGATAACTGGGTGTTTCACGGACCTTCGGTCGCACACACACTGAACCGCGTGAACAACCGCGACTGCATAATCCTCGAGACTGTACTCAACGGAAATATCAGAGTCACACGATTTGGAACCGTCGTAATCTATGCCCAGTCCACCTCCAATATCGATGACTCGCATGTTCGCCCCGAGCCGAACCAACTCGCAGTAGATCTGCGCAGCCTCTCCCACACCATCAGCAAGCAACGCTGTTGAGGGAATCTGAGAACCAATATGAAAATGCAGCAGTTGCAGGCAATCCAGCATGCCCGCGAGGTCCAGGTTCTTCACAACCCTAAGAATCTGAGCGGTGGTCAGCCCAAACTTCCCCTTCTCTCCTGAAGTCCCACCGAAATGGCCGGAATGCTTCGTCCGAAGCTTCGCACGAAGCCCAATCACGGGCTTAATACAGAGCTTCTTGCTCAATTCAACGATCAAATCAACCTCCTCCTCCTGCTCCACAACAATCACGGTGTTGAGGGCAAGTTTGTTGGCAACCAGGGCAAGAGAAATGTACTCCGCGTCCTTGAAGCCGTTGCAAATCAAAAGCGCGTCGGGGTTGCCTTTGCAAAGACAGCTCATGGCCAGAAGGAGTTCCGGCTTAGACCCGGCCTCCAGACCGAACCGGAAGGGTGAACCGAATTTCACGATATCCTCCACCACGAACCGGTCCTGGTTGCATTTCACGGGGTAAACTCCTTGGTAATGAGACTCGTACCCTCCAGATTGGATTGCATAATCGAACGCCGACTGGAGGGACTCCAACCGGTTCTTCAGAACGTCAGGAAAGCGGGCAATGAGAGGAAGCTGGAGGCTGAGACCCCCAAGAGATTTGGGATCGGAGGCCTTCTTCACAATCTTCAACAAATCGATCTCCTGGTGCGACAGCGTGTCGGAACCGTGTGGGCGCACGGAGATGTTCCCGGCGGTGTTGACGGCAAAGTAGGGGCCGCCCCAGCCGTCGACGTTGTAGAGCGCAGCGGAGAGGGACGGCGACCAACGGTTGTTGTTGCTGTCGTCTGTCGTGGCCGGAGGTACGCCAGTAAGGGCGACCGGCGCCGGAAAAGAGATGTCACCGGCAAATGCATAGCCGGGAGGTGCTGCAGCATCCACGCAACAAGCCAGGGCAGGCATCTCTAGTGGCGGCGGCGACGATCAAAAAAGAATTAGAAAATGAAGAAAAAAATAGGGTTAGGGTTTTTTGTTGATAGGGCTGTGAAGGTGGGGGCTTTGAAAGCCGCCGAGGCCGAGGCCCCGGCTTCCCCCTCAAAAGAAGACAGTGAGAGATCTATTGAAAACGGAGAGAACCCTCTCTTGCTTCCCGAAAAGACTCTGGTATCCCCACGCCTACCGCTCAGAAGGAAGATTGATACAAAATTAATGAACCCAACCCTCTCACCCTGCACCAGATCTGGTGCGGGACAGAGATCTAAGTAAAACCAGAATGCAGAAAAAAAGGGAGCGAATACCGGAAACAGGGAATACTAAGTAAAAGGGTCGAACGAACAATAATTCGGGAGAGAGAGAGAGAGAGAGAGATAAGGGTCCTACGAAGGTGCTACTGGGCGAGATTTGCATGAACGTAAGAGCCAATTTATAGAGGGTATCAGCGAGGGAAGCAACTAGGAAGACGGGGAAGGCAAAACAAACGTATTGGGCTTCTTGGGCCCTTGCTCTCTGGCCCTGGCCCTTAATATTATTCAAATTTCCGTGTTCATCACGCTGCCATCACCAGATAAATAAATATTAAATATTTATCCATTTTTTCTATTTATTAAATTTAAATAAATGTACTCCTGGTAGTTACTATATTTTTGGAGTTTAGGACGATTCTGCTTCATAATTGCAATTATCGGCGTCGAGTTGCCGCGTGGCTTCTGCACTGTGGGACCTCCTCCTTCACCCTTCTCTTTCGAGAGGCAGTATATATCGTGCAATCTGTAATGCCAGTGAGATGATTAAAGTATAATAATAACGACTCAGTTTGTTAAATTTTTTTAAAAAAAAAATATTTGACTATATTCGATAAAAATCACTGTGGTTGAAAAGTTAGTTAAAAATTACTAATTTTTAATTTACTTTATTAAACTTTAAGTGTTTGAGAAAAGATGAAAAAAGTATTTGATAAAAATATGGTAAAAAGTAATTAGAAAAATGTAAAATAATAAAATAAACATATTTATATGATATTATTATGTAAATTTAAGTTTTATTTTATGAAAAAAATATTTTGTATTTTTATAATTTTATTTTTTTAATTACTTTAAACTTTTGTAATTTTTATTTATAAATAAATTATTTTCATTGTATTTTAGTTTCAATTATTATTTTTTCATATTATGTTTTTACTACTAATCTTATATTATATCTTCAGTTTTTTTTAATCAAGTTTAAAATAAAATTAAAAAACATAAAAGTAGACATTATATTTTTATTATGATAATTAAAACTATTCAAAAATTTATAAAATAACATACTTAAGTAGACATTGTAATAATTAAAATTAATTATCTAATATAAAATTATTCAAAAATTTATAAATAAATTTAACATTTATCTTTGTCAAATTCATAAAATAAAATATTAAATAATAAATTAAATATTATAAATATTACAATAGTTAAAATAAATAGTGAACTATACAAAGTGTGTAGGAAAAATGAGTGGAAAGATAAATAAATAATTAATCTTTGTTTTATTTAAAAGGTTAATAAATAGATTTTATAAGCATTTTAAGTATATAAAAGTTAGTAATGAGTTAAAATAACTTGGCAAACATGGTCTTTAAAGAAAATACTTTTTAGACAAATATTTAAAAAAAAAACAGAAAAAAATATGTTTCTTGAATAAAAACGTTAAAGAAAATAATATATATATATATATATATATATATATATATATATATATATATATAATTTAAACAAACTGCCCAAAATTTCGCCACATTTCAATTTTGAGAGCCAATAGGTTTGTACAAGGAGTTTAATGTTTACATGTGATTGCAGTGGACGGCCTAGATCGACCCGCGTCATCATACGTTAGTATCCGCTTTGTTATTTTGCCTTCGATATTATTACTTTATTACTACTATGAACTATCTGTTGACTGCTGTTCTAAAAAACAAAAACATCTGTTGACTGCTGAACGAAAGAAGTAGGCGTATATATTTGACTGCCTCACATTCAGGAATCAGAATCAACAACTTTGTACGAAATCATTTAAACAAGCATTTTCAAAAAATAAATATTTAGACATTCTACAAATATACAAAACTATTTTTTATTTGAATATAATTCGAAATATATTATTTATTTTAAGAACATTGTAATTATTTACATTAGAAACATATTTGATTATAATTAAAAATATAAGCAGTATTTATTATATCTGATTTTTTTTATATTGGCACTTTAATATGTTACCATTCACTCATTACAATCACTAGTCTTTTCTTTTACAAAAATACAAACTTCCTTTTTTATTGAAAATATGAACTTCTATTTTGATAACTTATTAGTAGCAGCATATTACTAATTCATTAGTAGTAATATTTATTAATTTACTCAATTATTGTAGTATTTATTGATATTAGTTTGTTAATTTTAAAATAATGTTGTTTTTTAGTGGGGAAAAAAATATTGTTGTTGGAAGTGTGGGACTTTAAAACCAATGGTTAACTCTTAAGTAATTTCTTTTTCATTTTTATAAGTGATATCAACAATTAAAGAAATTCGGGAAACAATGAGAGATATTTATGAGTGTAGGTTAATCATGACTCAATTTAGTCTTTTATGAGTTGGATAATAAGTTTTTATTTTTTAATTTGATCCAATTCAAATCATATAATTAAATTAATTATTAAATATAAAATATGATAATTTTTAATTCACATATAAATTATCTATGGGTTTTTTTTCTTTTTTTAAGTTATTTTCATCTTTGTCTTATTTTGTTTATGTTTTATCATTTTAATGCAATACTTTATTTCCTTCCAAAATAAAAAAAT
Organism: Glycine soja; assembly: GCF_004193775.1. Lineage (NCBI taxonomy): Eukaryota > Viridiplantae > Streptophyta > Magnoliopsida > Fabales > Fabaceae > Glycine > Glycine soja. Next base: position 601,660 of record NC_041007.1, on the reverse strand, counting down.
CATATTAACATTCAAATAATTAATTTTATTAGTCAAATATTTATTACAATTTAATCTTTTTTTCTTAATACATTTAGTTATTATATACTTACAAAGCTATATGCAAAAACAAAACTACAAAATAGACAATATTTTTTAAATATTCATAATATTTATATCCAATTAACACAACCTGTTTATAGGGAATTGAGTTGAGTCATGTATGTTTTAAAATTTACACAAATCCAATGCGATCTATCATGTTAAGGATTTTTAAACCCGATCGAATTCAACCAAATCCGTGAATATCAAAGACCATCACGGGATATGATTATTTTTTCTATTATATTTTAAAATATTAACATCAAAATTATCACACATTTGATAAATAAAATAAAAATTATTGTAAATATTTTATAACATATCTATAAAGACAAAAAAATATTAATAAAATTAGAAAACTTACAAAAACGTTTGATAGTATTTTATCTTTTGCATATACATTTATTAAAATAATATCAATAAGTATAAATTAATAAATATAATTTAGTATACATTTACTAGATATTAATAACATGAAAATTGACCTTAATAAATATATACTAATAATAATAAATTAATATTACATAGTACAAATAATAAAGTAATACATATATAATAAGAATATTGAAACTAATATTGATAAATATGAAGTAAGAAATTAATATATTTAAATAGTATACATTTTTTCAATATCATAAATATTAATTAAAATATAAATTAGTTTAAATTTTTAATGTGCCTTCCATGTTGATATTAATTTATGAGTATATTTCTCGATAACAGTTTTAATATTAATTATATCATTAATATTTATTAATGATTTAATATTGAAATTGGGCAACAATAACAGTTAGATCGAGAACCAAATTTGTACAATCAAAATTTGGATAACCAAATCTACACAATTGAAATATCTATTAATTAGAAAGTGTAATTAAGTCATATTAATATGAGTCAGGCAAGAGTTTGATGTTTGTTCATTTACGATATTAAATAAAAATAATTTTATATTATTATTTGATTACAAATTATTATAATATAACTTTTAAATTATTTATGATAAATATAAAAGTTCTCAAACTTTGTCAAGGAAAAAAAAATATGTTATTAATTTATCACATCAATAATAATTTATTATTAAATTCTCTATCTTTATTTAACGCATCAATTAAAAGAACTTTCTTTAAAAAGTAAAAGTTTCTATCCACACGTAATAGGTTTTTTTGTATTGTACGCAAATCAAGTCTGGTCGAATAATAAAAAGTTTAATTTTGATACACAGATATTAAAAAATTTACTCTGTCAGTCAGTATTTAGAATATACTCCAGATAAGTTTAAAAAAATTCACAAAAAATAATATTCTTAATAATGTAACAATTTATGGTTACTTTACACATGTGAATTAAGTTCCTTTTCTGAATAACAAAAAGTTTAGGGTGAGGAAAGATTATCTCAATTCTAATGTCAAAACAGAACATAAATATTAATTAATTAAAAACAAATTATGCACTTAAATGTCTATATTAACTAAAAAATAAATTATGCTTCCTTAGTTAATATTTTAGTTCGCTCTGAATGGTATATTTGGAAAACTTAAAGGACAATAAGAAAATTTTTAAAGCATAATATATTAAAATGAAAAAATTACAAAAGATAATGAATGAAAAATAACATTAAATCATTTTAAAAATTAAAAATTAGCAGAACATTAATATTTTTAACAAAAAAATTGAAAAAATACTAAAATAATATATCTTCAAAACATATGAAACTTTAAAATTTAATGTACGAAAGTGAAATAATTGCGAATTATAATGGAATAAAAATGACATTAAATTTTTTTTTAAAATAATAATTTAAAAAAAAAAAAAAAGACCCCTGTATAATTCAAATGCTTCCTTATTTTCTCCTTGGTATCTTGTTCGGCTTGTGCTTCTCAAATCCTCTATCTTCCGAGTATCCGTGGGCCTTGTTATGAATATTCGATCATATTATGGTTTGATTGGCTACTCGACCCTACTTGGTTTAATTATCCGGCTATTCAGTCATCTAATGTTTTCCGATATAATAATATAATAAATTTTGGAATTAAAAATCAAATAAACAGTCTCTATTTTTTATTTTCTTGTTTTCTAATGAATGATTGACAATTAACGATAGAATCCCACTCCACTCTTGCTCTTCATATGATAAGGAGGATGTGTGGTTCGTAGCATTCGAGGCTTAGTTGCTGTCCATTGGAATGTGTCCTTCAACCATACCTTAAGAGAAGGAAACAAAGTTGTTGACTGACTTGCCAAGATTGGAGCTTCATTTACTTTGAAGTTGTGGCAGATTTGCCCAAGCCTTCTTCTAAATGTTGTTTTTGCTAATGCCTTAAGTGTTCTTTATCCTAGGGGTAGCTAAGTTTTTTCTTTCTGTTCTGTTTACCTTCCCACTAATAAAAAAACAATAAATTAATTAGATTACATTTTTTTAATTAATAATAATTTTAATTGCAAATATTTTTTTTAAAATCACAATAATTTTTTAAAAAATTACTGAACAATAATTATTAATTATTACAACCTTGCTACAGCGTATTAATTTATAGCATTGTCTTTTGTTGATATATTAAGAACATATTCATAGCATTGTCTCCTTAAACGTTAACACATTCACGTAAGGGAGAATGAATCGAAGACTCTATTTTTGACAAATACTATTGGAAACAATAGATAATTGTTTTTATTAAATAAAGAAGAAGAAAACGACAACATACGTAAAAGAGAACACATATTCCACTCTTGACATGCTATAAATACTTATTTTATTAAATAAGGAAGAATAAGATGGAAAGGGATATTAAACTTAAATAATATTTAAATATATTTGAATATCTCATCGGAAAATATTTAATTATTTATAACCTCACATTATCTATTAACAATAAATTTTAACTTCTTTCTGTCTCGCCTGTTAAAAATGTACTTGTTTTTTTAACTTATATTTTTATTTGAATGTAAGAGTTTTCTGTTTTGCGAAACTTCCTTCTATTAAAGACACTTTTATTAGTCTTATATTCTTGTTAAGAGTGTACTTATTTTTTTAACTTGTATTTTTACTTGAATGTAAGAGTTTTCTATTTTATAGGTCTTTCTCCTATTAAAGACACATTTATTAGCCATATGTCCATCCTAGTGTGCCATGGACCATGGTTTCACATTTTGGTAAATACAAAATTATTAAAAGATCATTAAAAAAAACTTTGTTATTTCATACTTAAAACTCCTGAAAAAATTATCCATAATATATATAAAATTATAGATGTTCTATCAATGGTCAAACGTTTATTGAAAGAACCACGTCATTTTATTTTCAACATCTAAATTCCCTCGCTATTTATATATAAATTATAATTGTTATTTTCCAATAAAATTGTTTTTAAGAGTTTTTGTCAATTTATATCACTTTTATATTTATTTGCAAATTAAATTTTAATAATTTTTTATCAATGATTAAAAATAACTTTGGATCACTATATAAGAACTTCATTAACCAGAAGATTTAGCTATAGTTATATTTTTAATTTTTAAAACCATCTCAAATTTTCATTTTACTCTTTACAAAAAACATTATTTAAATTTTATATTTTATATTTAATAAAATAATGTAATTTTAACCTATATTATACATGTTTTTTAGATTTTAATGAAAGATTAAAAATGCATCATTTTATTAAATATAAAAATTAAAATTATTTTTTATAATAGTTAAAATTAAATATCATGATATTTTTAAGGATGAAAACTTACCAAAAGAGGGATGTATTACTATTTACATCTGAGGTAGTGAGGTATGCACGGGGAAGTTATCAACCGGGCGAGGTTCATCAGTGCATATGTGCACCTGTTTTTCAATTTTTTTCTCCATTAATGATGAATTACGGATATACCTAACCTGCCACAAAGGGAACCTGCACGCCCCTGCCATGCCAAAATTTATGTATATTATATAATGAAATTGTAAAAATTGTTCATTTTAATATCTTAAATTCGAAGAATTTTTTTTAATTCCTCAAGTTCGTTTTGGTGGACTAAAGAAATAAAAATAAAAGTAGATTTGAGTATCTTGAATTCACTTAGAAAACTAAAAATAATATTTTACAATTTTGAGAGAGAAATACAAGTAGATTTTTTATTGGGAGAACAGAATAAAAAATGTCTTATATTTAAAAATATATTTAAGCTTTTAAAAAAATTAAAGAGAAAGATGATAGAGGTTAATTAATTAGGAAATAAAAATGCTTAACTATTTTGAAATTAAATTTTATATATAATTATTGTGGTGATTTTTATATACAATTACAATATTAAAATAGTGGTAATTTATAATAATACTCTACGTTAATAATAAAATAAAATAAAAATATGAAGACGAAAAGTAACCATCGTTGAACAGTACTATAACTGGAACCGGAAGGTTGGAGTAATTTAAGGTGATAGATTAATTATTTTTTTATCCGTAAATATTAATTTTTATTAATAAGAGAGATTGAATCAGTAATTTTTTATTATTTTAATCACTCCATTAATCATATATTTCCAGAGTTAACTGTAAGAATATATTTTTTTATATAAAATAATCGTTCATTGGTATAAAGAAAAAATGGATTAGATTAGTATGATAATAATCCAAAAGAAGCACCGGATGAAAAGAAAAATAGAACATATAAAAATATGAAATATTTTTCCATTTTTAGTAATATTTTAATAGTGCCGTGATTGGAGATACTATAAGGTTAGTTTATTTAATTTGTTAAAAAAATATTTTTTAAAAAAACAGTTTAAAAAAACATTAAAAGATAAAAAAAAAAAAGGTAATCAAACATGGCAATAATGAATTAATGATTTAATAGCTTCACCAAATGAAGCTCTGCTCCACCAGCGGCTGCTGCCGTGTCCAACGCAGCTACTTGTTGTCCACGAAAGGTACGTCTTAGCGCTAACTCTGTTTGACTATTTGAGTGGGAGATTCTATAATCTTATAATCTTATAATCCGTGCTCTAACTTGTCTCTTCCTTTTCTTTTTTTCTAATTGAAGGTCTTAACCTCTCATAGAATGTTCCACTCCTGAGTTTGCCAATTTTGCTTTTGCTTGACATTCGTGTGATGATTGTGCACTAATGATAATATAGCGTGTTTTTCTTTGCATAGCAAATATAGCGTGTTAAACACTTTAAAAGACGCATTTAATTAGAATACTAATGTAAAAAATACTATACTATTATTTAATTATAAATTATCATTTATGACAATAATGTAGAATTTTATAATATTTACTTAAATTATATTCTCTCTAAAAAAACGTTAAATTATATCTAAGATGATTTTTAATTAATTAACAATGAATTTTCTTTTACGATTATTCAAATTAAACTCAACTACAAAATTAAGTCAGTATTAAAATAACCTGATCTAATTTAGTATTTACGAATGAAAATCTAAGATTCTGCGGATAAAGATGAATTTATAATATAAAAATAAAATAAAAGGAAGCAATGATAATATTACAAAATTTAATTAGTATAAATAAAATAAAATAAAATGTTGAATGACAAACTGGAATGTAAGAAGCTGAAGTTCGATGAGACAATAATTATTAATCAACATAAAAATCTATAAAAAAAAAAATATAACTGCAAGTCTTAAAAAATGATAAACTGGTTTTCAATAAACAAGACAATAAATCATAATATAGGAAATATTTTTGTAATTTTGGAAATACAAATTTTATTTTGTTATATAGAGTGTGCTTGTTTCGTGGATAAAAAGTTTATTTCCATGAATATAAACATGAAAACCTAACATTCTTATATATGATATATTTTTTAAAAATTGATTCTTGGAAGTGTTTTAATTTTCTTTTTATTATGTTTTTTATATTTTATTTCAACAAGATGAAAATGTGATATTTTCATAGAAGATATGAAAAGTTATTTTCTAGTATATATAACTTATTTTTTATTTATATTTTAAAAATTATTATAAAATATTATAATGTAATCAAACACATTTTTAAATATACTCTTAAATAAACATTTATAGTTATCATATTTTTTTAAATATAATTTATGAGAATATAACATCATTCCATGGCACAATCATTATATAAATAAAATAGGTAGATGTATTTGATATTTCATTTTTGTTATTATTATTAAAAGCATCAACAATAAGATTTAAATTAATTTTATTTTATATTTATAGAAAATAACTACGGTAATAAGCTAATGACAATAGGTTTTCTGATGTTTAGGTTTAGGGGTGGAATGTTCATTTAGGATTTATGATTTGGATCATTTAGGATCTTATCTAACTTATTTAATAAAAAGATTAAACTTAAATTTTTTAAAAGGTCTATTTAGGTAAATAGATCAGATCACATATCAACTCATTTAATAATAATATTTTAATTATAAATATGATATATAATATTATAATTATTTTTAAAAAATATAAAATTATTTTAATAGTTTGATGATTTATTATTTTAATTAATTTTTAAAATGAGTTAATTTCTATGGGCATAAATGGGTAATAAAAATATAATTATTTTTCTTTTAGTGAGATTTAAAAGATTTTAGTAGTATGTTATATATGTAATGTTTATAAATAAAATTTGTTCATTGTGATTTAAAATTATTTTTTTAATGAAAATATTTGGTTTTAATTAAAAAATAATATTTTTTACACTTTTTAAAATGAAATAGACCTTTAAAACCAAACATAAATTTAAAAATATACTCCTAACGCATATCTGATATAAACTTAAACTATAAAATATAAAAAATGTCACTCCATTTACACCCTGTTCAGGATTGAAGAATCCGGCTTTTTTTTTTATCAAGTGGGTGTAAATATTTTATATTTTTTTCACATGGAGTTATTACTGAAAATAAGTTAAATTATAATATTTATTATGATTTTTGAGTTAGAACTCATAATAATATTATGACTTATTGTTTTTTTTAACTAAAGTCATATAAAATTTTATAACTTTAGTTTAATTTTTTTATTTACAATTTTAAAGTTGTATATGTTTTTTTATTTTTATTTTAGGACTTTAAAGTAGTAAGTTTTATTTTTTTATATTTTATAACTTTGAAGTTATAACTTTTTGTTTTTTTTTACTTGTAAAGTTTTTTGTTTATGATTTTTTTATTTACTTGTATTTTCTTTTATCTTGCTTTCAATTTTTAAAAAATTTATATATAATTTTATTTATTTATTTATTAAATAAATATTTTTAATTTTAATTGTTATTTTTTAATATCTTGTATGCATTTTTTATATGGTTTTATTTAACATGTTATATATATTTTTGTGGTCACATCTAGATAGATGAGTGTGTTGAAAGTCTCATATGACGGGTAGACATAAGAAAAATAGGACATGGTGAAGTGCCACATCGAATAAAAACAGTGTCGAGATAAACTATATAAGTGGGGAGCAATCCTCACCTTACAAGCCGGTTTTATAGGATTGAGTTAAACCTAAACTCATTTTCTATTTAAAATTTAGTGACAATGAGTCATCATGAAGAGGAGGCTCATAAGAATGAGTCTCATAAGTAAAAAGAACATAAGACGTATGAATTAAGTTCTAACTTACTAGTGTTCTCTATGTGCCTAAATTGAATTGCAATCTGATATCTGTTTCACAGATGATGGATGAATTGTCATCTATGTATTGTGTAAGATCGTATTTCGAGGACTCTGATTAGAGCAGGTGAACGGAGGGATGAACTCTATTTCCTCAAAGGGGTTCGAAATGTGAGATCTTACAAAATTGATGGTTTGCATTCCATAGACTTGTGGCACAAACGATTGGGACATCCTTCTTGAAGATTACCCAGTTGATTCCTAAGGTTAGAAAACACAAAGATAGCAATGTAGTGAATAAAACATGTGAAATATGTTTTAGAGCCGAACAAATTAGATAGAAGTTTCCTTTGAGTGAACATAAAGTCAATAGTGCATTTGAATTAGTTCATTGTCATTTATGGGGACTATATGAAACTCCTTCTACTTGTGGTGCTTTTTATTTCCTGATAATAGTTGATGATTATTCATGTGTTGTATAGATATACCTATTAATTGATAAACGAGAAGTATCGAAATGCTTCACAATTTTTTTTGCTCTTACCAAGTCAAAATATTCAGAAGTGATAATGAGACAGAATTTAACATATCCCATTTTCCTCATGATTACCCGTCATGTGAGACTTTCAACACACCTCTTTGTCTAGGTGTGACCATACCTCCCCTCACGCTCAAGGCTACCTGTCTAGAGCATGACAAGCATAGGGATCTATTTAGGATAGACTCTAATAGGGCATGTTGAAGTCTCACATCGAATAAAGATATTATCGAGATAAACTCTATAATTGGGAAACAATCTTCACCTTACAAACCGGTTTTGTAGGGTTGAGTTAGACCTAAATCCACTTTCTGACATGGTATCAAAGTCTAACCTAAACACATTTTCTGACAATTTTTAATATTATTTTATTTAAAATATTTGATATATTTTTTGAATATTATTTTATTTAATATATTTAAAATTTAAATATTTTTTAATAATATTATTGAATTTGATTTATTTTATAAATAACATAATGTTATTTAATATATTTAAAAAAGCCGATAAAATGGATAGGTACAAAATTTAGTCCCATTTGATAAAAAGTAGAAGAATCCATAGCCGGATGAATAAGCCAGATAAAATCGAATCGAATCGAATCTAAACGGTCAGCTCTGTTTGTACCGAGGTGAATGCAGTGTCTGTACCGAGGTGGCAGCGTGTAATAATCGCGTAGGAATCATGGACAACTCTGGTTTTTTGTTTTGCTCAAATTTCAACCTAAAAAACCATAATAATAATATTTTATTATAGGATATTGTTATGAAAACTTTTAAAATAATGACATCTCTAAAAAATGTCATCTTTAAAAAATGAATCATACATATATGGCGAACTGCGGGTGATTATATTCTATCTTAGGTTTTTTTCTTCGTTTCTGCAATGAAAATCACTTTGATAAGAGGACTAATTCTTCTTAATACTTTAGTATTACACTTAATATTATATATTGAATTGAAGAAATACGTAAAATTTTCTCTCAATTGAAGTAAACAAAAGGAGGAATTCTTTGAACAATCGCATTGCGTTCATATATCTTAAATACTTAAAGCTTGCCAATTAAGCTAAAAACTTGTTAAGGTGTGTTTGGTTAAGGGAAGATAGAACAGAAATAGAGAAAAAATGTATAATCTCATATGAGTCTCACACATTCAATTATTTTAATTCAAAAAATTATCTTTTATTTTTATTTTAGGTATTTCCATCCTTTAAATAAATAAAAATAGAGAGAGTTCTTCACGCGAGATACCTTTTTACTGAATCACACAAATGCGCATTGTTTTTTTTTTTGTTTTAAATATTAATGGTAAAAAAATATTTAGATCACAAATATCTTATACTTTACATAGTTATGTTTGAGTCGGGTCACAATATTATAGATAGTAAAATTCTTGCTTTAAGTATTAATACAGTCATGTACTCAAGATTTAAACTTGATAACTTTAGTTAAACTAATAGTGATGAATGCAAGGGTGGGCAAACAAGGATCTTGTCCCTCTTCTCCCTCAAGACTCTTTGTATATGTGAGAAGAAGAAAAATTAGATAAATGAATAAAATTAGTGTATTGAGTTGACGTTTATTTTATTTCTTTTCCATAGTAATTTTCATGTATAGTTTTACACATAACATTAATAATAAATATTTCTGTGAAACTCATAATTTATTAAATAATTATTTTTAGAAATTAAGTGTTCAAATAATTATGTAAAAAAAAATTGACCCCTCTTTTGATACATCTAGATTCATCCTTGAGCTGAAACAATTTCATCAAAATTGATTCACGGACTGGGTCGTTAATTATTATTACTGTTTGAAAATCTTAATATGTCAGGCTTATGTAAATAATAAAGAAAAATAACAGTACGAATGCAAATTGTTTGAAAATTTGAATTTTTTATTTTATTTAACTTCTATTATCTTTTTGGGTGTTGTTTTTTGGGTGCATTTTGAGAGTGAGGCAGGGCCACGAGGAATGGACAAGAGCTGTTAGTAGGACGAGAAAAATAAAAGAAACAGTGGGCCCCAGGGGATCTGAATTTCCTTTATATGCGAGGAGGCCCACAATGGGGATCAGATTGCAATTAAGTGGGCCCGGTGTCTAAATTCTTGACCACTTGTGGGCTCGTCGCGGATTTCAAATCTATTTTGTGTTTCAGTCACATTCACATTGGCCGTTAACTTCCGTTATCCTCCATGTGTCATCTCATCTCTCCAGTGTCTCAAGACTCACGCATCCACTACTTATCTTAGGATTATTGGATGATTGTGTAACCATTATCAGAATATTTTTTTTCATTGAATTTAATTTGTATATTGATGGTGTAAATTTTACACCCACATCCAATTATAAATTATTATTTGATTTTAAAATAATTATTTTAAAAGTTAATAAATTTATTTTATATATTGAGTTGTAATTAGATGATTGTATAAAAAAATTTAAACTTTCAATAATGCATATTTTTCTCTCCTTTTAATTTTACTTCATAGAGTGTTAAAAGTGAGTGTTTTTAAGACTTAGATTAAAAAAGAATTGTTAGAAAAAAATAGTGTTAAAAAGAATATTAAAGAGAATCTCTTAAGACTTAGATCTTTTATTCATTAAATATTTATTTTTATTTTCGAAAATGTGAGATGATTATAAATTAATTCATAAAAGATAACAAATTCAAACTTAATCACTATGCAAAAAAATAAGTAAGATTAGTCCTGCAAATAATTTAATGATAATTTAATTCCTAAATTTTGTAGCTTAATCTCAAATTGACTCTTAAATATTATAATTTAATGACAAAATGATTTCATAAATTTAATGACAAGATTAATCTGATACACTTTTTGTACATTTAAAAAATAAATTTGAATTTTTCATTTTTTAATAATCAATTTATCATTATTTTACACTTTCAAAAACCAAAATAAATATTTATTTATTTATTTTAAACATGTTGTCTTATTATTTTTGGTATATAATGAAAACAACGAGGTATGTACCAAAAAAAATTTGACAATAATTTTAAGATAGTGAAAGACTTAATTTGAATATTTGTCTTTTATCTTATTTTTAGTTTAATTTAATCTTTTATTTTAAAGAAATATTTTTTTTTATCTTTTTAAGATAATTCAATTTGATCTGTCCCTTAATGTAAGTTTAACACCATCAATAATTTTAAGATACCAACAATTAAAAACGACTATAATATTTTAAAAATGTGTTAATTACAGTGTGGAGATAGGTGAGAAAAAAAGTATTATGTTTCATGACAATTTTCAGGTGTTAATATTTTAAAATTGTTAACAATATTAAACTTCCATTAAGAGAAGGATCAAAATCAACCATCTTAAAATGATAAAAAATCAGAAATAATTATTTTTAAAAATAAAAGATTAAATTAAATTAAAAAATAAAATAAATAACCAAAAAGATCATTTAATCATTTGAATACAAGTCTAATTTTTATATATTATTACTATTTTTTAAATTTCAACCAATAAAAAATTATTATTAACATGAATTTTAAGATTATTATTGTATTCGTTAAAAAAGATATTACGGTGAAAAAAAAAACTTATACTCACATTTATGATTGAATGAGAATATATTTTATACACTTTCGGTGTAAACATCTATATTATACACTGGACGAGCTAAAATACTAATGAATCAATATTTCTTAATTAGTAAGCATCTTATATAAGATACCAATAGCAATGGGTGATTGGTTCAAGTAATTTAATATAAGTTTAATTTTATATATTATGACCAGTAAAAAAATTTACAACATCAACTCATAAAAAATATTATTAACATAAATTTAAAGATAATTATTTAAAAAAAAAACCTTATCATATATATGATTGAATGGGATTTTAAAACTATTTATACACTCTCAGTCTATGAAATGTCAATGTATTGTCAATATTCCGGATTTGTATAAAACTATTTGCGAACAGATACCTATGGTTTTATTAATGATTATCTTATTAGGATACCTAACCTGGTTTTATTTTAAAACTAATGTTAACTTTTGTTTTAGCATACACTTTTCGAAAGCTACGATAGAAAGTGTAACATACAATATTTGAAGTTGCTTTTTCGGTGACGTTTTTATTTTAGCATTTTGTTGTTAATATATAGAGAGAGAGTCATTCACAGAAGATTAGGAAGAGAAAAAAAAAAACATAAAAAGGACCTTTTGATAATTAGGGGACAATTTTTTTCTAATTTATTAAACGAGGTCAGTTTTTAAATTATTTACTAATCAGAAATAAATTGTATGGAAGATTACGACTTCAGATGCAGAAGTCGTATGGTTTTTGGAACTTTTTTTTTATGAAATCATAAATTATTTTATGATTTTCTTTTTTTTATTAATGTTTATTTATTTTTTAATATTAAATATACTAAAGTCGTATAGAACTACAAGACTTTAAAGTTTTGAATTATCGTCCAACTTTATAGTATTATTAACTAATTTAATTCTGACAATTAATCCTACAAAAACAATAAAAATGTTTTTTTAATAATTTACTAATAAAAAACTTCTTAAAATAAAAATAACATAATACATTAAAATAAATAAAATAATACAAATTATCCACAAACATAAAAATAAAAAATACATATAATATTACGGATCAACTTGTTTATATAAATAATTACTACAATTAGGTCTCAAAGATAAAAAAAATTATATCTTAAATGGTAATCATCCATACGACTTATCTTCATTTGGTAAATTAGAAAAAAATTATTCCCTAACAACAGCATTAAAAAAGTTTCAAATATAAAAAATGTTACCTTTTTGGTAAATTAGAAAAAAATTATTCCCTAATCATCAAAACCCCCATAAAAGGAGCAATCAGAAGCAGTCACTTGGAGCTACTTCAACCCTTGGGTGCCAATAACTAACAACAGCATTAATCAAAGGGAACTACGCTAACCACTTGTGAATAAACTTCAAAAGAACCTCACCTATCATTATATCTTTCTCGTTTTTGGTAGATGGAAATCAAAGGTATGTTGCAAATTTATGGTATTTTTAATCCATATAATTTTTTCAAAATTTGTTTTCTGTTCCCAACTTTTAAAATCAATAGCATTCGTCCTTATATATTTTAAATATTTAAGCTTTTCTATACAAAAAAAAACTAAAACCAATGTTTTAAAAAAGAGCCAAAAAATTAGTAGGAAATTGAAAACATTTTAGAGACTAAATATCATTAACACTATTTTTATTTATCTGTTATTTAAAAATTTCAAGATAACCTTAATCATCCTTTTCTCAATCTTGTCTTTATATAATAAACAAAAATTATTAGTTTATAAAATGTTAAGTAATAAATATAAGAAATGACATATTGTTTATTTTATTTAGGTGTGCTCATTGAATGAAATTAAATTGATGAACTCGACAATCTAAACAATTAAATCGGTTTGGATTATTGATTCTTTTACTCCAAATCTGAAAAAAAAAACTATTAGTTCAATATTCAAAATTGTCTTTTTTTAACCCAAATTTCAAACATCCTAAAATTTTAATATAAGAATTGTTATTAATTAGTTTCAGTTTAAAAAATTATTTATATAAGAATTTGTTTGAATTAAAATGATTATGATATATATATATATATATATATATATATGAATGTTTGTTTTTACAATATATTAAATATGGTTACAGTAATTGAATAATAAAAATTATATCTGTTTTAATTATTTTATTTAAAATTGATTGAGTTAAATAATTATTTTATAAAAAAAATAAGTGTTTGCTATAAGATTGTTAAAATTATTTTATAATTATAAAAAAAGTGTAACAACTTTATATCCTGATTAAAAACATTAAAAGATTATAACTACTGTAAAGATAATTATTATAGTAATAATATAACATGTATATCTAGTTTGAATAAGATATTTATTATATTTAAATTTATGAATATCAAGAATGATTTACATCTTATCATATTTTATTTTAATATATCTTGAAAGAAAATCAAATATTAGATAATATTAATAATTAGATAAATTTAGATAATAGAGCAAAAAAATACAAGGAAAGATTTGATGAGTCAAATCTATTGAAAATATATCTCATGTAATTTAATCTTAAATCATATACTCTTGTATTATATAAGGATAATTTTTTTTTCTCCTATAACTTTATAGACGGTCTTTCTCAGAAATAGAAAATTAGTATATCACATGAGTTTGAGAAGAAAGAAAAAATAAAAAAAATCTTGTTAACCCACTAAATGAAAAAGAGGAATAATAAGAAAAGAAGGCGTGAATTACTATATGTTTCAAGAGTTGAATAAAATAACATTCTTTTTCTAAACTTTTATGATATAGATTCTTAGAAACACATATTTTTGAGTTTTTTGGTCATAAATTGATACATTGATCCTTGCATGAATTAGTTAATGTGATGATTGCAAAATTTGGTTCAATACCATTCTTATGTGAAGTTATATAAGTGTCTGATATAATAATATCAACATATAGTTTTTACTATTCATGGGGTTTAATATAATTTTACAAAAAGAGATACTGTAATATACGAAACGTCATTGATTGCATATTAAATCTTGAAATGTATTTAAAAATTCATGAGTCAACTTGCTTGAATTTTGTGTTTGGTTATCATATATATCAACTAAAATATATTTTAATACGTGTGTGTTTTATTTCATAGTTAATTATTAACTAGCCTATATGATGCACCACACACACACATCCAATGAGAACTTGGGAATTCTTTAAAAACTTGTTTTGATCATGAAATTATTATCTCATTAAAAATGTTGTTTTCAAAATTTAAGAAAGAAGCTTTAGTTTATTGTCTATTCAACTTAGATGAGAGAATTGAAGATTTGGTTTATTGTTAGTTTAACTTTGTATATGTCTATATTTGAGAATAAAATTATTTATTTATGTAAGGACTCGTTTATTTATAATATTTAAAGTATTTCAAATCATTAAAATTTATAAATTCTTATTTTATGGACATTTTAAAGTATATTTTTAATTGGTTAAATTACTCATTTGATTCCTATAATTTCATGGTTCTTACCTTTTTAGTCCCTATAGTTTGAAAGTGGTATTTTTAGTCTCTATAATTTAGATTTTAATTCTCCTAGTTTAAAAGTGTTCTTTTTAACATTGCTCCACTTAATGGTGAAGGTTAAGATAGTTCTTAGAGTGTGTAATGTGAGAGGCCTAATTCAACCCCAAAAGCTAGCTGAAGGGGTGAGGTTGGGTTGTCCCTCACTTATATATTATAATGTGAGATTACTTTTAACTGATGTGAGACTTGGAAGCGAGGGCTAGCGGCTTAGAGTGTGTAATGTGAGAGACGTAATTTAACCCTCCAAAAGCTAGTTCAAGGGGTGAGGGTTACCCCTCACTTATATATTATAATGTGGGATTACTTTTAGTCGATGTGAGACTTGAATTATTTCCAATAATAATAGTATATATGAGATTGTAGGTTTTAAATACATATGCTAAAAAAATCCATGTTTTTCATGGTATAATGCTTTGTGGCGATTTACTTAAAAATAATACGATGTTAGCTAATTTTTTTTTTTTTGAGAAAGAAGCTAATGTTTTTACTGTCTACCTTTTTTATATATGAATAAAAAAACTTTTTTCTTTTGCTGCCCTTTATTTTATTTTTTCTTTGTTTTGCTGCCCTTTCAATTCTGCACCTAACAATTGTTTCATATCTGCATTTTCTTTTTTGTCCTCTCAAAACTTAAAAAGCCTCCTCAAATTGCATCCATTTCAATAAGATACGTTCTTAGAGTTGGCTTTTTGCAATATTTATTGTAGCATGACGGGAGGTGATAAAAAGTGACAAATAAACAACGAGGTGGTCTATTGTGTTTCCATATTTTTTTTGAATTTTTAATATAATAATATTTTTATTTTCAGATTTAAATATTGTAAAGTATGTAAATATATAAAGTAAAAGAATAAGTGTGTATCTGCTATTCATTTGGATTAAAGTGCCTCTCAGAATCTTAACTAACTTCAAATCAATAGAAAATACACTTTTACTTTTCTCAATTTAATTAAATTACACATTTGTCTTACTTCATTTTCTATAAAAACATTATATATTTTTACTTATTATTATGCGCTCGTAGACACTATAAAAAACCCGTAAAGAAAATCAAAGATAATAAATTACACATGTGTCATCAATTAAGAAATTACTAATGGTTCGGCTAGTATACTAATTAATGGCACATTTTTTTTGACTGAATATATTAAGTTATTAACCCAATAACGAAGATGTATATTATGAGGCTATGAGCTATTATTTGCGAAGCGAGATTAAATTAAAAAGAAATGGTTGTTAGTAATGATTCAAACAACCAAAAGGGGACAAGAGAGTGACGCACATAAAGGGGACAAGAGAAAATGCAATGTATAGAAACTTTATGATTTGGCAGGCATATGTCGAAGAAAAAATGCTCAACAATCTAAAGAAGGAAAAAGCGTATAACCCACTTCGTCAAAGGAGCAAATGGAGCTGCATAAGCTAAACAACTTGGCATGTATTTGACACGTTTCATGTTTCTTTAACTTATCCATAAAATGAAACCATGTCCTAATTTTTTCTGGTCATCAATTAACCTAAGCCACCAGCTGCTGCTTAATTGCTACCTGACAAAGGACACCCACCCCGCCCCGAGATAATGGTAGAACCATTATGATTTTTTCCCCCACAAAAAATTACAATTTTATGATATAAATAAAAGAACGCTGTCTTAATCCAAAGTTGAATTTTTTCACACTTATCACGTCATATGGAACAGACAAGATATTATATTATATAAAAAATATTGAAGGTGTAATAGTTAGCATATGGCTACAGTTTTCCTTCTTCTTTATATATATATATATATATATACGTGGAACAATCAAATTAAATTATATCAATTTAACTTAAGAAACTATTATATTATTTAATAATTTCATATAAAATATGATTTTCCATTATATTATATTTATATATTATAAATTTTATTAAAATTAAACAAAAATAAAAAGATAATCAAATGATACATATTTTATTATATCTTAAAATTTTTATATTAAGTCAATTTTGATTTATAAGATAACAAATAATTTTGTATTAATATAAAATTTTATACATTTGAGTTATTGTGTATGTATAATATTTCAATTTTTTTTGCGAAATATATAATATTTGAAATGAAATTGATTGATTTGAGCTATTAGATCATAATAATAAAAAAATTAATGAATGAGATTAAAACCCATATTAAAAAGTCACGTGCTTCCACGGATTTGGTTTCTTTTCCGAACATGTACACAGTCTTGCAATTCACCTTCATCCCTCATTCATTTTAGTTTTTGCAATTGACCCTATTCTTTCCAATCTTGCAATTGACATGGACGCTGAAGAGTTTATGACTGTTTGTTGCACCGACATGAAATTAATTGACCCTATTCGCCTTTCAAATCATGAAAAGTTTCGGAACATTTGCTCTATCAACATGGATATTGAAAGTGCCAAAGGCCAAGCTTGGAGCAGTGAAAGAACGATTTGGACGAGAGATCCATGTTTTTTCAAATGCTACATTATCCAATGTTGTGATTAAAATTGTGAGTTGTGGAAAAAGAATTGGGGAAGGAAGCAGCAGACACGTGAAACTTTTAAAACAGGTTTTAATCTCATTCATTAAATGTTTTTTTAATTATGATCCAATGGCTCAATTAATTATTCTCATTTTGTGTTCTCATTTTTTTTAGAAGAGATGTGTTCTCATTTGAAACATTTCTTTAACAAAGAACTTTTTTTTTAGAATTATTAGAAGTGCTATAAAGATACTTTTCAAGTAAAAGTATCTTGACAAGGGTGAATTAAAAAATACTTGCATAAAGAAACAATTATATCAACAATCAAAGATTTTTTTTTTCATGTGTTGAATTATTTACACTCAAATCCTGTAAACACAACTCACGTCACAGACATTTATGAGTATTAATTCCAAGATATTTTTTTGAATTATCTTGACAAAGAGTATTGATTCCAACATCGGAATGTATGTATTCACCAAATTTTAATTGTATTTCCTTTTCGTTTAATTTCATTTACTGTATTTATTTTCTAAATATTTAATCTCCATCAAATCTCAATTTCGATTTCTTCTCTAAAATCAAACTATTTCCAATCATTTTTTCGTTATTACGTTCTTAATTATCATTATTTATGAGTTTCGAGAGAACTGTTTATTTTTGTTAAAATAAAAAATATTATAATTGAAGTAATGATCATTATTTCATTAAACGCATAAAGTGTAACTTTCTTAAGTAGTTAAGTTGAAAATATACTTTTTTATTACTTGTTCAACCGTGGAATTTAACATGCGTATACTTTGTGTTTAGTGTGATAGGATTCTAATTTCTATCTGGTTTGGGATGTTATTTTGTTTTGGCTCCTTGTAATTGTGGTCCTAAACTTGAATTAAGATCACCAACCTTTTATGCATGTGTCTTTGTGGGAGTTTGGATTGACTTAAAAAATACACGTTTAATATCATCATTTTTTTTATATTCAATATAAACGCATAAGATTTTAATTAAGGTGATGTCAAATAAAAAAACATTAACACATAAACTAGTATTAGATACATAAAATGATATGCATCCTATTTACCATCACATTTTCTAATTACTTAAAAGTTATATTAAAGACTATTTTTGACTTACTGACAACATAATTTTCACTATTTATGTATGCCTACTAAACTATTGAATTTTATACACAATAAATTTAGAGACTAAATTACTAGTAAACAATAAGTTTAGAGGCTAACATGCATATTTACTCTTTTTTTGGTAGCTGAATTATTTAAAAATCTCTTAACTTTGAATGATCCTTCTGATATGATGCACCTTACTAACTTTGTAGTTATTTTTGGTGATATCGAATTTGCACAGGCACTATATTGATGAATTCAACTAATTTTTTTTAGATAACAGAATAAAGAAGCAAAACTAAAGCGCTATAGAGCACGCACACAAGGTACACGTCTCCAACGTCGTCAAAAGCAATAATATGTCACATGGGGGAGGGAGTCTAAGTCTACATAACATGGGAGGGGAGGGATTCAACTGAATTATTATAGCTGGCTCATGTCAAAACTTAATAAACTTAAATAACTGTCATTCCCACGGCAATATCATATACTTCCTACTTCTCATAGGAATAGAATTTGCTTGAAATATAATAATATAATATTCATGCAAATATAACGTACCTAAGAATAAATTTTCACAACCTTCTAATAAAATGGGTGTAAATATTCCCACCCTAATATTTTTGGGAATAAAAAAACTTGACGTGAAACAAATGCCCCCATATGATATGTTACACTATCAACGAATAATATATTTTTTTCTATTTACATTAGTAATGATTCCAAACATACAGGCAGAAATTTTGTTGTGCCATTTCAAAACAATGTCTGTCAATTATTTTTAATCAAAGTTTTAACAATAAACTAACTCCGAAAGAATTAATTTCGGAAATACGTGCTTAGAACGCTACCTATTTATGTTTTTTTGTTCACTCTACCAATTTATAATTGAACTAATGGACTAATGGAAACCATATTCAAATTATAAAGTGAAATTGCCTGCATTAAATATTTCCAGAAGCATAAAACAATTTCTACCAGACGGAAATGAGCACAAAAGGCTATTGTAATTGAAAATTACAATCAAGGACAAACAACAGAAGCATATTCCAGTTTACCTGTGGCTGTAACACTCGGGTGACTGGAAATAATAGTAATTTTGAGTATATAAGCCACCGAACCGGGCAGCTTACTCTGCAACTGCCAAAGCTGATCGTTTACTCAATCACAAGAATAATACTCTAATCCATGTGGATAATAGCAACAGGTCAACCAGTGTTACTCGTTTACTAGGACACTTACAAGTTATTTAGTTTGATTTTTATTAATTACTAGTGACAATTAATTCGTTTCTTTCATTTCAGTTCTTTGTATTATAGTTGCATTACATTGATATTTATCCGGTACCTGATCAGAGTTCAATATAACTTTGTGTTCTCTTTCGATAATATGATTCATTTTTCACCTAACCTAACCATAATCTACGAGAATATAACACAAAAAGCAGCTGTTACCAATATCCAACATGAAAAGACCCATGAAATACACTGCATTGCTAGCCAAATCATTACATGCACCAGTTTCAGCAGCCCAAAAAATACATATAAAAGTCGGATGATATGGCAAAATACAATCAATAAAGTATAAAAAAGAGGAAGCTTAAGAAGCTTTATTAAGTAAACATAAACCTAATTATACAAACAAACACCACAAATGGCGAATTGAACTTTCACACCATTGCTAAATCCTGAAAATGCTGCCTGAACATCGCTAAGCTCGGAACAACTAATAATTACCTCCCTCATCCCCTTTAAAAGGAGGTTAAAACAGATGGGTGGTCAAAGAATATTTTGCAGCACAACTCCTTTCTTAGTCGGCTCTAGACTGGCCAGCACGAGAAGACAGGATAATACCAACAATGAGACCATAAAGGGCAAGTGCTTCAGCAAAAATGAGGATGAGAATCATTCCAACAAAAAGTTTTGGTTGTTGTGCATTGGCTCTGTAGAAGTAGATTGACTTAATCAGTATTATTGTAAAAGGAAAATCCACTGTCAAATTCACAACAACAAATGCAAGCTAGTAAAGGCAAAAAGATATATGTTCCATGAAGGATCATATTTTATTTGACAGTTGAAAAGGCTAGAGACATATTGAACTGTACTTCCTGGAAGCATTGTTAAGCAATGCAAACATGTCCTCAAAGAAATATAGTTTGAACAATTGATTGCTTTACTAAAAAGTAAACACACACACATATGGCTCTGTTTGGATAAACATTTTAACAAGCACTTATCCGAGAAAGAAATAAGAAAGTAAAATGAATTAAGCTTTCCCATAAATTATGCATTAATACCTGTTAAAATAGTTGTCTTATTATATATATTGTTCAGCTTTAATGAAGCTGTTTTTATATCTGTTGTAAAGTTTTTTTAAAGCTGCATTTTCTGCTTGTGTTTACCTACTTTATGTAGGCTGTAGCCTTTCTTCTACCTTGGTAAACCAACTTGGCTATATATATGTATTTTGATTATTGAGATGCTGAGAACTTATCTCAAGCACTTCATCAATGTAATGTGAATTTTAGCAACTCAGCACAATGTAGTCCTTAACTTTAACAATACCGATTGAAACAGATATCACTTTAACTTATGCATGAGCTAAGTTGGAGAAACTCAACCATTTAGTTTCAGCAAAAGTTAATTTAAACTTGTACATTAGCTAATTTTAGCTTTTGGGAGAAACCTAATTCAGTTTATCTTGTTACTTCACTACAAGTACTGACCGATAAATTCATCCAAACAGGGCAATAATGTATAAATATATGTAGATGTCTTTCATGTAAAAGTCAGTGGATCAAGAGTTGAGTGTCACTATGCAATATTGCAATTCAATAAGACCTTAAAACATACAGAAATAAGAAACAAAGTAAAAAGGCTTTTGTACCTAACACCGGCATCACCAACAATACCAATAGCCATGCCAGCAGAAAGGCCAGCCAAGCCACAGGCAAGACCAGAAGAGAGATGTGCATAACCATCAAAGAGGTAATAGGATTTGGCCTTTGGATTAATACCGGTACTGATAATAACAGCAATAATAAGGCCATAAATGCCCAAAACTCCAGCCATGACAACAGGAACAATCGACTTCATCACCAGCTCAGGTCTCATTACACCCATGGAAGCCACGCCCACGCCACTCTTCGCTGTGCCATAGGCAGCTCCCATACCTATCAACCAAATAAAATTCCTCACAAATTTTTATCAATTCAAACAAACAACCCTAAGATTAAAATTCGATCGATCAATCACTTTCACACGTGTGAAATTATTCCGATTACCTCACAGGCACAGATCAACCAATTTTCAGATATCATATATTAAACTTAACGATTTGCAGTAACTAATGATTCCAAATTCAACACCTAAAATAATATACGGTTCTGAGCATTGGAACATGAAATTGGATTAAAAGTGAAAATTAGGAAAGGATTAAATAAATAATGAAACGGTAAAGACGGATCTAATTGAAATGAAGAGAGTAGATTGATTACAGGAGAAGACGAGGGCAGCTGCGGCGCCAAGGAAGCCGAAAAACGGTGCCGTTTCATCACCGCTGAAGGCAGCCATAACGGTTGGTGGATCTGCAGCGACGTCGGATAAATCTGAGAAATTAAAAAATGATCACTATGATCTGTGTCTCGATTATTCTTCTGTTGCCGTGAAGAAAACGTGGGGTCTCCACGTCCATTCCCTTTATAATCTCACATTCTTTACTTGGGCGGGTTAATTTTCTACTTACATTAATAAGATGGGCCTCGAAACCAGGTCCAGGCCTATCTTGTGATTATTTTAGGCCATTGCTATATCCCTTCCTCCTAATTGCTTAGTGCACTTCCCTTTTCATATTTTTTCCCTATATTACCCTTTTCTTACCGAAAATTGAAACACATGCAGAATGTTTCCCCTCCCCGTAATTGTAATTTATCATCAAGAACCCCCACCCTCCAAAAAATCCCGCTGTAATTCTTGCATCAAGGCCTCTTAGTGTAGATGCACATATAATGTCCTATTAATCCACAGCCACAGGTATTGTTTATGCACCTTTTGAAAACTATTGGAGAGTGTTACAAAAGATGTGCACAATAGAGCTTTTCACTCAAAAGTGTGTCAATTCTTTCCACCCAATAAGAGAACAAGAGCTCTCTAATCTCATCAAAATGATTGATTCTCACAAAGGATCACCCATCAATTAACCTCACTCAACTATGCTTTCATCGATATTTTCTATCACTTCAAGAGTTGCTTTTGGCAAGAAATGCAAAGAGCACAAAGAATTCATAACATTGGTTAAATAAGGAGTTGCAGCGGCATGAGGATATTTGTTTTCTTCCTCTAGGTGGCTTCAATTTGCCACTGGTTTGAGGCCTAAGTTTGAGAGGTTGCATGTGCAAGTTGATCGGATTCTAGAAAAAATCATCATTCAACATAAAGAGGCAAAGTCAAGAGTTAAGGAAGGCTAAAAGAACGAAGATTTGGTGGATATTCTCCTAAGGTTTTTGGATGGTAATGATATTAACAAGGATGTTTGTTTAATTAACGACAATATTAAGGCTATAATCCTAGTAAGGATATTAACATCTTTTTTCAAATCCTTTTATTTCCAATAAATGTCGATGCACCTTGTCCGAAAAACACGAAAGAGAGGGGGGAGAATGAGAAAACAGGGACGAGAGAGGAGAGAAAGACAACAAATAAGGACAAAAAGAGAATTGGGGTGGAAACATTCTGCAGCTGTTTCAATTTTCTAAAAGAAATGATATTATGGAGAAAATATGAAAAGGAAAGTGCACTAGACAATTAGGAGGAGGTATTTAGCAATTGCCTTATTTTATTGCATACAAATGAAGTTTTTTGTATGATTCCTTGTTGCGGAAAACAAAATATATTAGGCTAAAATCTATTACTTTCTCATTAAAAGAATGTCTTTCTGGGACACTTGTCACACTCTGGATTATTTAACTTGTGTTGGACCAATCTATCACTCACCCCTCAAATTTTTATTTGAAATTCTTTCTCTATCCCTATCTGTGTCTTCTCCCTTCCTTTCTCTCTTTCCTTTTTCATTTTTTCTCCCCTATCTCTTATCCTCTACCTCACTGCAAGGGAAGCCGCAGCTAATCGATGCCTGCACTTCGGTCCCCAACATCGTTCGCACCATAGTTCAAAAACCCAATTCGACGATCCAACTGGAACCCAGTGACATAATCGAGCCAGTTTAGTTATTAGACCAGTTATGCATTTAGCCCATAATGGTCCGGTTAAATCCGGCTGGTTTGGGGGTAACTCTTGTAAGCCGTATCGGTTTTTAAAACCTATCTCGCGTAAAAAAAACACTAAAAAATAACTCGAAATTTATATAATTGTGTTATTGAATTATTATTTGTGTGCTTCTATTATCAACTTTAATACTTCAATTGTATTTTGGATTTTAGAGTATAAATGAATTTTTCTTAGTTATATACTTATATATAATAAATAGATATATAATTTTAAATTTTTTAATATATACCGGGTCTAATCGGATTAATTACTAACCCACTGATCCGACCACTGACCCACTACCTCAATCAGGTCAATAACCGCACCGGATTTCATATGTAAGTAGTTAGCTAACAAAATGATTGAACATACTTTATAGATTAAATATCAACTTTACTCACATATAATACCATGGATAAAGTACAATTTTTTTTATATTTTTTTTCTTCGATGAGGGATCTGCTGTTACTGGATCAAGAGAAGGACTTGGGATACTTCTTTAGATTTTGGTAGAAATTAATGTAGAGGTATAATTCAATTCAAGTACAGAATATTATGATCTGATTCAAATAGTGAAAATTATTTGTTCTCCCTATGAAGGATATTTTTTCTGCTCAAGTATTATGAGATTTAGAAAATTATGTGTTTTAAGATATATGTTTTACAGAGCTACTGACATATGTTTCCTTCAGGTTACAACAATGGCTTTCTTTGGTAGAATTGGGAATTTGCTACGACAAACAACGAGCAGGCAGGTTAGTTCAGAATTGTGTTCATCCCCTTTGTTTTTTCAGGCTATACGTTGTATGTCTTGTGCTCCAAGAACAAAACTGTTTATTGGAGGAGCGTTTGAACTTCATTTTGAGCTGGATGCTTTATATGTTTTTTTTATTCTTTGCCTTTTTTATCTTTGACTTTTATGTTTCCCTTGAATGTCACGCTCTTTGTAACTAGGATAATTATGGATCGTGAAATTGGTAGATCCAGAGGATTTGGCTTTGTCACATACATTTCGGTTGGGGAGGCATCAAGTGCCATTCAGGTCTTGGATGGTTAGGTAACAGACTGTTTGTTTTTAGTGCTATAATCTTGCGAGTAGCATTGGTTGTTATGGTTGCTGCAAAATCATCATGTTTGAACTTTTAACACCTACCAATAGCTTCAAATGAATAAAGTATGCAATATGCATGTTGTGCATGTTGTGCTAATTTTGTTTACTTAACATTGTTTTGAACTTGGCAAGCTTTTAAAGTGTTCTCATGGTGGACATGATGTGGCATAATCACTATTAGAAAATATGCTTTCTACATCGGTTATTTATGACTTTCAACATCGGTTTTTCAACCGATGTTGAAAGTACCGACGTTGATAATATTATCGTTAACATCGGTTTTTCAAAAACCGATGTTAAAGTAAAATTACCAACATCGGTTATATAAATAACCGATGTTGCTAATATGAATTACACCCAGAAAATGTATATTAATATTGAAAGTTAACATCGGTTTTTACAAAAAACCGATGTTAACGAATGTGTTACTGTTGACAGTTAACATCGGTTTTTTACAGAAAACCGATGTTAACGTTGTTAACGTTCGTTAACATCGGTTTTTTATAAAAACCGATGTTAACGAATGTGTTACTGTTGACAGTTAACATCGGTTTTTATGAAAACCGATGTTAACGTGGGTTAACATCGGTTTTTTCAAAAAACTGATGTTAACGGATGTGTTACTATTGATAGTTAACATCGGTTTTTTCAAAAAACCGATGTTAACCCACGTTAACATCGGTTTTTTATAAAAACCGATGTTAACGAATGTGTTATTATTGAATTTTAACATCGGTTTTTTTACAGAAAACCGATGTTAACGAATGTGTTATTGTTGACAGTTAACATCGGTTTTTTTAAAAAACCGATATTAACGAATGTGTTGCTATTGACAGTTAACATCGGTTTTTATAAAAAACCCGATGTTAACCCACGTTAACATCGGTAAAAAACCGATGTTGTTTTCAGGAATTTTTTTTATATAATGTCTTTGTTTTTACAAAAAACCAAAATTTAACCTGTAAATTTAAAATCAGACCACACAGCACACAACATATATCATTTGCATTCAGTTTTCAAATAGATTTTAGCAAAAAACTAGCTATCAACAAAGGTTGTTCAATGTTAAGATGAAACAACAATTGTAAAAAATATAATGCAAAGTACGTAAACTAATTTATTAACCTAAAGTTACATAGTTGCCTAACATCCTATGTTTGATTTCTAACTTTTAGATAATATTGTGCCCACTGTATGCAAAGTGCCTTAAATCTCTCTGCTTCCAATGGTCTAACTTCATTAAAATACTGCATGATGAAATAAAAAAATAAATTAATAATGTAATAACAATTATAAAAAAACCAAATTTGTTTGTAATAAACAATTACCGTCTCCCAATTATTCCTGAAAGATCCTAAGATTATGGTGGACATCTAGTGCATCACGTAGTAGCCACATTCAGTGATTCCTTTTTGTCTATTACACTAAATACATAATGAAATTTGGATATTAATTAAACGTTAACTACAATTAGTGTACACACACATAAAATATATATAAGTAGAACTTTTATTTAAATCACGTACCTTAACAACAATCCACCTAGCAGCAGCCTTGGATTTCGGTTGTGGAGTATCATCAAGTCCTTTCAAAGCACTAGTGTTGAATATAAGGAACATTAAAATATTGATGTTGTTGAGTTATGCCAATGAAAATGTATTGAAAACAATACTGACCTGTTAATTATTCCCTTAAGGTAGTTGTCTGGCCTGTTATGCAAAGAACAAAACCAGACAACTAGGTTTTCCTTAGGTAGAATGACGACCATTTGCCAGTGTCCACTGCAGTAGAGACGAATATAGTTTATTGTAGTAGTATAGATTATTTAAATTCAATTATTGTGTTTGACTTACCTATTCAGATAGGCTCCAAGGTAAACATCTCGTTTTGAACTCTGTATCCAACTCTTGATGTAACTTTCGGATTCAAATTGTGATTGTCCAGATCTCTGAATGGACTGTGGCTCGAGGAATCCATACACATCAGAATTCCCCGCTCGCACACTTGTCTCAGTCAGATGGCTGTGTTGTTAAGTCAAAGTTAATTATGTATGAATTTAAAACAATTACTTTGGTAATTAATAGTAATCTAAAATGACTTACAGAATCCACAACTGTATAACTGATATGCTGAGACATTGACCACCATGTGCAATTTCAGAGAGATCTTCGTGCTTTATATACAACGGGAAGTTTTGATTAAACACCCCGAATATGGTAGCATCCCACATAACCTGGAGCGGCTTCAAAAACAGTTGTGGGATGGTCAATGTCATCAGGTACAGGGGATCATCGACCTCTTCATCCGGGCTTTCTGGAGGTTTTGCTGGAGACACAGCTGCCTATTGATAAAACATAGTTAATTAGCAAGTTTTGATTACAGTGAACAAATTAATTGAAAAAAATAAACATATAATCAGAGTAAAATACCTGTTCTGATAAACGCTTCACAAGATGTGTGACACAATTTTCATTATTCATATAACCAAACTCATCCAATAATAGTAGTACACTCGATCGGAACATAAATAACAAAAGGGTAATAGTAGGAATTCAGAATACTGTTAAATTATAAGATGAATCTCACAAAATTAATAAAATAATAAGATATGAATCTCACTAAATAATTAATAAATATAATTTTTTTTAATGGGTAGTAACAAGTAATTTTATTGTCAGCTTGTGAGAACAGAATAATAAAAACAAAAAAAGTACCGTCAACTTTAGTTGAGTTGTTAGTCTTCAATCTTAATTACCCACGACTCTTCTCATCTTCCAAGTTCCAACTACCTGTGCAATGCATGCCGTCAATGCTCAGAATAAATCATAATCTGCTATTTTTGTATTACCCTCTCTCCTTAGTATTTTTGAAAAAGTAAAGTGTATTATAAGTCCCCTTAGTAGCATATTGATTCAATCTTGTCCAACATTATCAAGATACGCTAAATCAATCCCAGTGATATATTAAAGTAGGCCCCTTATATTTTGCTTTTTCTCCAACTTGAAAAGAAAATGAAAGAAAGTTTTTGATATATCAAAAGTTTTATGTCATTTTATATATACATACTTTTCCTTCTTTTTTTTTTAACAAGCAAACGATTTTTTTTTATCATGTCCATACACTATTTTCTCTTGTTTTAAACTAGTTATGGATATTGGATAGATGTTTCTATTTTTATACTTGGTAAATGATAGTAATTTGTAATTACGGTAAAGACATAATCTAAGGTTGTTGGCAACCGAGTTTTTATTTTTTTATTTTTATCAAAGTGTTTGGATATTTACAAGTAAATAAACTGAACTGCAGTACTTGGCATCAAATTTCGTACCTGTTAAGTAATGGCAGTTTAAATTGTACTGAAAATAAATAAATAAATCCTTTATTGTTTTAAAAGTTGCTGAAATACTGCAGAACATGCTCCTTTCATTTTGTTACTTAAAGTTAATTTTACGAATTCTGTGAAGAAAAAAAAAACAGATTTATGAATGTGATCCAGTAGTAAATAGAGGAGCTTTGAAATACTGGAGTATAGTTTTCAGTATGCCTTTGGCACTAACCTGTTACCAAAAGAAGCGTGCAACTTAACGATTGTATTTTCCTCTTCAGCAGAAATGTTCCCTCTTTTAAGGTCAGCTCTCAAATAGTTAATCCATCTCAGCCTGCAACTCTTCCCGCACCTTAATAATCCTTCCAAACCCCAAAAATGCCAGTCAGAAAAAAGAAAAAAAAATATCAATTGATCTACAACACAAATTACTTCTTCCACAATAAATACTCCCATATAGTAGCAACAAAATTAATTTGCTGTTGGAAGTTCAAACTTATTGTATCAATCGATAAAAAAATAAATATTATTAACAATTAATACGTACCTGCATTTTTAGGCAATGACCTCCAAGAACCTTCCCCGTTGGTCTGAATGTATTTTGCCAAGGTCTCACCTAAAAATTGACGCGACAGAGCAAATGAATCGGGTTGATAGCAAGCGGATAAGATCGAGAGGCTTACCTCGAATCCGAAATGAGAAATGGCGGAATCGGCAAGAGAGCGATGAAAAACCTAAAAAAGAGGGGAGAAAATTAGGGAATCGGAATGAAATTGGGGAGTAGAGAGGATCAGAGAGCAATGCCAGTGAAGAAAAGTAAGCAGAAGGTACGGGCGAGGTCGGCAATGGCAGAAGAGAAACCCTAGAAGACAGAGTAGAAGGAAAAGGAGAGGAGGATTTACCTTTTTTTTGTGGAGGGAGAAGCAGAAGAGGGAGAAGGCAAAAATAGAATAAAGAGGTTTGAAGGACCTTTACTTATTGTAAAAAATAATTTGAATAATAAAAAAATTAAAAGATACCTGCACATAATCCTTTTAAATAAATTCATATAATTACTAAATTTTAATCCTGACATTGCCTCAAAAAAAAAAAAAACCTTTAATCCTGACAAACATTTAAGTTTTTATAATTCTTGAATACGTTGATTTTTTTTTTCATTATTTACTCATATATGGTCGTGCTTTCATATTGGTTCCTTTAAATATTATATATTTAGCATTTAGGTGGGACTTTATATTAAGACTTTATAAAACTTAAAAAATAAGCACAGTTTTATTTTACAGTAAAAAAAAAAAAGCAGAACTAATGGCTTAAAAAAACCCTTTGCACCATATACTGTAACTGTACTGTACCTGTCACTTGCTTTTTATTTTATTATACTCATTTGTCCACGCCATGCCTTTGCCTTCACCCTCCCTCGTTTCAGGTGAATTTGTTTAAACTAAAAAAAATAACTTTATTTCTTAAAATAAATAAAAAATTATTTTTTAACAGAAATAATTTAAACAAACATATTTAAAAAAATAAAAATTACCTATTTTATTAAAATAAATATTTATTTCAATAAACAAATTTATCTTAAATAAACACTACTTACAAAATTAAAAGATGTTAATGTACGTTAGTTGTTTGTACCATTATTAAATGTATTCAAAAATTGAATTTAAAATTAATTAAAATATTATAGTGTAATTATTTTTAAAATATTATTTCATTAGAAATTATCATATAATTAAAAATGATTGAATTTTATAGTAATATCTAAAAATCATATCTAAAATCGTTTGTAATTAACGCACGGTGAAAATTCTTTACATTTAAGTTTTAACGTTGTACCAAAAAAAATCAGGAATACATGGATACTTATGTTTTTTTTTATATATCTAATCAATATCTCTTATTTATCTCTTCATATCTCAAATCTCATTACCTATAACATTTATACTTTTTTTTTTACTTTTCTTTCTCTCTCACTAGGTATTGTTAGCATATTAGGTATTTATCAATAATTTTTCTATTCTTTATGATATACTTCCTCATCTGTTCTTAAAAATATAAGATTATTTTTAAAAAAATCCTTAAATACAAGGCATAGTGCATTTTAATTATTAACAATTATTTTTTATATAATAAATTGTAAATTTTTTTCACTTTTAAATAATCATCATAATTAAAGTTTTTGACTCTATAAAGCTCAATATAATTTTAAAAATTTGGATCTTTTTGAGCAAATCATTATAATGTTGATTAATTTTCATGGGATATAATCACATTTTTTAAAATATGCATCTTCTTAACGGCATGTATTTAGTATTATGCAAGAATCATATCTTAAATTAATTTTTATAATTTTTTATAAATAACTTTGCTTAGTCAAATGATAAAAAATATGACGAAGTCTGGTCAAATTTTGTTGATTAAATAATAATAAGATTAAAATTACGAAATTCATTTTAAAAATGTAGTTTAATTTTTAAATGTTTACCTTTTGAATTTATAATTGTTTCTTAATTATTATATTTTTTTAATTAAAATATAATTAATAACACAATATATGATTTTTTTAAAAATATATAAATAATTAAAAAAAAAGTTTATATTAACATCGGTTTTTGGAAAACCGATGTTAACGTATGATACGTTAACATCGGTTTTTTAGAAAACCGATGTTAATGCATACACGTTAACATCGATTTTTAAAAAACCGATGTTAACATATCATACGTTAACATCGGTTTTTGAAAAATCGATGTTAACATCATTAGTTAACATCGGTTTTTTAGAAAACCGATGTTAATGCATACACGTTAACATCGGTTTTTTAAAAAACCGATGTTAACATATCATACGTTAACATCGGTTTTTGAAAAACCGATGTTAACATCATTAGTTAACATCGGTTTTTAAAAAATCGATGTTAACGTGTATGCATTAACATCGGTTTTTTGGAAAACCGATGTTAAGAAGGATACTTTATTTACAAATATGCCACTGCGTTTAACTTAACATCGATTTTGTATAAAACCGATGTTAATAAGCCGATGTTAAAACTACTTTTTGTAGTAGTGAATAATGCAGTTCTCAGTTGGGGATGACGAGGTTGTGATGGCCACATCAAGTGATGCGGACCCATATTCAAATTCGATGTTTTAAAATATGCAGTTGTTTCAAGTAAAACACATGTCAATATGGACTTTATTTTACCATACGTACATTTTGGATGATATCTGTGAGGACTGTCATCACTGGCTAATACTATTATCTTCTGGAATGATTTCGTTGTGCCTTCACATGCTCACTCTTCTTTCTAATGATCATAGTTGTCAATAGCACACCAAATAACAGCGTTATCACAAGATCAAGAAGCTCTGCTTGGTAGAATGTTATATATTTGTCAGCATAGAAAACAGAAAATAATTGACAAGCTTATGTTACTTGTCAATCCGAAGCTATTTTCTTTTATTCTAATTGGTTAGAATAGTGGCCATCCTACTACCTGTTATAGCATTCTATGATTCTGTGCTGACAAATATATTCAAATTTGGTGTAGGTCGTGACACCAAATATGATCATTGAACTGTTCTCTCTTGGGATTGACCACTATGCTTTTTATGCTCACTATTAGTGTGTCTGATAAAAGTAATATGAATATATTTGTCATTTATTATTTACAAACAACAGGAAGATATTTGGTAATGATTAGAAAACCCATTGAAAGAGAGCACCATTATCTTGGCTATTTTTAGTTTTCCATTTACTTGATAAGCTCATGCAATATTAAGTATCCAGTTTAGTGCCAAACACTTATTAAATGTGATAAATTTGTTTTCCGCACTGTATGGTACCATTATTTTTAAGTTTGATTATTTATTGATAAATGGGGTATGAATCAAATCCTTTATCTTGATACTGATTATGAAAAAAGAAAAGAAATAATGACATTGAGAAATCAAAAAGAGGGGGAGCAAATTATTATGGTTTGTTAACACGATTTTTTTGTATCAGTATCACGTGATTGATTTTAAACACTCGTTGCTTATTTTCTTAATGCTTTATGCATTGTCATTTGTCAAACTCGGTTTCAGATACAAGAACCATGTATTTTTGTTCCAATAAAAAGAAACATAAAAAGGTTGAATGAATCTTGCTTTACATGATAAGATTAAATTGATAATGACTAATAATATAAAATATGTTAGTATATAATCAGTGAGACAAAATGTGATAAATAATGATTTGGAGAATTTGAGATGCATCAAATCACTTATGTTTGCCTATTTTCTTAATGTTGTTTTATGCAGTGTCAGAGATGGTGTATAAAATCATGTTGATCGTCTGCTCTTCATATTGCATATTAAAATCGTGTTTAATTTTATTTTTTTTCGGAATTCAACCTTTGTGCTTTATGCACTGTCGATGATGTTGTGTCTCTGCCAATGGTGGAGAGGGTAATGTTTTCTCTATTTATAGGCCTTTTTAAATTTTAAGATGAATACGAACGATATGGAACATCTGTTGTTTCCCATGGTGGGATTTTTGTAGGTTTTAAGGGAAAGAATATCCTTAATGACAAACATAAGATCCTTCATTTTTAAGGTTGTTACACCTTTCTCTCTATTTCGTTGTCTTCTATTTATAGAAGCAAAATTGTCTCTCTCAACTGTGTTTTTCTTTCAAAGATCTCACGCATTCTATTTGGACTCAATCTCTTTAATTGTAGTGACTTTGTGTTCTAATCAGTCCTTTCTTTTTTCATGTAGAAAATGTTATCTCCTTAATTTTTATCACCAATTTAAACTCTCTTTCTCTATTTATTTGTAATTATCATTTCTTGCTTAATCTTGAATATGTTTCCATTGCAGGTTATGTAAGCATTATGCAACATATGGTTAGACAGTTCCTTATGGTTACTGCCATCTTTTGTACTTTGCAACACTTCTTGTACTGCACCTCAATTTTTGCTTAATAGTTTCTTTATTTGGCCTTCCAAACAAAAGACTAAATATAATTTCTAATTTTAACAATTGTAGTCAATCTAAACAATTTTTTTTCTCGTTTTTTTATGCAAGACGCATGTGAAACTATTGGGTTTCACTTCTATCATAACACCTATATTTTAAATAATAAATATTTATAATCGATTATCATAAATACTATTTTTTATTTCTACATTCATTCCCTTGACAATAGGTGTTATGATATTAGTATTAGAAAAGGAAAAATATTTTCTATTATTTTCAGTTAAATAAATATTTCAAGAACATGAATAAAAGAAATGTAGATTAATGAGTTTTAAGTACATGGTGGTTAGATTTTTGAAATTTTTTTAAGTCTTTCTAATTATTATTTTTTAAATATTTAAAAAGATATATAAGACAAATGCGTAACAGTAATATTGAATTGTATGAAAATAAATCTTAATTCTATTCATTCAAATCTAAAATAAAATAAATATTGAATTTTATGAAATTAACCTTAAGGTTATCAACCTTAAGATTGGTGCTAAGAATACTTCCTAATTATTTATTTACAGCCTTACACTTTATGGATTTAATTTAATTATAATCTTTTAAGTTATCTTAAAATGCAAATAGGGAAAATAAGTAATTACTGTTTGGCTTATTATTTATTTACAGCCTTACACTTTATGGATTTAATTTAATTATAATCTTTTAAGTTATCTTAAAATGCAAATAGGGAAAATAAGTAATTAATGTTTGGCTTATATAAAAGGTTTATATAAGTTGAGGATGAAAATGTTGCGTTGGATGAGTGTGACATACCAGACAAGAATAAGATTAAGAATGAATAGGTTGGAGATAAGATGGGGTAACACCTACCGACTGTAGATAAAAATGGTAGAATATCACTTTAGGTGATTTGGGTATATAAGGAGAAGACCTAGTACGGAAAAAAATTAAGGAAAACAGGAGCGTGAATAGACAATGGAAAATACCACTAAGCTTGCCAAATATGAAATCATTTTCTGCAATAGACCGTGGCTATAAATTTAATGCAGCATGTTGTCCTTTGAGCATATTTCTTATTAAAACATCTTTTCATAGCACAATATCCCAGTCCCTTGTGCTCTCTGCTAAAGAATTTTTTCTTCTTAATTTACGTATTCTTTTTACATATTGACTCAATCAACTTTCATGACAACACTCGGGATGCTCAAGAGCGCATTTTCTGTCTCTTGGAATAACTTTTTGACTCAATGAGTCTTTTGTGCATGACTACCATCAAGCATGAGAGTAACAAATGAACTTTATAGATATTCAATCTCTCATTCTGCTCATGGACCATTTCACCTTCTTGTACGTGCGTGTATGCTTGTGAGTCGAGCATTTTCTCATATACATATTGTTGAAATTCTAGTAAACCTAACATTCTAACAGAATGAAAATTCATTAATGTTAACTAGTCAATGTATTTATTATTTTAGAAAATTCATGATTAATCTAATAATTTCTTTAAAATATAAAGTATTTTTGTTTACGTAAATAATAACAGTCCGCATTCCCTAACTTTAAGATGGCCTCTGCTCATTATGAATAGATGATATAATAAGTGAACTATCCCCGCCTGGGAATCTGTGGTAATAATATGAATCTTGGGATAAAGAGAGGTTTTGACATTTAGTCATATGAGAAGGAGCCCCAAATGCCCGCTTGCCAAGAGACGATATAGGATAGACTTTAAAACTGCACAAAGGACAACGCGTATGTTGATATCTTGATACAAATATTCCATCTTGATCTTTTAAAATTTGATGAAGGGGTTTTGAATCCTACACTTCTTAAAGTGTATCATGCACCTCTCCTTTCTTTATGAGATACGTCTCCCTTCCGCAACGAAGACACCTCTTAATCGCGACGGCTCCTCGATGGCATCTGGTTCACCCACGACTCCTCCTCCTCTCCCTTGCATCACACCAATCCCTTACGTTATGCTCAACTTCCCCATTCGCATTTCACACCAAATCAATGGCTTCCACCACCACTCTCTCCTTTCACTTTCCATACCCTACAACAACAACACTTTCTTCTCTCTCCACAACCTTCCCACCCAAGTCAAACCCTGGACCGTTTCTTCCCGCCAAAATCTTTGCATCTCCAACACCTCTATCTCTACTTCCAGAAAAAACTCAACCTCTCCAACTTTTCTCGCTATGCCTTCTTGCAAATCTGAGTCTATGCTCCCTCCTTTCAACATTTTGATTATTGACTCAACCAAAGGTTAATTTACTTCTACACTATAAATTAAATTAGAATCCATAACTTTAACCTTGCTCTCTCAATTAGATATTCTTAGCACTTTCTAAATTATGCTTATGGAACATCCATTCTGGAACACAAATTGATTTCCTATGCCGGCTTTCCGGAAACCATAAATTATACTTTCAGATTAAGGATTCCATAAAACGCTTTTAACATTCTGGATTAGGGAATATAGAGTCAAAAAAACATGTTTTCGGAGCATGCATTCCAGAAGTATATTTTATGTATTTTGAAATGCCTATTATGGAGTTTCGGAATGGTCATTCCATAAGTACTAAGTACAAATTGGACTTTCAGAATACCTATTCCGGATACGGTTCCCACTATTTCTCTTCCAAAATAGATGGTCCATAAATCAAAAAGCTTCACAAAAAAAGGAAGAAGACGACCTACCTGCACGTGGACTACCTCACTAGAGTTGTACAACTGCACGTGGACAACGCTTTTGCTGCCTCCCTTATGGAAGAGAATCACTGTGTACAGCGAAGAGATGGAAAGGAAGCTCGTGGAGTCAAATGCAAAGGAGGAAGAAGAACCTCATGGAGTTCAATGTTAAGGTCGTGGTGGCATCTCTTGGTCGTGAAGAGGAAGCTCGTTGGTGGTGAAGTTGAACGCTGAGGAGGAAGAGGAAGGTATAATCTGAAAAGGGTAGTTTGAGATTATTTTAAAATTGGAAAGTGCAGTATGCGAAATGGAAGGTGTAGGATATAAATGCGGGGGGAAATGCTTCATTGCAATTTCGTTTGATAAAAGCCTTCTCAAGGAAGCTGCCAAATAACTAACTTGGGGTTAGATTCCAAATTCGCTACAAAGTGGCAATAGAATTCCATGTGTGTCTATTGTCTTCAACCATGGATTTGCTTTATGGTAAAGTCAGATACTCATTATTCCTTCTCCACAATTGATATACCCCAATGCGTTATATTCTATCCATGCTTTTGTATTTAGAAGA
The DNA here is from genome assembly GCF_004193775.1 of Glycine soja. NCBI lineage: Eukaryota > Viridiplantae > Streptophyta > Magnoliopsida > Fabales > Fabaceae > Glycine > Glycine soja. The sequence goes on along the minus strand of NC_041007.1, from coordinate 564,781 downwards.
ACCATCCAAAAATTTCTCAACCTCCCCCTCCCTGGTTTTAGGATTTACAAGTGTCAAATGAAAATTCGCAGGTGGTACACTCCTTAGTGGAGGCATCCCAAAATCCCTTCTTGTGTCAAAGTAATCATTATAGATGTCAGCCAAGTATCACCAAGTCGACACCCTATGACAACATGAGCTATCGACTTCGGGAGTTGTTCTGAACCCAACTTGACCCAGTTTCAATCTGACCTGACATGCTCGAAATTGGATACGTATCAACAAGGCAACACTTCATGTTACTGTAAGCTAGTAGACTTGGGTGACTACTATATATTTCAGATCTAGCCTAATCCATGTCCAATAGGGTTCAACGGACTCATTTGGGAACAAGTGAACAACCTAGTCCGATAGGACCAAGATGGAGCAACTAGTGTACAGCTAAAAGCCCTAACAACCGAACAACAATCTGAATACTCTTACAGTACCTATCATGCCAGAAGATAATTATTTTACCATAAGATAACTCCATTACTTTTTTTTCACACGTTTTGAAATCTAAGCTGCATTCTTGCGAACAATTTGCTGAAAAATGTTAGCAATTTCTACTTTTCCCATGCCTGGCACTGAATGAAAAGTACATAATATGCATATAATGTTTAAATTCTGAAAATGCAAGTACTATATAAGAAATTGATTCGTCATAGATTATTTGTCCTATTTAACAGGACAAGTGTTTGCACATGTTTTCATAATTTATATAAATTATATTTGTTCAAAGGAGACTAGGAGAGTATGCTTTCAGAATTCTGATACATTTCATAATAAACGGGTCACAGGAGTTTTACATTGCAATTGTCCACTGATTAATATTCAATGTTCCACTTGTATTGAGGGTGATAACCAATTTATTTGTATAATGTATACTGTGATAGTCTATATGACTACAGCTTTCTCCACATAATTTAGGAAGAAAATATAACACTGGTTCTCAACGAGCAACTTAGAATTCTTCAGTTTGCGAGAACAACTTAAGAAATTCTTCTGAGTTTGAGAGACTATCATTAACAGATTGATTGGATGAATGAAAATGAAATAAGAGCAAAGCAAAGACATTTCTAATTAAACCCCTCAGTTAAACGGATTCCATGTAAAAAAAGAAAGAAAGGGCCAAAGGATACCATACCACATTCACATGTGCATGCATCTCGTTGATCGTGATTTGTTGAAGACAGCCGAATTCGAATAGCATAGCAATAGTAAACATTATAAATTCCACTTACAGGAATAAGTAAAGCAGGAAAAGAACTTTATACAGCAAACCCTCTTGTATAGTAAGATCCTGGGTTAAGGCATATAAAAGGAGAGAAAACCCAAAAATTGGTCTACATCACATCACTTGGGGATAGACAACGCAAGAAGGTCTTTGTGTTGAGATAATGTTGTCAATTGTGACTTGTCACAACTACAAATCTAGAACAGCGTCTGTCCAGCAAGCATTTTAGTGAAGTGTTTCCGATCACTGCACATAAGTAATTGATTAGTTAACTGAATGAAGCTAACCAAACTTGGGATATAAGTACCAAATATATATTTATCTTAAAATAAAAGTATACTGAAGTAGCAAGTATGATTATCCAAAAGTAATGCAATGCTTGATTAAAACATACCTATCAACAGTGAAAGGTTTGTCCATATGAAAGATGCACAGTAGTGATAGAGTTACATAGGGAGACATCTATTCCACATAAATGATGCCTTCTTCAGGATCTTCACCATCCCAATCATCGTCGTGATCCTCATTTGGTGACGAATCCAACTCCGCCTTGTATTGGCTTTTGTCATTCTTTATTTTATCTAGTATTGCAATGACCTGAAAATCATGAACAAGTGAGGTGGGGGCTAGGGAAGCATTCACAGAGTGCAGCAATTATATAGAGAGACAAGTAATAAGCAAGTAGTACCGACCCTGCTTCCTCTCTCAAAAGAATCATCCTCAAGAAAGCGTATCTCAGGAGTTAAGCGCAACTTGATACGCTTGCCCAACTCGCTGCGAACATATTTAGCCTTAGATTTCAAGCCGGCAATGGCGACTTCTTTACCTCTTTCATCTCCAAAAACAGAAACATACACCTTAACAACCTACATAGATAGATAGATAGATATGTAGAATAAGGAATTCAATCAGAAACAAATAGTGAGAAATAGGATGCTGAAAAGCAAGCATGGCATGCCTGCAAGTCGGCGGAGACTTGGACGTCGGTGATGGTGGTGAGAGAAGAGAGGTAACGGTCGGCTCCTAAGGAGGCTTCGGGAAGAACAGCATACTGCAAGACTTTATCGGTGAGAAGCATATGAGAAAGCTCTCTCCTAATTTGCTTGGCCACCATTTGAACTCTTCTGGGGTTAGCCATGCACCTTATCATTCTGGAACCAACACCAACAACCGCTTTGCCTCTCAGATTTGGCATTGGAACAGCGACTCTGGCTGTCGCTGACGCTGAGGCTGAGGGTAACTCATGCCGCCCAGGATAAGGATAAGGATAAGGACACGATGCTATCAGTGCCGCCGGGTGAAGCATTGCAATTTCAGATTCAGAGACTACCAAGTACGTAACACCAGATATTTTCTTTTGTTCTTGTCTCCACCCGGCCCACTTAAGGCCCAACAGCACAGTAGCCCTTGGGTCCATGCTCCATAGACTCAACTCACTCTAAGGTCCTTCAAAATTTACTTTCTTTTCTTTTTCTCAGTCCATCACTCAATGCTCCTTCAATACTCTCTAACAACAATTACCATTCAATTAAAGAAGATTCTATTCACACCATCTTTTTATTTTTTTACATTCCTGTTATATATTAATGTTCTAATATATCACGAAATTTAGTTTTTTTAATATAATTTTTATAATTTCCAAAATCTAAAAATCACAACATAAATTTGTGGATTAACATTTTTATATATTGATGAAAAATAGTTTCTATACTGTATTAGAACGTAACTACATTACAAAATTTTGTTTTGTAAAATTCATGAAAAAGTAGGGGTGCAAGGTGAGAGAGAAGAGGAGTATTTTTGTAACATTAAAAAGAATAGAAGAATGGAGGTGTGGAAATCCGAAAAGAAGTGTGAGTAGCATGTGGCTTCCATTAAAGGGCTTGCCAGTATGTGAGCCCACACAGTTTCCCAAATAGTACCCATTGATCTAACCTCGTTGGGGCATATTCAAGGTGCATTGACCGGTCCAGTAAAGAAAAACAAAATTGACATAAAAGTTGATTGTGTAATTATCAATTCGCTTTTCAAATTGATCAATTTAGTATTTTATATATATATATATATATAAATTAACCGAAGTGAAGGGTATTAGTATCCCTCGAAAAGTTTCCAGCTGAGATTAAGGCTATTAATGTGAATAACATAATGGAGAGACGTAGCATGGTTGTTGGTTGAAGATGAAAAGCAGGACTAGAACCGAATATTACATTAATGCATCCCCTCAGCCGTTTTTTTATTTTTTATCTTTAGAACAAGGGGCATGATGACATTGAGAGTAGTGAGTAGTGACTTAAACCGTCATGGTTAGAAAATGTAAAAGTTAAAACTTTTTGTGCCCGAAACCCCTTACTCTCGCGCCCAAACCTAGCTTGTTGCCTTGAAACCGCCCACTCTCGTGCTTTCACCTTTGTGCCGCCGCACCGCACTATCGCTCTCAACGTTGAAGCCATGAACCCCTCTCCCTTTCGCCTTTGTCACGCCGCAACGCTAAGGTAAGAACCCCTAACCTATCGCTTTTTGGACTTCCATGTCAATAGTGAGTGGGCAAAACTTTTTTTGACCGCAGTACCAACATGAGTGTTTGATAGTTAGTATATAGGCTAGAAATGTTGGGACTAACTCTGCCTCAATTGGAACTTCAGCTACCACGGTATCATGAAATTTCACATAACTAGTGGAGAATATTAAAATTCACTACATATGATTCAACGCATCAAAGTTCATTTCCATCCAGTAAAATGAATTTGGAAATATCACATTTCCATATTTTGTACGAGTTTTGAAATACATTCTTAATTATTGTTGATTTTTAGGAATATATATATATATATATATATATATATATATATATATATATATATATATATATAAAATGTTATCAAACTTGATTGTTTAAATAAACTTGTGAAAGTTCTATAAATTTAACTTGTCAACTTAACTCTTAAGAGTTCATCTCATATAAAATTAATAATAAAATATCTATAAATAACATATTAATTAAGTATTTTAATCATATAATAAAGTAAAATAATAAATTATAATTTTCATAATACAAATAACCAAGTCTAGTAATGCATAATTATTAGATAATAATTTGTATATGTTATAATAGTAGTAAATTATTCTCAGAAAGAATTTGATGTTATTAAATATGAGAATTTTTTTATTCCGAAACAACACACTACCTAAAATGACTTACATTTTGGTCTAACTTTTTTTAACTTGTTAACTCATTAACTCAGGGTAAATTCTAAAATTTTCTATGTTTATTAAAAGTTTATAGAGTCTAAAAAAAATTTACACACAAATCAACTCACAAAACATAAATAGTTGCCAAACATACCTTTTAAAAACATGTTCATAAAGACAGATTTATGTGAATATGACTTTTAAAAAAAGTAATATTACACTCCTTAAAAATAGATTAAGAGTTAATTGCTTAAACAATTTTGCTAGCTATAATGCCATGCTTTATACGGATTACTTAAAAATGTTAAAATAAATTTACATGAATATTTTACTAATGAAAATAAATTTAAGTGACAACCAATCATTAGTTGAACTACATCACTTTTTCTATTACCATATTAATTAACAATTTTTTTATTATCGATGATAAACAATTTTTACTTAAAAGAAAAATATCTTTTTAGTGTTTAATCAAGATTCAAACTAAAAAAAAAACTAACTAAATCAAAATATTTATTCTAAGTGATTAATTTGACGTTTACATACATTATAAAAGTTTTATTCACCAACTAATTGTAGAAAAATTTAATATATAAATATAGAACTAAATCCACCTTCACGTATCACATTATCTAAATAGAAAATATTATAATATATACTTTTTCATTTTTTAAAACACTGTCTTTATTATTGATTAAAGCTTGTTAAAAAGTCCATCACAATATTTTTGAATCACACTTGAGTTTTACAAATAGTTTTTAAATTTGAATATGATTGAATCCCAGTGCATGATACTGATACCTTTTGTCTAACATGTACACCGCAATCGGTGGTCTAACTGTGAGGTCGTACAACCGTCAACCGGGCCAGGTCACGTGGGCGCATTTGATATGTTCCACCACTCTGCTTCTCTGTGGGGTCTGCTCACGTGCTTCTCTTCCCCGCGCTCCAACAGTGGGCTCCGCCGCACTGTAACTTCTTCGGCCTCTTTTCTAATTATCCTCTCACGTGAAATCAATCCTTCATAATATTCACATATTAAACTAAAATTTATCACATTTTGTTTAATTGGTTTATATTCTTTTTTTGAAGTGAACATTATTAGGTTTATATTCTTAATCACTCATTTTCTTTTATTTTTCTCCCCCATCATTTTATTTTCCACACAGGTTATATAACGGTAGGTGTCAAGGATTTGGAAAAAGCTCCACAGCCAACTGGCACATTTTTCGTGCTTTATGTTAAGTCATATTATTGATCACTTATTATGGATGATTTGATATATAGTACGACGAGATTTGCCATTTTCGAATGCTTAATTAATTATTGAGTGTTGAAGCATTATTTTTATTGTGGTTGTTATATTTCGTGATACAGGTTCAAGAATTATTCTATTCCTCTACTACTATATATTCTCGTTTGAGATCAATTTCATTGTGAAAAAGGAACAATATTATGTGTAACGTTGAATGCTATATGTAAGTTGTACTTAAGCTGGATCGATCTCCCGGAAAATAAAACAATAATGAACTGTTGAAGAAGATTGAAATTAAGAATGGATGGTATAACATTGCTCCTGCATCTAAAATCCTTAATGATTACAAATTATAAAAAATAAAATTAGTGAATTCAATTATATAAATAGGTATCCTCACAGGTCCACCATGCGATGCTGCAAATGGTGGGAGAGTCACTTAAGATATGTACCTCTCCCGAATGTGTTTTGGAGCCCAACATGGTTTTCAGCCGAATGACATCCCACCCTCCATCCAGAGTCCCTTTCATTTCCCCTCTGCCCAATGTGGAGAATTGAGCTATAGCTAAGCTAGAAAGACAAAAAGATAATATGAAAATAACAATTGAGTTCAGATATCACTACTTTTATTTTCTATGGCGACACCAGGAGCAAGACAGATAGGGACCGTTTTACATAACAATTTAATTTCTCACTAACTCCTAATAAAACATCAGTCAAGAATTTATATAATCCATTATTCTATCCTTTCTCTCTTCATTATTATTCACAAACGTCAGTAAAGTCGCTTCACGTTACGTGACTTGTAATTATTTCGAATGATTGTTTGATTATTTTATGATTAACTTAATCTATGGTATTTTAATGTATACTTTGTTTGATTTTGTTTCTTTGATTTTTTTAGTTAAGTTGTTTTTTTAATAAATTTTAATATATATGTATACTTTGTTTGATTAAGGAATTTGGTATTTTTTTGCTTTAGCAAGAAAGTGTTTAAAACAAGTTACTTTATTCAATTTATGAATATTTTTAGTAAAAAGAAAGACTTAAAGGTAGAATGGAAATTGATATAAAAAAATCCAATTAACTTAATTTTTAAAAATAAACTTATTATTATTCATAAATCATCATACTAAATCTACATGAGGTTATTAAAAGTTCCGGTTACAAAGCATGAAAGCAACAGGATGGATATAGAATCATGGATAGCATTAAGAGTCCGATTCTCAACGTAAAGGATAGTATGGATGGTTACAGATATAATAGACCAAGATGCGCTTTTTCCAGGAAATAGGCGAGAACATGGGTGGGGCACTTTGGGACAAAATTCCAATAGAGAAATTCCTAATCGATGTAGATGTAGATCACAAATATTTTTCGCAATAGATCCATGAAAATTAATAATATCCGAAAGTATTTACAATCTGGAAATACTAAAGAGAGAAATGCTAAAACTTTCTTTTTGAAACACTCTTTATGTTGGATGAATTTATATGAATTCTGCTAAATACACATGTTTCATTTCCAAACAAGTAAGACTCACATGAATTTTTCAACGAATAAGAAAAAATATTGGAAACAGAGTTACAGAAATATTATAACACTTATCGGAATTTCTTTCAAAATTCCTCGTGTTTGGAAAGTCCAGAATCTCATAAAGGAGGTACAAAGGGTGGATATATATATATATATTTCCAGAAGAGGGGCGCAGTTTTTTGGTACGAAAAATTGGGAAGATTTTTTTCTTTCTTTCTTATGAAAGAGCTTCCTTGTATGTGATTAATTCAACTGAGTTAAAAAATGAAAGAAAAATCCGATTAAGGCGGACATCATGCGTGCGTGGTATTGATTTTCAGTTTTTGTCAAAATGTTCATGAATCCCCTTATATTTATTTATTTATTTTGTTACAGATCGCAAGTATATATATCCTTCACGCAGGAGACAACGCGCAAAGTATAACTATTATTCATGAAGCCACTTTCATATCACTGTACAATTTCCCTAGCAAAAAAAATTGTATCTCAAGGGCAATACGTTTTAGTTATTTAGATTCTAACTTTGACAAAGCACTGAACATCTGCTGCTTATGGAACTTATGATTTTCTAAATCAAACCTTCACATGTGCTTAATCATGTGTTCTTGAGAGTGAGCACAAGATGCTGGAGAGAATCATGGGCAAGAAAAAAAAAGAAACAAGGGAGAAATCATGGATGATGATTTTTGAATTTATTTCTGAATTAAGGAAAAACAAAATTGGATCTTGGAGAGCAGAAGATATTCTTTTGGGGCTAAGGGAGTTGGTGAGGCAGTTATAGAATAGTTGTGAATGGCAGATTCCCTACGTGGCTAAAACGAAAAGAAACAAAAAGAAAGAAGCATTAATAATGAAGATAGGACCATCTAACCAGAGGCAGCCTTTGTTTCTCAGCTGGTCCTTCTCTGCAAAAGGAAGACCAGTTCCTTTCAAATGTTTGTTTTCATGCAACTTGCTGCTTTGCCTTTAATTAATGCGAATGATGATTTTTATAATGTGCTACCACTCCCCCTCATAGTTTGAAACCCCCTCTCTTTTGGTTTCTTTCTAAAAAGTACGAAAATATGTGAGATAATCTATATAGATTTACTTTTTAAAATTTATTTGTAACTTCGAAGCATCGCAATATTGCACTTTCTCTTGCATCAACTTGCATGCTATTTTATTGATTGTGAATCACATGATACAAGATTGTTTCAATTTAATAACTAATTTGAGTTCGAAGTCTTGAATATATAAGCACATTAAATATTTTAAAAATAATTTTGCCATCTATAGTAATTTTGATTTGGATAAATTTATCTCTATAAAAGATATTTTTGGTTTATACCAATCAAAAAAACTTATATACTATGATAACTTCAGATTATTTTTTTGGATAACATTACCCTTAGTGTATGGTTGACACGATAGAGGTGAGGGAGGGGATACCACCTGCAAACCCAAGATTAGCGTGTCTTTGGAATAGTTATAAAGACATAAGCACGTTAAAATATATAAATGCTATTGATAATCTGTAGCTTTTCCGTCTATCCTATTACCCTCTCTGTGTTTGGATGCGCCTTCTAAGATCTTGACTCATGTCTTCTTGAAGTAACTATTAGTTGCTTATCCATATTGGATGTGATGTTGGTAAAATGTATTTTATTGACAAAATCAAACACACGTCATGGTATTGGAATGTGGTTCGAATTACATGTGATGTTGAGACACTTTGAATGTATAAGCATAGTGCTTTCTTTGACATTTTGAAGTGAATTTACAGTTTATCAGTTTAATTAACCTTTATATTATAAATTAGAATATTTTTTTAAGAACTAGAGTATTCATTTGCCGAAAGTTAATGATTAATCCTCTAAAATATTAAAATTCATTTACAGATTAGTTAGAGTCAAACAAATAATAATACTCTTAAAAAATATGTTATCTATTAATCATGTTTAACTTAAAAAAAAAAAAAAAAACTCTCACTATTATAATACTCTCAGATTTATGGATTCTCAGCCCAATCTCTCTTCTCTTTTTGAAAGATAAATTTCACAGATATTCTCTACTACTAGAGCTAAAAATTTGAACCCAACTCAAATAATTTGTAATTAAGGTTGGGACTAAGCTCTAAAATGTAAGAATCTAGCCTAAAAAAATGCTGGACCAGTAAAATTTTGGCCGGCAAAATATTAGGCCTTTAAGGCCTTCTCCAATAAATTATTTTAAATTTTATTTTTATAAATTTATATAATTAAGATTTTATATATTAAATATATTTAATTTATTTGTAATTAGAGCTAATTAGGCCAATTGTCTAGTTGGCCCGCTATAAGACTAGGATGAGTCATAAAATTTTCAACCTGGAAGAAATTTTGCCTAACCCGATCTCACGCACAACTCTGCCCTAGAGCCTATTACTAGTAAAAAAAATCTCTAAAAGTATATGTTTAATTTCATGTTAGATGTTAGAGAATTGATTTTGTTTTAAAAAAACGATATAAGATAAAATTTATATGTTTAGTTTCATATGATAAAGTGTCCAAATTTATTTTGAGTCTAAAATTGGTTCTAAATTAAAATAAATTGAATAAATTTTACATTAGATGAAAAAATTATATGAATTTTATTCCTATGCTGTTATTATAATAAAAAACATGCAAAATAAATTTCATTACTTTTTCATTCAAAACTATTTCTGTCATCGCTCAACCAATTACACATTAAGTAACTTAAACATCATCCTTTTTCTTTATCTCTATATAAAAATATTTATATATTATATTTTATGTAGTATAATATTTTTTTATATATAATATCTATAATATATAATAAAATATATAATCTACAATATTTTATAATTTTTTATTTATCTTTAGATAATTAATATTGAAAATATATAACAGTAAATTATTATATTATTCATTATTTATCCACCAAATAATGTACATAATAAATTGTCTTGTAATTTAAGTATTGATCTTATATTATTCTATTTATATTGTATTTCAACGTATATCTAATACACCCTATACATTACAAATTCATGCATTAAATTTATAGTTCGGTATATTTTTTTGTGTGAGAATAGTTTGGTGTATTTATACATTCAAAATTTATACAATTTAATTGGTGAACACTCAACCTGTTTGATTTATTTATGCACCAACAAAAGTTAAACTGGGGAAAGAACAGTGACAAAAATCATGTGACCAAGTTGTTTAGCTATGCATTAATTTATAAAAAATAGTAATCTAACGGGACCAGATTAACCAACGGGATTTAGGATGTTTTTGTTTCTTATCTCATAATGTTCAAGATATATGAGACGGAGCAAAATTAATATTTGTACATTAAAGAAGTTTTTTTTTTGTTTTTGATCAATTTTTCCAAACAAAATATAGAGCAATTATAAAACATTTTTTCTTACCAAGAAAACAATTTAAATCTCAAACAAACAGCGATGGAGGGGCGTATACTGTAAGTTAAATGAAGATCTTTTGGATAAGTGGAACAATCTAATTCTTCCCTTGGTTAAGAAGAAAGGAAATAAAATGAGAAAAAAATCAAAATTAAATTAAAGAGAAAAGGAAAGAAAAAAAAATGTTCCTAAAAATAATTCTCTCTTTTTTCCTAAGTAGATTTTTGGGTAGAAAAATACCAATAACACCTTGTATGATACACTCTTTCAAATATATTTTTTATTAGTTAAAATTTATTAAAAATAAACAAATTTTATGAATCTACCTTGATTTTATAAATATTCTACAAAATATGTGGAATTAAATTGTTTTAAAATAATTTAAATTATAATTTATGATTAAATGATATGATAATTTTATTGTAAAATTATTGGTGGATAGACATTAAGTTTATTATATATATATTTTTTATAAATAGTATGCGGACTTGTATTATTGTTTAAGCAAACCTACCGTGATTTTATATATATATTCAGAAAAAAAAACCGTGATTTTATATTGCTTCATTTACGAGATTGGACCTATTCTTCCTTAATATGGTATTCATACGATGTGGGGCATTCTATCCGGTCTTTAATTTAAAAGTTGAGACCAGATGATCCGTACACTTAAGTACAGCACGTTCTCTGACAAGCTATGCATGCTCTCGTGTCTCTCTTTTTAATAAAGAAAAATTATAAACAAGTCTTTATTATTTTTTTTAATTTTTTTATCTATCTCTTTTTTAAAGGAATTTTTAACTATCTCTTTAATCATATTAATTTTCACGTTTACTACTTTCTTTTTCTACCTTTTATTCTTGTAAGCAATATAATTTTTTTTATACTGTTGTCTAAAAAATCACAAATCACACTCTCTTTATATATTTATTCAATTTCTCTATATATTTATATTAAATTATTGACTTTTATAATAATTATTTTAAATATTATATTAATAATGAATTTTTTTATTTGTTGGTAATTTTTTTTACTTTGTGTGCATGGAAATTAAACCTTTTTTTATTTACGTTTATGAATTATTCATTTTTATATTGAGTACAATACAATATGAAGTACAAATATTCACAGGCACAGTTGATATAAAAAAAATGCATAGGCACAAATCTCAATAGCGTATGATATTTTGCAGAACAAGAGATATAGAGAGAAACAGAGGAGGCAATCACTACAAACATCCCAGCTTTCATTGGGAAAAAAAACCAACTTCTCTCACAGGGTATAGTATGTAGAACCTCTGTGAGGAAAATCTCAACGACAAACCCTTTATACAATTTTCACCCCAGAAATACTTATGGGGACAAAAGTTAGAGTCACATGATGAACATAAGAACCCAAATGGGGCTGTTCAAAAAACAAAAGAAAAAAAAAATGGGACCAAAAAAGAACTAGATGGCGAACTGATCGATGAGGAACACAATGACTAGGGTACTGATGAAGTGAAGAGAGATCGATGTTAAAAAAAAAGAGAAGCAAAAGCAGCTTCATCTTGGCCACCTTCGATCTTTTCTTCCTTCAAGCAATAAGCAGAATATAATATATATATATATATCTAGCATCTTAGCATGGATGTTAGAGAGCGGAAAACAACTTCTTCACATGGAATAGTGAGACCCATTTCGTGATCGAAACCAAATTCTTCTTCAGCTTGTCGAAGGAGAGACTGAAACTCGGGGTGAGTCAAAAACGAGATGGGTACAATGTATCTGCTTCTGTTTTGTCCAACGTAGACAGCGAAATGGCCTTTGGGGACATCGAGAGGGAGACCATCATCATCGTACCCGTTTTTCTTTCCTAAGCTGGAACACCTCTTGAGGATTTGCTTGAGGACTGTGGTTTGAGAAGTAGTCTTGTTTGATTTTCTAATGGCCATTTTTAGAGAGAGAATTGGAAAGTGGTGGGAAAAGAATGGGTGATGGGTGTATTTATGAAGAGGCAGAGAGAGACAGAAGCAGAGGGTTCATGTGGAGTGTGGGGGCAAAGGGTAGCCCACGGGTGTTTTGGGGTATGTGTATTTGTGTAAGGACATGGTGGGAACCAAACCACTGGTCTTCACTGTTGTATGTTAGTTCTCCCAATGCCAACGTTGACATGGACCCTATCTCGCACCCTCACTCACAATTACATCAACTACATTCATTCACCTTTATAAAACCTCAATCCATCAATGGAATCTATTTTTTAAATATTATCTATTTTATGTGAGTAGGCTTTATTTTTTAAGGTTTGATTTGATGATGTTTTCCATAATTTTATTTGACCAAAAAAATATTTCAAACTTTATTTTCTAACAAGGTCTTAAATATCTTTTAATTAAAAATTATAAAACATTAATTTTACTTAGTTAATAAAGATTAAAAATATTTTGGTCACTCATTTTTTTAGTTTAAAATTAAAGCCTCATTTTAATTTCTTAAAACATCTCTAATAGACTAAATTGATTATTTTGTCACCTTTTTAGCTGTATTTTTTTAAAAAGAAAACATAATTACTTCATTTCATTCATAATATATGGAAAGATACAATTTAAAATATAATCAAACTCTTGGATGCTAGCTGTATTTATTTTGATTAACATAATTAATAAACACTTGCAAGAGTGGTATCTCTCATAATTTATCATATATTATCTAGTTGATCGAAATTAAACTTTTTAAATCTAGAATATCAAACAAGAAAATTTTGAGTTAATTATACTAATCACCTATGATGTTTTGTGAAATTGCACAATTTTTTTAACATTTATAGCAACCTCTTTTGTTTGTAATAAAAAACTTTCGTACCCCATTATCCATGCGAAAGTATGAAGGAGAGATATTGTACCAGCATTGCCCTTGTAATGTTGAGAAAAAATATTTTTTATTAGCAGAAAAAAATTGTGTAATTATACGAAATCGTAGAAGTTGTAAGTATAATTTGCGGAAAAATTAAGATAAGAGAGAAAGAAATTAAGTATTTTAGTATACGACTAAAGAAAAGAATGTATTTTAGTCTAACAAACATTCTCCAGTGACTTATACAATATGCACACTCCTGACGAAATACTGATATACACGGTCTATTACCACCGTAACCCTTAATTACTCGATTGCCTTCTCTTTCACGGTAATTTTTGGTTTTCTAGAGACATACTCTCCCTGAATGACAAATTCATAAAATCTTATACTTATTACATTTTATCCTTTTTTTTTATACATAAAAATGAAGAAGATAAAAGTAAAATTAATTTATTTTCAAAAACAAAAGTATTAGTAACAACTAACAAGTGTATACGTCTTCGGTAAAAAAAAAAGTGTATAGGTCTAGGTGCACAAAAACTACTATTGTTACATAAAAAAATGGGTAATGTCTATGCTCATGTTTGATTAAAAATACATGTTTTGTTTATAAAATTAATAAGCACAACCTACTTGAGGAATAGTGAAAAATAGGAAAAAAAAGCTAAGCTAATGTATTAATTAATATGAAGGATTGTGTAATATATATATATATATATATATAAAGAATGCTAATATTTATCCTAATTAGTGTGCATTAGTATTCAACACAAAAATTGGACTAAAAAATTATTGAATATTTTATTTTTCAAAATTTAATTCAAAGACATTATTGTAATTTATCATTTAATTTAAAAATAAAAATTCTCATATATATATATAAGAGAATCATGAAAAATAGATAGTTGAGAGAAAATAATATTTTATTTTTATTTTTTAAAATTAAATGATAAAATATCACAATATTCTTAAATTAAATTTTGAAAAATAAAACAATCAATAATTTTATAGTCTAATATTTTTTGTTAAATATTAATGCACTCCAATTAGAATAAATATTAGTATTTCTGCATATATGATGATAATATATATATATATATATATATATATATTTATATTTATATGTAATACTAATTTTATTTTGTGGCCTATATTGCACCCCTAAACCCCACCGACCCTTACCACTTTGGCTATATATGATCAGATTTAGATCAGTCACTATTTTATTTTGTTGTTACAACAGGGTGATAAATTTACGTTTATTTGTGCGCATCTATTCCCACAAATTAAAGACGTAAAAATCAAGACTTTCCACCATTATATATATATATATTTGAGTAATGTGATTTGTACACAAACTTTCATAACAAATTATATTCAAGAGTGATAGACATAGAAAAATTATAATTTGATATTCACCATTAATATTATAAGAATTGTAAAAAATATAATTAATTTTATATTAAAAAAATAAAAATAAAATTATTTTAAAATAATTATTTTTATCTTATACAATTATAACGAGACTGAGAGAATAAAAATAATGTGACAAACATAAATGGAAAAAATAAAAATGTAAAAAATATTTTACTAATTACATTCCCCAGGTTTTGAATGCAATCCTACACATGAGAATACAATGCTCACTCACCAGTGCGCTTGTAACTCTCCCCACCTGAATACAAGTACTCACCGGTACAACCTGGTGATGGTATTGATGTGGCTTTTCTGATTGTTGGTTTTATGATACTGTGATCTGATGAATGAATGACACGTGGAATTAAGTTGAATCAGACGTTAGACTCAATGCAAACAAAACCAACTTTGCAGAAACCCATGTGCTGCTAATTACTCCTTTCCAGATTTTGACCTCAGTAGTATATATATCGATCGTTATTCGTTACTTTACCTTCAAATGAAATAATACGCATTTCATACCAAATTGTTAGCCTCATATAATTGATCTTTTGCATTCCCATTTCTTCGATCTTTTTCAATATCATACCAACAGTTAATTAATCTGCATGGAGAATTGGACACATGGATAAACCTCAACTGTCAGAGATTGCGAGAGTACAAGACCAACACGGTAAAGCTCCATACCAAATAACATTTAGGGACACAAGGAGTTTGTATCAATTTTCCAACAATTTTGGCAGACAAAGAAATTAAAGAAAATTATGATGCACTGATCAGTATTTGTTTGTATTATACTTAGATTAGATATAGTATCATCATATACATTGTTTTTATACTTCAATCAAAATTAAGATTTAGCTCAGTAATCGCTACCAATCAATTATTGAGACGAAAAAGACAATTATTGAGATGAACCATTGATTTTGATTAATACTTATTAATAGTACTAATAACACTTATAATGCCATAACCAAGTTTTGTTCTATTCCTTTTTCAAGAAAATGCTTCACCATCTTCCAATTGCACGAATAATTGAACAAGAATTTGAGTATTATATGGCTATATGTATATACCTAGTAATTGCACATGTCTGTATTCTGATTATTTAAAGGTTTGATCAAGAGAGCAAAGCATGACAAAACAAGCTAAGCTGTCGTGTAAGTTTTGAATATGTATGAACATGGATTTTGAGAGGTCATGCTCAACGTGGTTGGTTGCCTGGATGGTTCTTTTCTTTGGAAGGCATTCATATTAATTGCTCGAGCGGAAAACAAAAAAAGGGATAGGATCAAAGTGTAACAAATGTGGTAATAAAAGCTATTTCTTGCTTGTCAATTTCTCAACCTACATATCACTACTTCAATGTTTTCTACTAGAAATAGGTGTCTCAAAACTGCAGGCTTCCCCATGTGGTCCTGCCTAAAACAACCAACACTATATACAAAAATTATAACCAGACAGAAATCTATATCAAATTTATACTAATATACATTGGCTTACCCTGCCTTCATTTTGCTGCTTTTTACCACGTTTCCAAGGCTGAAAAAGTGATCTTCGAAAGCTAAGTGACTCGTATACGGCAGTGTCCTGAATTTTCTGTGATTTGTCCTGAAGTGTTTGTGTTTTTCAATGCCAAACAATGATAATGTTACTCTAGGATGACACACAACTTCACAGGGACAAATTCTAACACCTCGAAATTTTTCTTGTTTAAAAAATTAAAACTAGCACAAAATACCCAAGTTAAAATATACTTTCAAAGCTCATCCGATGAATTCATGCATGATTCAACTGCATTAATTATTTATTCTCATTATCATCTAGGGATAGAAGAAATTAAAGTGAGATTTTAAGGATGGCAGTAGGTCATGAAATATTTCCATATTAAACTATAGTTTTTTTTCTTCCTCTTGTTCTAATGGGAAACTAGCTAGTTTACTGGATCTCATCTTCCTTACAGAGACTTCATGTTCTGTGAATGAGATTAATTGGACAAAAAAATGAATTTAAAATGGAAAAGATTGGAAAGCTCATCCATTTTCACCAACATATGTGCTAAGCAGAGTAATTCAACATAAGGGATATTCTTTTAAGTTGATAGGGACTTTACCTTTCATTTGGCACATGAAAGCCATGTTACACTTACCCCAAAATCCTCTTGCCAAGACAACATAGTGAGGTAATTAAAGGGCCTCATGATATGGTTACAACGACTTTTAATAACTTTACTATCCATCTATGTACCTTGTGTACATATATACAAAGATGAAAATGTTAAAATTGTTGTTGTAAAAAGTCAGAGCTTTCAACTTTTAGTTAAGAAGATTAAGTCGTTAAGATACTATTTTGTAAGTTATTATGACTTTAAAGTTACAAAATTATAAGTATAGTGTTTTTTAATTTAATATATTAAATACTATCGGTCAGAATAGATTTTTTTTATATATATAATAACCACAGTGAGAATTAAACTTTAATTCTTATACATCTATCTTAACCTCCACCACTAGGACTAGGGTGGCAAAACATTTTGACCCGTTTTGCCATTAGCCCATCCAAAAATGGATCGAGGCGTGCTAGCATGCATCTTTGGTGGATTGAAAGTCTTGATCGTTTCGTTCAAAATGGGTTAACAACCTAGCAATGACCTGTCAAAATGAAAAAAAAAATCTCAAACTTCTTAATTCACAACATTAATTTAAATCCATAAATTTAATTTAGGAACATAAAGTATATAAAAATGTACTTTGACGAACACTAAAAAAATTAAATAAATAAATAAATTGATCTCAATTATATTGACTTGTGGTTTTTTAAGTATTAAACATTCTTCTTCTCAATAAATTAATGACCTTAAGTAACAAAAGCAATATCATTTTTTAAAATAATAATAATAACATTGGCTAGTGTAAATGTTTAAGGAGAAAATAATATATGCATCGGTAGTGTAAATGTTTTTTATATTATTATTATCTAATTATAAATTAGTATGTACGTATGATAAGATAAGTTTGTTAATTTTGATTCTTTGGAGAAAAAAATTATTAATTTTGATAATAATTACCATAAAAGTTATAGAAAGAATAATGTTTTGTAGTGTAAAACCATCTGCACCGACAATATATTGTTTAACTTAAATTAAAACGTAGCTAATATCTTATTATATAATAATTATTTAAAAGTACAAGTAAGTCAAATTTGGAACGGTGATACGGGCTTCTCCAACCTCAGTCAAGAGAATAGACTTCCTCTCAAATTTGAATCCCTAGTGGAACCACCCATGTGCTCTTGCAACCTTCTGTTCCGAATTATATTCGCCCCTTGAACCTTGATGTACCAAAAAGAATTAACTTTTGTGACTTTGTTCTTTTGCGACTGGGTGCTTACTGCTTAGTGCTTAGCTAACAATTTAGTTGAAGGTGAGGGAGAGCGATGAAAGAGATTTTCATAAAAGTACATTTTTTATTGAGAAATTTTGAGCGAACAAAACTAATTTTGTAAATTAATTATTTAATAAATAAATAATAATAATACCCAATTATACTTTTTACTCCTAATTTTTTTTATAAATTTATCCCAACAATTAATCTAACGCATTTTATCCATATTTTCTATAAAAAATTGTAAATTTTATTGTCTATCATTGAGTTATCATGATATGTTTATATAAGAATAAAATTTGAGAATACAATTTGTTAAAAAAATAAAAAATTAGAGATTAAATTTTTCAAAAAGTAAAAACATTCAGAGTAAAATTGTAAGAAAATAAAAAGTTGAGATATAAAATACAACTATGTCAACACACTAAATCAACTCAACGAAATTAGAATTTTAAAAAATTTAAGAGTAAAATGTAAAAAATTAATTTGGTAGGAATAAAATTTGTCAAAAAGTACAAAAAAATAGGATAAAAAATGTAATTAAACCTATAAATAAAAAAAATTATTTGCCCTAATTTTTAATATTTTGTGTGGTTAATTTTATTGACTTCTTTTATAACAATCTGAAAAATAATTCTGGTTATTTTAAAGACATGAAATTGTACTTTATTTTCTTATTTCATTTGAATGTTATTTTTTTAACTTTTTATCATTTATTTAAGTATTTAATATTTCAGGTTTTTGGCTAATGTAAAGGTATTTTATGTAGTATATCTATAAAATAGAAAGGAATTTTTCAATGTTTAAGAAATAAGAAGCAAATACGTAATCCACATATAAATTAATAATTAAACTTCACAATTACTAAACTTCACGATAAATTAAATAAATGTATTCATTTCATTTCGTGGGAAATGAGTAATATTTTTAATAATAATTAATAAACTTCACAATAAATTAGAGATATAAAAGAAAGTTAACAATTACTAATACATTTAAGAGTCTTGCTAATTTGTACTCTTAAGTTAAGAAATTAAAATAATGTCTGATTTGAGTGTTTTTTATTTTTATTTTTAAAGAAATAAAAATAAAAATATGTTATTTAAAATTTAAAAAATATTTATTTAAAAAATATTTTTAGAAAAGACCCAAAAATTAGAAATAACAAATCAATGTTACTGAAGAAATAAATTAAAACATGGTGATAATATGATTCAGATGTTTTATTAGTATAAATGATTTATTTTTGTAATGGAACTTGATGTGATAAAAGATTATGGGTTTTGATCATCTTTATTTCTTTTTCTCTCCATTTCTTTTATTATAGGCTTTTGTGAAAATAAACATTACTCCCAATAAAATGTTATCATCTTCATTTTCTTAATTTCCCCAAAAGCTTATAAAAACGGTGGAAAAAGGAAACAAAGAGGATCCATTTCCAAAGATTACCGTACAAAAGTGCACAAGTTTTAATAATACTATAAATTATATTGAAATTCATATCCACAATCATTTTTCATTAGTTGATAATATAATTTTTTTCACACAAATAATATACAAAAGTTAAGTTCATAAAATAATAATATTAATTATATTGGAAAGAAAATTATACTCAAATAATATTATTGTTGTCGAATAATATTATTGTTGAAGTCTAATTAATATATTTCGTACATATGGGATTGGAAAAGACAGTAGGAGATTTTGGATAAAGGAAAGATTTGTTCAATGGATAAAGTTGATTATGGCAAGTAGGTTTTTGTTTTCTTTTATATATTGGGAATATGAATTGTTTATTAGTACAGATTTCGTAGAGATGGAATTCATTTCCTAATTTCCTAAGGAAATATAGGAACCACATAAACAACGGGTTGGGTATATACACTGAAATGACGTCTGCGAAATGTACATCGGGGACCATCTTATGCCAATGAGAAATGGACATCAGATAAGTTGTAATTTTTATATGTACACCCATCATCCTGTCTACCAATTCTAATGCCTTAGGTAAATTTTATGTTGAGTCTTGTGCAATCATTTTTTAAAAATTTGTAATTTTTATTTTTATTTTTTTATTGAAATATTTTGCCTTTCTTTTCAAAAAATTCATGTTTTTAGCCCCTGTATCTAAATTATTAGTTATGTGACAAAATATTTTTCAAATTATCTAATTATTAATAAATTTAATTTATATATATATATATATATTTTTTTAAAAAAATATATATAGTCAACGATTAAAATTAGTGACGGAATTAGAATTTTAAATTATTTTAAATTTAAAAAACAAAAATTTTCAAATAAAAAATAAAAACTAAAATCATGAATTTTTTTAAAGTGAAAAAAAATGTTTTAATTAAAAATAAGAAATTAAAATTATTTATTTGAGAAAATAGAAGACAAAAATTATATTTTATTATTTTTAATTAAAATTTGATAATCAAGTAGTTTAATATCTCATCCTATGACCATTCAATCATGATCTCACAATATTGTTTGATATCAAATTTAATATAAAAATAATTTTTAAAATTTTCTTTTGACAATTATAAAAATATTTATGTATATACATATTTTTAAATTGTATAATTTCACTAATAAAGTAAGTACATGTAATATAATAAAATTTATTATCAAATAAATGAAATAAAAAATAATAAACCTATACGTGAAACCTAAAAAATCAAGAACATAAATTTGAGGCTACCGCCACTGACTCATTGGCCTTGCGGCAGACCCGGCTTTGCATCCAGTTAGAAATGGGGCCGGCTATGATGTATGACAACTGATTTTTATGTACCTAAGGATTCCTCTACTTCATTCTTTTTTAATCAAACTGCACTCTTGTTTGTACGCACTCAAGGAAATATTAATGTATCCCATCGCAAAGTATTGTGGGCAACTCTTCTTAAAGCTTTTTTTTTTTATTTATTTATTTTAACACAACTCTTCTTAAAGCTATGAATTAATTGATCGGACATGCTATTAAATCTAGGCTAAATTATAATTTTAATCTTTTAAATTTATGATTTTAGTCTTTCTATTTTTAAATAAATAAAAAAATAAAAAATATTTAAATAGGAATTAAACTCATGCCTATTTATTAATTATTAATAAATAAGGTAATAAATTACTAACAAACTTGTATTTAGTTAACTATATTAATATTATTTTATATGTGTTATAAGTTAAGAATTTATTTTTTTCAAATAATAAAAAAATTATTTACGTAAAATAAAAATATTTATATATTAAATATTTTTTAATTTATAAATTTTGATAATGTGAAGAAAAATAATAACACTTGAGTGATGATACATAAAAAATTATGTTAATACAGTTAATTAAACAAAATAAATTTTTTATTGTCTTTTTTGTGAATAATATTATGTACATAATTTGAGTAAAAAAAATTTGTATATTAAAATAATTTTTAAAAAAATATGTACAAATTTGCATATTAATTTATGAAACTTAATTATAAATCGGTAAAATATAAATAAAAATATGTAAACTATTTAAAATAAAAACATATAAAATGATATAAAGTAAAATTAATAAATCTTGTCTAATGGTAGATAAAAAAGGGTAAATAGTCACTTTTGTCATTCAATGTGTAATTCGCTGTGACAAATGCATCCCTGAAAGATGAAAATACAAAATTTAGTCCCTCAAAAGTGCGACAAATATATACTGCCATTAACTTCTTTCATTACCGTTAGTAAAATAATCTACGTGACATGGAGGGACAAATTTGTGGTTGAAATGATTGCCAACAAGGATTGTCAGCATAAGAGCATATTTGTCATAATATTTTTTTTGACTTTTCATCTTCCCAATTTTTCCCTGACAAATGCGTCCCTGAAAGATGAAAAATGCAAAATTTAATCCGTGAAAGTATAAAAAGTGCGACAAATATATTCGGACGTTAATAATAGATTGTGACTAATTATTATTAATATTATTATTATTATTATGTGTTTATAATTTAGTACTCCTATTTGTTTAATACTTATGCAATATATTTTTTAAATTTTATTTTAATATATATATTTTTATTATTTTGATTTCCTTGTCAAACCTTAATCGTTACTGTTAAAAAAAACTTTATCTTATACCTCATATTTAGATTGAAAATAATATGTCAAGAATTTTGAGTAGAAAAAATACAACCGACCACAGAATCAAATTTATTTAGTTCTTAAATATTTTATTTTAAGATTCTTGTTACTCGTCTATCTTTTTCTTATTTCCACTCCAAAACGAGGTAGACGATTTGATGAATATCACTACTCCATCTTCTCTCTTCTCTCTTTCTGTTTCCCCCTTTCCCTTTTATTATGTCTTCCAAGCGTTGCATATAAAGGACGTAAAATTATTCTTGAGAAGATACCACGGAAAGAGTACGTGGGCTAATTATTTAGGTTGGAGCATGACTGTATGATGTTTGGAATAGATTCCATTTTGAGAGAGTTGAAAAAATATTATCTTGTTGAAAGGTTTTATACATCTATCTTTTTTCAACGCATATTTTTAGATAAGAACTCCATTTTTTCCTTTTTTCAGATGATAAATATTTCTGAGAACATGGAGTGTGAATCAAATCCATATTTGAATTGAAATTGAGATAGTGATGCAAGTTCTTCCCTTCTCAATCATGTATACTCATATCTGAAAGAGGAGGCTTCCTAGTTTTTTTATTCTTGACCATGTTTTGCTGTCTAGTTGGGCTATCATTAGGCAATTGTTATATATACCTCCCACTACTGATAACATACCTCCTTTTGTATTTATTTTCCCAAAAATGTCCTTTTCTGAGATTTACTCATCTAACGGAACTTACTGTGAGAGAAGAGAAAGAAGCAAGCAACGAAATTCACAACAAGAGAAAGATGTAAGTTCTTCCTTTCATTTTTTTGTTGTGACTTGTGATGTGGTCATCTTAAGAATTTGAAGTAGAGACCCGTCATCAAGATTTAAAATAGAAGTACAAAATAGATCTTCTCCCACTAATTTTGTGTGCAGACCTATTTGAATCTTGTGTTTTCTCTCTTGTTTTTACAGGGGTGAAGCAACTAGAGAGGATACATATACCTCTTAAAACCTATTCAACTACTCACTCACCTGAACCCAACTGCATCCAACATCTTTTCTTAGCCCTCTTGCTTTGATCAATACCCTCAAGTGACCGATCTCCTCCCACATACCAAACCGGGCATACAGATTTGATAGCATAATGAATATCCCAACATTTTGGGGATCTAACTCAAGGGCCCTCTCAGCTGCCAATTTGCCAAGGTCTAAATCCCCACGATCCACACAAGCACTGAGTAGTGCTCCCCACATGGACACAGTACAATTTCCCATTCCCTTATAGAGTGTCTCATTCAGCAATTCCCACGCCTTCTGCAATTCACCAGCCCTACAAAGCAAATCAACCAGGCAGCTGTAATGTTCTGGACCAGGATCTAACATGAAATCATTAGCCATACACTCAAAGTACTTGATACCAGCATGAACTTGGCCAGTGTGACCACAAGCTGAGATCACTGTCAAGAATGCTATTCCATCCG
Source organism: Glycine soja (assembly GCF_004193775.1). NCBI lineage: Eukaryota > Viridiplantae > Streptophyta > Magnoliopsida > Fabales > Fabaceae > Glycine > Glycine soja. The sequence continues at coordinate 540,928 of NC_041007.1, read as the reverse complement.
GTCTGATTCCTTCCACCAACATCTCATCATACAAGTCAAGCACTTCCTTGTAATGCCCATTCCTACCATACACACCAAACATTGAAGTCCATAACACAACGTCCCTGCTTCTTACTTCTTTTCTAATCTCCATCCCAACCAACTTGAACACTTGCCAAGCCTTCTTTACTAATCCACACTTGCCATACATCTCAACCAACGCGCTCTGAAGAAACACATCACTCTCTATATCAGGTGTCGTACGGAGCAAGTAACCATGCACTTGCCTACCCATTTCAACAGCAGATAATCCAGTGCATGCACGCAAAGCTGCTGATAGAGTAAAGTGATCATGCTTCAATTTCAACACGGGCATCTTCCTAACTAGTTCAAGTTCCTGAACCCACAGGCCGGCCTCGCCATAACCCGACAGAAGTGCATTGGCACACACAGTGTTCTTGTCAGAAATTTCATCGAACACATGGGCTGCATCTTTTACATTCGACAATTTGGAGTACAGATCAATGAGAGCACTACCCACAAACACGCTAGAAGACCAACCTGATTTTTCCACTTGGGCGTGTATCTGCTTCCCCAAATTAAGATCTTTGACTTTGGAGGAAGCGGTCAACGTGCTACACAAAGCGTATGTATCCAAGGGAACACCATTGGTGTGCATGAAGGAGAAGGAGGAGAGAGCGAGAAAGGGGAAACCTTTGCGACAGAAATCGGATATTGTGGCGTTGAAGTGTAATGGGTTGGTGGAATTCATGCATTTGAAGAAGTTGTTGAGGGATTGACGGGTGTTGTTAGGGAGGCATGCGGCATATGTGGCAATGAGTTGGGTGTGGAGATGATGGGAGAGGAAGAGCATGCCTCTTCTGAGTAGCTGAGCATGGAGTTTCTTAATGGCCGAGACATTGCCACTTACACGGGATTGGTGCAAAAATTCAAAAACGTTGGACTTGGACATGTAAGAAACAGAGTCGTCCTTGTATATGCTAATATGTTAACGTGGGAGTATATCAGTACTTGAGAGATGAGAAAGATAAAGAATAAATAGTATTCGGTCCTTACTTTTATTTTTTATCTTTTAAATAATTTAATTTAATTTTTGATTCAATCTAATATTTTATTTTTAAAAAAATTCAATTTGATTATTTATTTTATTTAATTTTTCCATTTATTTATTTATTTTTTCTTCTGGTATGACTTAGACCGGGAAATCATATCCTTCTACGTAATATCACATAAAGTAACATGGAATGTTTTTTTTTTTTTTTTTCTATTTTATCTTTGGACGAATGAACTAATTGGTCTTTATTTTTAACATATTAAATATACTCAAATTTTTCTTTAATATTTTTAATTTCTATGAATAAAAAAGTATTATCAGAAAATAAAGTTGAAACAGGATGGATTTGATAGATAGAATGTTAATATTCCTTAATCACTTGATTCACTTCTTATACTTATGCTACAATGGTGTTGTTTTCCTTGAATGATTCATGTTAAACGATCTTTTTCTCTTCACATCTGCTATTAACCCGGTAAACTGCTTCCATATATTATGTGAGGTTGGATGATAAAATATTCCTAATATCTTAGCTTATTTAACCCACAACAGTTTTAGAAGCTGTATTTAACCCCCTTAAGGCTATCAAAGTTACTATTAATTTCAGATTAATTAGTACCTAGATTTTTTTTATCAGTAAAGAAAACATGTTATATATATATATATATATATATATATATCAATCTAGGTACAAGTGGTACCTAAACCCAGATTAGTACCTAGAGCTAGATAATTATCAGCATTGAAAGATCGGCTTCAAGTTCTCACAGAAAGAACCAAAAGAAGAGGAAAAAAAAATGAACATGAGATATAGTAATGTTCTTTGCCTATGATACACTTCCAACATAATCTGAAAATCCAATTACATAGTATAAGTAAACCTTTCTGCATGGGTCAATTTTTCACAACCCCATGTTGAAAGGCAAAAACTATGCAACAAAAAAAGTCGCCAGATTTACTTTGGCTGCATCATGTCATAGCCTATATATGTAAGCCAGAGGTGATGTTAACAAAAATGTCTTCTGTGCAGGGAATGGTAAGGCCACCCATTGGATGAGTGAAGCCAAATTCTTCCTCAGCTATACTTAGCAGTTCTTGAAATGAAGGCTGATTCAACAATGACACTGGTATCACAAATCTCTTCTTTTCACCTTCTCCTACATACACAGCAAAGTACCCTTTAGGCACATCCAGTGATGTTGCAGCTGCATTAGATCTGCGAAGAATGTGTCTAGCACTCAAGGCACTTGGCAAACGAATAGCCATCATAGTAGTATTGGTAAGGTCTTGTAATTAAGAGGTTATTGCTTTTCACAGTTGAGTTGGATGGAAAAGGCTTAGTGCATGCTGTGTATTTATAGATGAAATTAGACATGGTTTTTATTAGTGTGGGACATATGCATTCAAAAGATCACGCGGTGTGTTCTCAATTTTATTGGCATGAAACGCGTTGATGACACTCACTTCTTATCTGCAGCAGAGGCTGACGATTTCTCAGAAAACAACATCTTAGGTGGCTTAGAAAATTGATTTAACATAGATCTGGCCAGTTTGGAGAGGGACTTGAGAAAGAGGATAGGATTCACTATTCAATTTTTGTTTTGGTCGGTGAGAGTATTCCAACTTTTAAACATGACTACACGAGTAATAATTCATCAAGGCTCCTCTATTCTTAACATCTCATTAGACAGTTATCCTTTCTATCTTGCTCTCTTTTCCTTGTCACATTCTACATTATTCTCTCTTGCATCTCTTTTTTTTTTACTAGGTGTCAAATAAACTCCATTTTTTTTCTTATCACATTCTACATTATTCTTCCGTATCTCTTTGTTTTACTAGGTGTCAAATAAACTCCAAACGTCCACAAATAATTTTTCTGTAAACACGGGTGTCTCTACTGTTTGTTGACAAGATGATGTGAGTGCAAGTTTCTACCACTCTTTTTTTGTACGGTTGAAATCTGACTGTATTGGATCCACATTTCGCCTCAAATATCATCTGATTCTTAGCTGTGCAATAACATATACTGATATATACTAAGTCATAAACTCATAATGCCAGTCCACAGATTGGAAGATAAAAACCATTGATCTAATGATAATGCGACTCTACTATTTCTTGACAAGATATAAGTTGGCCGTGCAGTGGCTAAAATTGATTAGACTTCCATTTGGCTAATAGTATTAACCACTCCTTTGTACGATGGATTTTTTTTTTCCGGTTAGATCCATATTTCTTCTCGAGTATCATTTGATCGAATATTTGATTGTACTAATCCAATCAGAATGAAGTCCACGGATTGGAGTTCAATGATCAATTATTTCGTAGCCAGCATTCAAAGTCTGACTAAATTTATATTAAGTTTAGTCTGCTTTTAGTCTTAGATTTATTGGAGGTAGTTGACTGATTTATATGGCTTCATTTTTAAAAGTTGAAAGTGAATCCTTTTCTTCCTATCTTTAATTATGCCATTTTTATTCTTTGTTCTGATCAAACCCTAAGATACTACTTGTTTTGGTCAGATCATAGATATCAATAACCGTAAAACCATTAATTGAATGTTTTGTTTATATGTCAAATTTAGTTTCAAACTTACAGTATGCTCCCTAGTTTTTTAGTTTTAATGGAATTAAAAAAAAAGGATTATTAGTGAGAAGGACAACTAACAATACCAAAAAAATGGAAAGAAACCAATTAAGAATTCTGAATAGTTATTAATTAATTGCTGTTACAGAACAGATTTTGGGTCCTTCACCTTTAATTTTTGTGATGTTAACTGCGCTTCGTTGGATTTTGATCCTCTACAACTGCATAAATCCAAGCCATTCAATTTATTTTCTTACATAATAATTTAATCTTTAAAATTAAAATTTATAAAATTTGATGGTTAGATTTGCAACTGCACCATGTACAGTTTCTTTTCAAACTTTAGAGGATCCGGATCCGTGCTGCGTTATATAGGAGAGGATGCTTCCCCGAATCCTACTTCGTTGATTTGTGTGGGGAGGGTATCGGCTGTACTGTGATAGTACTGGCTAGTGCTTAGTCACGGTGGGCTTCTTGCTACTATTATTATTTCATCAATAATTAAATTAAAAAATGTATTTTCACATTTTAATTCAATTAATTGACTAGTTTAGTTTGCCACTCAGCCATTGAATGACTCCTATACGATTCCTAAACTTGAAAAACCATGCATATATCATGCCTTAGTACGTTTATAGAGAAGGAAAATTTTAGAATTCAACAATTGATTTTGGTTATTTGGTCATCGCATTTTCTGACAACAGTAACAATTCTACAAGTTATACTTAAACCTCCTTAAGGATATCGAAGTTACTTTGATACTTTCTATTCCAGATTAGTACCTCCTAGATAATTAACAACAATGAAACAACAGAAATAAAAAAAGAACGGGTAAAAAAAAACTATAAACAACATGGAACATATATATATAATCAAGTTTTTAATCCATTCATTTTGTACTGATGTTCTTTGCATAATAAACCTTTCTGCACGGGCAAACTTTTCTCAACACCACATGTTGAAAGGCAAAAAAAGGCAAAAAACATGAAAAAAACTTTCTTCACATTTACTTTGGCTGCATCATGTCATAGTCATAGCCCATGTAAACCAGAGGTGATGTTAAGGAAAATTTCTTCTGTGCAAGGAATTATGAGGCCACCCATTGGATGACTGAAGCCAAATTCTTCCTCAGCTATACTTAGCAGTTCTTGAAATGAAGGCTGATTCAAATATGACACTGGTATCACAAATCTCTTCTTTTCGCCCTCTCCTACGTACACAGCAAAGTGCCCTTTAGGCACATCCAGTGACGTTGTAGCTGCATGATTTGCAAACAGATTTGATCGGCGAAGAATGTATTTAGCACTCAAAATACTAGGCAAACGAATAGCCATATTCCAGTAGTATATATTGGTTAGAACTTGGAAGAGGTTATTGTGTTTCACAATTGAGTTGTGAGAAAAAAGTTTAGGATATGATGTGTATTTATAGTAGATGAAAGCGTGAGGAAGAATCAGTGGTGAAAGTGGACATATGATTTATTAGTGTGGGACACATGCATTCAAAACAACACGCACTGTGTACACAAACTTATTGGCGAAAACGTGTTGATGACCTTCTCTCTGCTTATTTATTGCGGAGGCTGACCAAGTGATCATGTCTTAGAGAACACACATGCATGTAGATGGTTCATCAATTAATTATTTCAACATAAATGATCTAAATGCAAGTTTCTACCTCTTTTGTACGGTAGAGATCTAATTGGTTAGATTAGATCCACATTTCCTTTCAAATACTACTATCATCTTATTATTTTGGACTTATCTAATCTTAATGCAAGTCCACTGATTGAAAGGTAAACCCCATTGATCAAATCATAATTTTCTTGACAAGATGGTATAAGTGGGCCAGAGGCCAAATTTAATAATTAAATGGTCAGCGTTCCATTTAGGTATAGTATCAATCGCTATTTTGTACGATATATGGAAATTTAATTGGTTAGATCCGTACTTCCCCTCAAAAACCATCTGGAATTATGGATTTATTTGCCGTGCAAAACATGCATGCACTGATTATACTGATCTAATCAGAATGCAGGACCACTGATTGGAATTCCGTGATCAATTATTTCCTAGTCACCATCAAAACTGAACTACTCCTAGATTCAAATTGAATTCAGACTTCTTTTACTATGGGATTTATTGAAGACAATTAATTTGACTGTTTTTTAGGTCTTCACTTAAACCGAATCCCTTTCTCCCTATGCTATATCTTCTTCTTTTTTTCTTCTGGCTAACTAAACTCTAGGATACTACTTGCTTTGGTCAGATCACACAAGTAAAAAATGTTAAAGACCAAAGAGGAACTTGTTAATACCGTAAACTTGTTGACTGTTCTATCTATATATGCCAAATAAAATTTGAATTAAGCTCCCTAGTTATCTGAGTTTCAATGGAATTTTAAAAAAGGATTATGTTTGATTTAAGCTAGTGATTTCCAAAACGCATTTGCATGGTCATTTGGCTGCGGAACTCCTGACCAACGTTATTGCATGAAACAAGGAAATAATTAATGTAACAATTAATTATTAAAAATTAAAATCAATTGTGCATTAGGCTTTTTGGAAATTTGCATATGGCACAGATTCATGTATAGCTATTAATTAGCTAAGTTGTGTTAGCTAAGTTGTGAACAAGCTGCTTAGATTGTAATTGTATAGCTATTAATGGGAAAAATGAATCCTCATATGAAACTGATAAATTGGGAGTAGAATGAAAATTATTCTATCAAATTTGAAAAGACTTGTTCATGGTGATGTTTTTTCGTGAGTTTCTCCACGAACTATAATGGAGATATCTGTAAACATATTCTAATGTTCAAGTTAGAGGTGTAAATATAAATAATTATTAATAATATGTGATTTGGAATCAAATTTTTTTATCTAAATCTCGATGATTTCTTATATAAAGAGAAATTAAATTATTTAATCTCAATTTTCTTTTTTTAGATAATGTAAATAGAGAAATCTTATCTTTCTTTTAACAAAATATTTTCTGATATTAAGATTATATCTTTATCTCATCATTAAGAAATAATTTTTTTTTATCTTATTTAAATCTCTGACATATTCTGGACCAGCCGACTCAACCAATTACACTGAGTACAAGAGTTCTTGAGTCCGAGTAGAAGAAAAAGTATTGTGCGTTGAGTTATGAATATATATTTATAACATGTAAGACCAACAAACTGCACTAATCACTCTAACTGAATTGATTAGACAAATGAGACTAGCTAATAATTAAGTGTTCTTGAGGAACCGCAGTCAGTTCTGGCACTCGGCTTCTCTAGAGGCTATATGTTTGGAGTTTGCTGTCAAATTGTTTGGTCAAAGAAGTGTTTATTCTGACATGAGTTTGACTTCTATAATCCTTCCAGAAAGTGGAATCATAAGAGAAAAATAGGCTTCATATATTTATCTACTTCGTTTGGAAAGGCAGGAAATAAAACTAATAGTAACTTGATGAAACACGTGAGCATACAAAAATGAAATCATAAGTGTTCACTGATGTTTTGGATCAGTTCATAACTATAATAGTTTCAGGAGCAAAAGAAAAGGGGGAGGGTTGGAATTTTACGAGCAAGCCTGAGAGAGTGACCTTGTGAACTGACCAGTGGAGTTGCCATATTGTTCCAAGTATCGAGACTATTTTGAGTGCCTCGCACTTATATGCCTTTGGTTGTTGTCATCTTAATTGATCGATATAGGACCTGCTTTTACAGGAGAAAAAAATGGCTGACCATTTATATATGTGAGGACTAAAAAATAGGTGACCAAAGATAAATTATGAGATGAATTGTATATTCTTTTAGATTTATTTAATATTAGTTACATGTTTATGAAAAAATATATAAAAATTAAATTAAAAGAAGTATGAATCAAATTGGATGATTCAAATGCAATACTATTATATTTAAATCAATCTAAACTGAACCGCAATTTATTTCCATTATCAGATTAGATGAGTTTTTATTATTTTAGAAGCTAATTAATCCAAATTGAACCTTGATCTCCCTAAGTCCAACAACAATCTGATATGGGTACATGCATCTAGCGACTAGAGCAATAACAAAATAGCCAAATAGGTTATACTTATAATGTCAATTTGCTCACTTCGCAGCAGATTAGGTTAAGTATATTTGCCTCTAACTCTTATATTGTGAGTTGTAGCAAGTCATGACATGATGCAAACTTATTTTTCAATCTCTTCTTTCAATATTCACACTTTTGCGATCATCTCATTTATTATTTTATATTTTATTTATTTTGTTTTTTTCTTATTAGTTTTATTATTTAAATGAGTTGATCCAAGTTTGTAAAGGAATGAATTAACTCTTTTAACCCATGTGATGTTACTGTGTACATAGTGGCGTGCCTAGTCTTGGCTCATGCTGGTCTTTTGCTCCTATTATTATTTCATTTAAAACCAAGAGATATACGAGAGAAATGTACGAAACTACAAGAATATATGTGTATGTGTTGTATTTGTTATTCGGAGTTAAAAGAAATAGAAAAAAAAGTTTATTTGACAAATTAAGGAGAGAGTTTCGTACATGCTTAATTTGTGCAATTTGTTTTCGTAACAAACAGGATTTCTCTTAAATTAAAAGGTATTTTTCACATTTTAATTCAATATATTGACTAGTTGAGTTTGCCACTCAATCAATGAATTGCCCCTTTACAATTCGTAAACACGAAAAAACATATAGCACGCTTCATTATTGTTTTATAAACATGGAATTTGACATTTCAACAATTGATGACTTGGGTTAATTATTTTGGTCCTCTATCGCATTTTTTCTGACAATGACACAATCTATACTTTTAGATATCAAGAAACCTACCAGCGTTGATTCAGTGATGAGGAAATTTAGTAGAATGTATGAGATTTTAAATTCTATATTTGCTACTGTCTTACTTGAAAAAGAAAAAAAAAAACTCTTAAAATATCAAGTTCAGACACGTAAATTAAAGAACAAAATCACAAGGATAAAAATGTAAAAAACAAAACATGGAATATAGCCATGTTTTTAATCCAATTTTTAAGTGATGTTCTTTGCCTACGATAGACTTGCAATATATAGTCTCCAAATCTCCAGTAGCTAGCACAGTAAACTTTTCTGCATGGGTCAACTTTTGTCAACCCCATGTTGAAAGGCAAAAACCATAAAACATTTACTTGGCCTGCATGTCATGGCCTACGTACGTAAGCCAGACGAGACGTTAAGGAAAATGTCTTATAGTAAGGCCACCCATTGGATGAGTGAAACCAAATTCTTCCTCGGCTATACTTAGCGGTTCCTGAAATGAAGGTTGATTCAACAATGACACTAATATTAGTGACAGATCCAAGACCCTAAGTCAATAGATATAAATTATAAAAAAAAAAAGTTCAGCGGTTTAATTATATAAATATAAAAAAAAAATATAAAAATATAAGATTTTATTTACAAATTTGATAAATTTTAAAAAATGAGGGGGTGCAAATGCACACCCTTAAAGTAATGTAGGTCCGCCACTGGTATCACAAATCTCTTCTTTTCACCCTCTCCTACGTACACAGCAAAGTGCCCTTTAGGCACATCCAGTGATGTTGCAGCTGCATGATTTGCAAACAGGTTAGATCGGCGAAGAATGTGTTTAGGACTCAAAACACAATGCAATCGAATAGCCATTCCAGTAGTATTGGTTAGATTAGAACTTGGAAGTGGTTAATTGTTTTTCACAATTTGAGCTGGATGAAAAATGTTTATGATATGCTTGTGTATTTATAAGACGAAAGTGTGAGGAAGATTCAGTGGGGTGAGAGTAGACATGGTTTATTAGTGTTGGGACATATGTATTCAAAAGATCACGTAGTGTGTTCTCAAACTTTGGGGCAAAAAGGTGTTGATGACTTCACTATGGATTGCAACAAAATCAATCATTTCAACACAGATGATATAAATACAAGTTTCTACCTCTTCTTAACTGTTGAAATTGAATTTTGGTTATATTTAATAGGCATGGTTAGATTAGATCCACATTTTCCCTAAAAAATCATCTTATTTTTTTGCCGTACATAATAACATATACTACTGAACATCTGCATGTACTCATTTAATGCAAGTACACTGATTGGAAGGTGAACCCCCACATTGATCTAATTATAATGCGAGTTTACTTTTTCTTGACAAGATGGTATAAATAGGCCAGAGAGTCAGAGACCAAATATGATTAGAGTATTTGGGTATAATATCAACCACTCTCTTGTACGATGGAAATGTAATTGGCTAGATCCACATTTCTGCTCAAAAACCATCTGCCGTGCAACACATGTATTGATAATTGATTACACTGATTCAATCAGAATGCAAGTCCACTCATTCGAATTCCGTGATGAATTATTTACTAGTCACCATTAAAACCGAGCTTGATTCAAATTAATGGTACGTTTAGTTTACGAAAAAAGTGATTGAAATGAATGAAAATGAAAATAAAAATAAAGTGTTCATAAATATTGTGACTATATCTAAAGAAAATTCATTCCGTCACATTGGTTAAGGAATGAGACTGAGAGTATCAAATTTTCACACCAAACAATAATTGGTATTTATATATAATTTTTAAACATCAATTGATAGTATTTTTAGTAAATTAACATATTAAATAATTTTAATGGATAACATCTCATCCCATGATAATATAACACTATCTATATATATTAAGGGTTCAGCCACGTGATGATTGTGTAGTGCAGTTAGTCGCTGGTGAATCCAGGTTATAGGGTGTGGGTAATTGTTCCTACAAGATTTTTTTTATTTGTATGTGTAATGAAAAAATTATCCCCATAAAAATAGATATCATCCTCATAAAATGATTTTTAAAAAAATGAATGCAATAAAATATAAGAAATAAAAAGAGAGAATAAGTTGATACTAATTTTACTTCTTTATTCTTTTAATTTTTGATAATACTGTCAATAAGAAAAATCATAGAACATTTTTAAAATATAAAATTACATAAAAGATGATTATAATTTATAAAAATATAAGTATATATTTAAGATTTTTTTATTATAATATTACATATTTTGTGATGACTGGTGATATTATAAATTATTTCTTGTCTCCATCAAGAAAATTTTTGGCATCAACCACTGAGTGCAATCATGGTGAGTTTCTAGCCCTTATCATCAAGAATTCAATTAAAATGTATCTTAATTCAACTAATACTTTAATTCGTGTAATATACAAGTAGATAAGTTTTATTTTTATACACTTAAGTTTATAATTAATAAATATTTTAATATATAAAATATATTATAGTTACAATTGATCATAATAAAAATTTTGAATTTATGATAAACAATTTTATTATGATATAAAATTATTGACATTTCTTTTAAGAAAATTTTTAAAATTAATTTATAAATAAAGATAAAAATATAGATTGAAAAAGATAACCGATTAAAAAAAATCACGTATATAGATATAAAATAAAGATAAAAAAGAGAGTAATTTGAGAAAGATTTTTTTTGTGTTTGTTAAATTAAATTTGAAATTGTAATTTTGAAACATATTTGAAAGGAATAAAAATTTAATAAATTAAACACTATATATATATATATATATATATATATATATATATATATATATATATATATAAAAGATTAGAATGAGATATGCGACTCCATGAAAATAAAAAATAACTTCGAAAAACATTTTCATTTAAAAATAACTCTCAAAACACCCTTATTAAAAAATAACTCGTTAAAAGACTCTCATTTAAGCATAAAGATTCAAGTTTATAATTAATATATGAATATATTGATTAGTTTAGTTGGCCACTCAATCATTGTATTACCCCTTTACAATTCCTAAACATGGAAAAGCATAGCATGCAAGCATTAGTATATTTTATGGTGACGAAAATTTGAGATTTTCAACAATTGATTTTGGTTGGTTAGATCTTTATCGTATTTTTAACAATTCTATCCGCTTTCTATACTTTAGCAGTTTAGCTTCCTTAAGGCTATCAAAGTAAATTCTGTATTAGTGAGTGGAATTTTATTCACATGAAAATAAAAAAAGTAAATTATACTAATTAATATCTTATGAGATTTCTTGACGTTATTACACATAATCTTTTTTTTAGCGTTAATAGTAACTTTTTTAAAAATAGAATGCACAATGTAATATTTTTAAATAATTAATAGATTAATATAATATATAAAGAGAGTGAATATAATATTTTTTAAACGATTAAAAAAATTAGTATGAATAAAAATAGAGGAGAATAAAAAGAAACCTTAAGAATTGCTAATATTTATGTAATTTACTCAAATATATAGGCGTCAAATTTAAAAATAAAGAACCAAAAGAATAGGGGGCAACTTTATTGGGGAGGCAATAAGCAACTTTAAGCCTTATTCTCAAAAATTACTTTGGTTGGGAGATATATATCTTGGTGTAAAAGAAAAAGGGGTGGAGGTGGGGGCAACCAATAAGCAAGCATGGAGTATAGTACTGTTTTAAGCAATTTTCTTTTATTGTTGTTCTTTGGCTATGATACACTTGCAATTTAATCTGAAAATCCAATTGCATAATAAATAACCTTTCTACATGGGTCGCAACTTTTCTCAACCCCAGGTTGAGAGGCACCAAAACCATGAAACCAAAACAGTCGTCAGATATATACTTTGGCTGCATGTCATAGCCTATATATATATATATATATAAGGCAGAGGTGATGTTGAGGAAAATGTCTTCTGTGCAGGGAATAGTAAGGCCACCCATTGGAGGAGTGAAGCCAAATTCTTCCTCGGCTATACTTAGGGCTGATTCAAATATATGACACTGGTATCACAAATCTCTTCTTTTCACCTTCTCCTACATACACAGCAAAGTGCCCTTTAGGGTGAGTTTGTGTTTTGCACTTAAAGCAGTTGACAAACGAATAGCCATCAAAGTAGTATTAATTGGTTAGAATTTGCAAGCTATAGTTTCTCGCTTTTCTCAATTGAGTTGGATGAAAAAATAGTTTGGAGTATATTCCATGTTAGAGTTGTAGCGACATCTAACATCGAGTAAAAATAAAAATATTAAGTATCATATAAGTAAGAAGAAAAATATGATGTCTAAGTTTTTTTATGTGATTACTTATGATTCATTGGTGTAAATATGTTCAATTGGTATGCATTTATAGATGAAATTAAGCAAAGAATCATTCGGTTGAAGGTTAGGCAGGGTTTATTAACTAGTGTGGGACATATGCATGCAAAAGATCACGCAGTATGTACTTAAACTTACTGACAGAAACGTGTTGATGATCCTCACTGCTTATTTATTGCAGAAGCTGACCAATTCTTAGAGAACATCATGTATAGATGGTTCGCAATTAAAAATTTCAACATAGATGATGCTATTAATGCAAATTTCCACCACTTTTGTACGGTGGAAACCAGACTGGCTAGATTAAATCCACATTTCCATTCAAAATATAATCTATGATTATTTGCCGTGCAAAACATGTACTGATTTGTACTCATCCAATCATAATGCAAGTTCACTTATTGGAAGCTAAACCCTATATTGATCTAATCATAATGCGACTCTACTATTTCTGGACAAGATGGTATATATAGGCCAGATACCAAATTCGTATCAACTATTCTTTTGTACGATGGAAATCTATTTGGTAAAATCCACGTACATTTACCCTAAAACACATCTGGTTTATTTGCCGTGTAAAACTTATACTTATTATACTGATCTAATCAGAATGCAAGTTCACTGAATGGAATTTCGTGTTAGTTGATTTTATTTAATAATGTTAAAAATTTAAATCTTATTCTAGTTATGATTAAATATATTTAATGACACTACTTGTAATTCAAAAGGTAATTTTTAATTTCTATTATTAAGTGTGACTATTGTTAATCGGCCAACGAATGCATCTACATACATAGAAAATGACCGATTACTTTACAATAAATTAAGAATATATATCTAAAATTACTGGCTAAAAAAATACACCCATTATTTCTTATATAAAAGACGATAGGTATTAGCTTGTTCTCGTAATTTTGAATGGATGACAACGTATTTAACTATTTTAATTTTTAAACAAAAACAATGACGCTAAAACATTAGGCGTTTTCTGATTATATATAGATGCTTTCCTCCAACTCAAATCTTACTTAGCCTAAATGATAATTATTTTCTCTTTTTTTTTTATAAATATTTTTTAATTTGTTTTGAAAAAAAAAACGGTTTAAAGCAGATTATAGTGTTCGACAGTTGAGTTGGGTGAGAAAGGTTTAGCATATGTATGCTGTGTATTTGCTGATGAAAGCCTGAGGAAGAATTGGCAATGAAATTTTATACATTCAAAAGATTACTGTCGATGTATACATGAGAATGATTTATTTAATTGAAGAATATATGTTTGATTTTTATTGTATGTAAAATTTACTTTAATCAGCCACAATCAAACAGTGTAAGATTAATTTTTAACTTAATAAATTAAGACACACCCATAATTTTTGTTCTATGACGGAAAAAAAAAACTAATCGTGTTGATGACCTTCACTGCTTATTTATTGCAGAGGCTATCGTACCATTTCTGAGAGAACACCTATAGCTGACTGGATTTGGATCTCCTACATGAGTTGATGATTGAACTGCATGGGGTACAGTTTTAATTAACTCCAACGATGATTAAATAAATTTCAAAAAGGAACTTTCATTCTTAAAATTAAATTAATACAAAAATAATTTTGAAAGGTTAAGGTTTGTGCAGTCACTAGTAGGACTCTAGAGGATTTTTTTTTTACAGCAGACTCTAGAGGATCTTAATCCATATATAGGTGCCATACCAAATTATTTTAACTTTGATGGTAAATTTGATCCCTTTCAGTTTTGAGAAAGAGGATACAATCATTCAATTGTTCAAGTTTTGTTTCCGCAGGTTAGAGCATTCAACTTTTAAACACGTATGCATATATTGTTTGTTGACAAGATTTAAATGCAAGTTTCTACTTCTACCACTCTTTTGTATGGTGGAGTTTATTTTTTGATAGATTTTTATGGTGGAAATTTAAATTAGATCTCCGAAATTTAAACACGTATGCATATATCTGATGATTTTTTTTTTCTGGTGCAATACCACCTGATTATTTGCCGTGCAAAACATATACTTATTGTACTCATCTACTATTTCTTGACAAGATGGGGTAAATGATTAGAGTTCCATTTTGGTATATGAGCCACTCTTTTTGTGCGATCGAAATGTAATTGGCTGGATCCACATTACCCCTCAAAAACTATCTAGAAATTTTCCGTACAAAACAGGTACTGATTATACTGATCTAATCAGAATGTAAGTCCACTGAATGGTATTCCGTGATCAATAATTTCCTAGTCACCATCAAAACCTAGCTAGCTAGATTCAAATTATATTCTCACTATTTTTAGAATTGGATTTATTGGAGACAATTGACTGATTTATACATACGACTTCATTTATTTTTTTCTGACTAAACTCTAGAATACTTCTTGATTTGGTCAGATCACAGAAGTTGAAAATGTTCTAGTTCTAGACCAGCATAGAGGAACTACGTAATACCGTAAACCCATTAACTGTTTTGTTCATTTATGCCAAATTTAATTTGAATATGGTCCATGGTTATTTAAGTTTTTGTGGAATTTTAAAAAAAGATTATTAATGAAAATGACCACAAACAATTCAAAACTAACGGGGAAAAAACAAAACAAACAATCCGAATAGTCATTGCTGTTACATGAATGATTTTGGCTCCTTATTCACCTTTAGTTTTAAGTTGTTAATTATTCTCCATTATCAATCCCTTAAAAGAAAAATGAGTGATCTGCACATACAATCAAATCGATAGAATTAAATACCACAACCACAAGCCTACCAACAACTAAGCCGGTGATATGAAAAAGCCTCCATTTTGTATTGACGAACTCTACGATTACATATTCAAAGTGTTACTTTAGCCTGATTTTTTTCTTGTACCTTCCCTGCCCTGGGCTCAATAGGATCTCTCCCCAGCAAGTAGTAACCTAGTTTAAAAAAATTTGAAATTAATTGAGATGGAAATTATAAGGATATTTTCGGGAAAAAGTGAAAACAAATGGAATGGGAGGTATATTATTAATTTATTAGGGTATATTTAATAATTGGCCTTTCTTTTCTTTGAAGTGAAATAATAAGTGTTATTTACTTTTTGTTAAAAAAAGTAATTGTTAAAAAAATATATATTGTTAATTACTTTTTGCTATTTATACTTCTAATAATATTTTTTTAGAATGTTGTTGTTGTGTTGTACTGTTTTCAGAAAAAAGGATGATGAATTTTCTTTGAAAATAAATCATTGGAGAAACACACTTACATACGAGACACGAGACACGAAAACTCTCTTTAATGAATACATTCTAAGTCCGAGCATCTTTAATAGGAAAAATTATCTTCCTATGCCCATTATCTCATTCTTCTCCTCTATCCATCCCTCTTCTTCTATCCATACATCATCTCCTAAAGTGTAAAGTTTCTCATGAAAATGAGAGGTTATAAACCCCATTATTGGGAGCCTAGTAGTCAAATTTCCTTGTAATGTAATATTTTCTTACTATTTATTTAATGCAATGCCAATTTTTATTATTTCTTTCTTGTGCTTTATTATTATTATATGACTTGATCATCCATGCATTAATTTTATTAGTTATACATAGGGAAATATTAAGTTCTAAAGAATTGGGAAATGACATCTAAACAATTCATTACTAAGGATAGAGTGACTTTGTTTTGTCTCTGCATATATTTCCATGCTTCATGCGATTTACTATTCAATATTTAAAATAGATAAGAAGGGTAAGAAATTTAAAATAGAAAATTAGGAGATAAGATAAAAAAATTAAAGAGGTAAGAGATTTAAAAAGTAGTAGATAAAATAGATAAATGATTTTAAAGTAAAAAATAAGAAATGTAAAAGATAAAGATAATGATGCTTAAAGATAAATTAAAAATTTAAATATGTTAGGGTCTAGCATGTCAAAACTACTTGTGATACAATACTAATGATTTTTTTATCTTTGCTTCCCCGCACGAAGAGCCTAAAGTATATATTCTTCTATCCTAAATTTCTTTACAAAGATAAAAATAATAAATCGCATTAAGATTATATATGTATGAAATAGGCTAAATGAATATCAATCTATTTCTATTTCTAGCAATGATTTCATTTAGATATCCTTTCTCAGTTCTTTAGAAAATAACAATTTTTCAATGTATTATCCCCTAAACACTATATGGATGGTCATACCATAATAAACAATTAAGTACAAAAAAGAGCAATAGATACAAAATTACATTAAATGGATAAGAAGAAAGAGTTGCATTATTAGAGTTGGTCTGTCAAGCTCCCAATAATGGGGTTTAACCTCTCATTGGCATGAGAGATTTTACACTTTAGAGGTTGATGTGGATATAAGAAGAGAGATAGATAAAGGAAGATAAGGGGATAATGGACATGGAAGGAGAGTTTTCCCAATTAGAGATGCTCAGATTTAAGATGTATTCATCGAAGAGTTCTGAGTCTTCATGTCTTTATGTATAGGTGTGTTTCTCCTTTGATTCTTACTCCTTTTATAAGCCTAAAGTAACCTAATTTTCACGCGACCTCGTGCTTAGCACGGACTTTCGTGCTAAGTATGTCTCTGGGCTTTCTTCGCGCTAAGCATGAGTTGACCACTAAGTAAGGAGACGCGCTAAGCTTATACTAAGCGAGTTGTCCCAATCTTCAACTTTTCTTCAAGACTTTTTCTTTCAGTTTTTGCATCAATTTTCTTCTAAAGCACTTGAAATCTTCTTCTTTTAACCTCTTTTGATAAAAAATTGCAAAGATATTAATTTCTTCATTATTTCATTAAAAACAATATGCCAAAATTGACTATCAAATTAACTCAAATTTTGCAGTTATCAACTCCCCCAAATTAAAATCTTTGTTTATCCTCAAGCAAAAGACAACTTTTGAATGTACCGACACATGAGATAACTCTGAACCATTCTCAAACCTTTCAATGAATGACCCTGAGCTTCCATTTGTCTTGATCTTGTGATGAAAGCATGAACGAATGCACATAGAGATGAAAAAGGTTAACAAATAAAAACTTCATCAAGGCAGACTTACAACACATCATTCCTGGCTAGTGTTTCTCTCAGCACAGGTGTCTCGGCTAGGAATGTTTAACTAATGTTCTCAACTTCACACTACTTCTTCTCAGGTAAGGCAACAATCACATTTATCAACATGTTAGGCCTCAACATATTTTAAATTCTGAATTTATTTTTAGCATCATTCTCTTTATCTTCTACCTTTCTTATCTTTTACTTTAATCTTTTATTTCTTTAAATTTTTATCTTATCTCCTAATCTTTTATTTTAATTTTTTTATCCTTCTTATCTCTTACTTTCTTTAAATTTTACATTTAAATTTCTTATATCTTATAAATTAGATTTGCATCAATCTAAATATAAACAAAATCCTTGTGGATTCGACATTCAGACTTCCGATTACTTTACCACTTGAAATAATTTGGTGTACTTGCTAAAGAGTTAACAAAATGGTTTTGTAAAAATTAAAAAAGAAAATAATAATAAGATTAATTTAGTAAATTTCTATTTTTTTCATTTATTTATTATTATTATTTGTTTGTATAAAAAAACTAAAACGTCTTAATTTATTATGAGATGAAGGAGTGACATATGGAAATGCCTCATAAGAGAATTATTAGATGTATTTGGGGCAGCCTGTGGTCGATTTCAGAAACTTGGGCAAAGGATCAGATTCATGAGTTACCATGTAGGTATGCTATTTTTAATAAACTTTAAGCCAGTAAGATTTGAACAGGTCATTCAAATAAGAGTACAGGAAAGTTCCATATGGCTCTACCGTGTAGCCTACCGATGATCTCTATCCACAATTAATGACAAATAGTGTGCACAAGATTTCCATTTCAATAGTGATTTTTGGGTTAGTTCTTATTTATTTTTTGCATTGATATAAATGGACTCTAACCTGTTAAGTTTTTTTCTTCTTCTTTTGTATGTGTCATGGTACCCGTTGTACCATCTTTTATATATCTTTTTTGCTGAGTTAAAAAAAATAGTAATTTGAAATACACATTTTATTGATAATTTATTGCATTATTCTGTAGTGGACTTGAAAAATTAAAAATGGAAGACTTCTATCGGCAAATTTGATTTATTATTTGATGGCTTTACACATCTGTTTTTGACAATTATGTATGTTGGTCTATTGAAAGGCTATATTTCTGGAAAAATGACTATACATTTGTTTTGGTGTGAAAAAAAAAAAAGAGACTATACATAATACATATAATGTGTGAAGTGCCATTCCTATAGTCTAGTCACACTATTCGCATGCAGTAGTTATTGTTTGAATATTAGCTGGCTGCTAAGTGCCGTTGTTTGAATATTCCGTGATGACTCTATTCGGAATCAGTAGCCTGCGCTTTCTCACAACTATACTTTGACGACAAGTCCATGTGAAGTGCATGGGGAGTCCTTGTGATTTTAGTCTAAAAGTCTTCATCACGACCCAAACTCTTCCAATTAAATTTAATCGTCGCCCACTGTATTTTAATATTAAGGCTCTACAAAGATAAACTATTTTGCAAGCACTTATGAAAGAGAAAATAAGAATATTGTAAAATAATTTGAGTTTCTCATATATATATAAATTAAAATCAATTTAGACATCTCAATTTTTAATTGATAAGTTAAATGAGAAAATTTTTCATAAAAATTGAATATATAAGTTGATTTAAACTTTAAAAAGTGGTTCATTTTATTTTACTTATTTTTTTTCTCTTATAAGTATTTATAAAAAAAAGTTTATCCAAATTAAATAAACCCTAACTAGACATTGATATGTATTATGTTATGCGGGTAGAAAAGTTAATTACGTTATTTTAAATTTTATTGAAATAAAAGGTAACTTTTTATATATTTTAAAATGATTAATTTCGTGTATGATATTTTGATAAAATAATTATGTGTAGATCACACGTAAATGTAAATGATTCAGTAAAAATTTTACAATAAAGTACGTGATTATTTCTTATATCTGTAATTGTTGAACCTTTAAATTATATTGAAAATTAATTCTAATCAATAATGAGCAAAAAGATGTTTTTTTAACCAAGCAAAAAGTTGTTAAGACTTGCAAAAGTGGTGATGATGGATAAATACCAAAGTAGAAAATATTTTTGTCTTTTCTTTTTGATATTTGTACTAATGTTTTAGCTATCAAAGGTTGGGTTGAAATGTGAAACTACAATGTAAATATAGTAACTCGAATAATTAAGATAAACAATTCGAATAACAACTCAAATTATTAAGATATTAGCCATGGATTCAGTTGTCTGTGAAACATAGCAAAAAAATGATTAAGATAATTGAAAGGAAGTGTAACTTGTGTTTAGAGAAGTTAAATCCAGAAAAATAAGTAAATAAAAAAGAAGCTAACAAATTAATCATCATAGCATATGTACAAAAAAAAAATCTTCATAGTATGATGTGATTATTAGAGAGAATTTCATATCATTGATATATCCATTAAACAAATAAATATATTATAAATATGAATAGATATCTTCATTTTGATAGTTGAATATTCATCATGGCCTGAGTTTGACTTCCTTTCTCCATAGATGAAAAAATCAGGATACCTGTGCCAGAAAAAAAAAATAAACATGCTTCATGGTCATCAACTGAAAAGAAAAAAAAACATTTATAAGTTGCAGTACGTACAGTTAAGTTTTAGTTTTGTCTTGTGGGTGGTCTCAATATATATATCCATTAGATTACTGATGTACATCCTCATAACTATGTAATTAGCACAGTTTTTTTGCTTGTGCCTTCATACTTGATTTATATATAGACAAAAGACAACGGATATATATATATATATATATATATTTCCACTAAAGGGGAAACAACAATATTGAAAAAAGAAAAGCCTTCTGAACAAAGAAAGTTGTGTCAACTAGTTTATTTAGGGATTAGGATAGATCTTTTGTTGTATGATTATTATAGCCGGTTCAAGCGAGAAGCTATATTTAAGAACACATCCTCCTTGCAGGGAATTGTGAGACCACCCATGGGATGGCAGTAACCAAACTCCTCTTCAGCTTGGCTAAGCAATTCTTGAAATAAAGGCTCGTTCAAGAATGATACTGGAATCAAGAACCTCTTCATTTTCTCTCCAACATACACTGCAAGATACCCTTTTGGGACTTCTGCAACCTTGCAAGAGGATGCTTGGCTTGCACTGAATGATGAACGTCTAATACTAGGTAAGCGAAAACCCATTGTTTTCTATTTCTTCACACG
This sequence comes from Glycine soja, assembly GCF_004193775.1. NCBI lineage: Eukaryota > Viridiplantae > Streptophyta > Magnoliopsida > Fabales > Fabaceae > Glycine > Glycine soja. Next base: position 519,869 of record NC_041007.1, on the reverse strand, counting down.
CTGATCAGAAGAAGCAGAATGATTTCAAAGTAGTAGAAGGAAAGCAGTTAACTAGTATTGCAATATGAACTGTGTTGCTTGTGATTTCAATGACGGATATATATAGATGGAGAAAATTAACCATTCTTTGCGGAATTATTCAATGGGGGTTTAGTGAGAGACAGGTGTTCATTAAAGATCACATGGTATTATGTTGAAAGTTTTCATGAAGGATGACATGAGATATGAGAATATATGTCCTACCTTTTAGAAAGTAGGGCAACGAAAGAGACATGTGTGTAATGGCGTGCTTCACATGCTCTAGAATATATTAATTAAACCTATAAACTATGAAGTCTACTTGGACTTGGGATTGTGAGCTTCTTTTAGGGAGCCTGAATGTTTTGACAGAAGAGTGAAGGAACCTACTATCCAGGTCTTAGTATTCATTCATCTAGCTATTTTAAGAAAGGATTATTAAGAAGAAGAACCACTAGATATACGAAATTAGGGGAAGGGGGGACCAACTAAGCTTTGGAAATAGTCATTGTTGTTAATTGTAATATCCATTAAAAGATATGAGAAGAAATGGTGAAGTTAGTCAATTAAACTCTGGTGGGACAATGCTAGACGTCTACTTTTTTTTTTTAATGCTGTGTTTTATTTAAAATTAAACAGGGGTTTCCAAAATGTATTTCGTCATTTGGCTTAGTTGCTAACAAACTGTATTGCAGGGAACAAGGGAATGACATAATTCGACAATTGAAAATCAAAATGAATTTGAACGATAGACTTTCGGGAAACTTGCATAACACAAATTCATTCATACATATCCTTGACGCGTGTTTCAATTGGCTTTTATATGATCTGTCCTACTCAAATAGAAGCAACGAAACAGCAAGCTCATTCTTCAACAGACAATTTCATAATTTATTTTATTTTATTCCTTAAATGCAAATATTAAAAAATAACAAATTATAGTTCAGACAGTGATATATTGATTTAATCGCTTACAGTCCTTAAATATTTATAAGGACTTACATATAATGGTATAAATATTTTATTTTACATTTGTGCAATGTGGATTGGTTTTAAAAATGAAATTGTCCTTTTCATTTTACCAAAAAATAGTAATTTGAAACACACGTTTTTATTGCTATTATTTTGTTGCCGGTTGGACTTAAAAATAAGAAATGAAAGACTTCTCATAATTGGATAAGTATTATAGTAAACTTTGATCTCTGTACTGAGAACTTAATTCCGTGTTCATATTCTATAGTTCTATTGAAAGGATATAATTCTGGAAACATGTCTATACATAACGTGGAGTGTGTCATTCCTCTTGTCGATCGAGTCACACTCTTCGCTAATCGCTAGTAGTAAATGTTTGAATATTGGCTGGCTGCTAGGAGCTAATTGAAATAAAAGGCTGCTGTTGCTTAAATATTGTATGATGGCTCCATTTAAATTAAATTAGTAGCTTGTGCTTTCTCACAAACAAACAAACAAACAACTACTTTGACGACAAGTCCATGTGAAGTGCATTGGGAGTCCTTGTGATTTTAGCCTAAAGAATTGAGCATTACACTTTTGAGAAACTTGCATAACGCAGATTTATTCATATCCTTGACATGTTCCAACTTCCAACTGCTGTCAATCTTGGCACTTAACTTTAGTGGCTATCTGTTTGTTGTTTGCAGTGTGACCGTTTTCCCCAAAGAGAGATTAATTCTAACCTGAAATTTTTAGCTTCTATAATCCTTTGAAAGGGTATTTAAAAAATACCATTATTACTACAAATTGTTGATTGGAACACTATTTTCACAAGAGAAATATTGGCTTTTATTTTATTCATCCTACTGAAAACACAAGAAAATACCCTTATGCAGCATGTGATGTGAGCCAGAGGTGAGATTAATGAAAATGCCTTCTCCGCAGGGAATTGTAAGGCCATGACATTGCTAAGCTTGACTGTATTAGTTGATGGATTTACCATCTATTTGGAGTAGTTAATTCAATACCCATATTATATATGACTCTAGCTAGTGAAAGGCTGTTTGTCTAGAAATATTAGTATACATAATCTGAAGTGCAATTCCTATTGTCTAGTTACCCTCTTCGCTACATGTAAATGTTTTCTGTCATTTAAATAAAAGGAGATTATGATGATTCAGGGAACGCTAGTTGGCTGATAGGAACCTTAAATCTAGGGTTGCTATTATTTTCATATACTAAGATGACTCTATTCAAAATTAATAACTTGTGCAGTTGTGCTTTCTCACAACTATATATCTTAACGACAAATCCATGTGAAGTGCACAGGGAGCCCCTGTGATTTTCTTCATCGCAACTATATATTTTTTCAAAGTAAAATTAATTGTTGACTAAGACATCATTCTAAGCTTGGATCAATTATTACTATATCCATTTCTTCAATTTGCTCAGGTAAAGACGGGCAATGATTTTTTATGCAAGTTTTAGCCCCCGATAACAAACATTGTCACACACTGAAATTTTCATATTGATAGTTGAACGATCATTATGGTCTGAGTTTCTGAAAATTTGGGTATTTTATACCTATGCCTAAAAAGGAAGAGCATTCATCATGGTCATCAACTTTCTGTAAGTTGCAGGACGTAGTAAATTCTGTCTTTGGGTGGTCTCAGAAGATATTGGAAATGATTATTATGCCTTCACATGAATAATTATGTGATAGAAAGTATCTCCAAAATTAGAAGGGGTTTGTGCTTGTGTATGTATTTGTGTTCATTTAAATAAACCAAATGAACAGATAACTGTGAACAACATAATTTCATAAGGTTCGCATTCAGATTACATTTGTCCACTTGAGAGGACACAACAAAATGAAAACGAAAAAGAAAAGAAAAGAAAAGCCTGCTATACAAAATTCTCAGTTAACTAGTCTATGTCGGGATGTTTTGCGGTAAGAATTATAATCGTTTCAAGTGAGAAGCTGTATCTAAGAACACATCCTCCATGAGGGGAATCGTGAGACCACCCATAGGATGATAGTAACCAAATTCTTCTTCAGCCTTTCTTAGCAATTCTTGAAATAAAAGCTCGTTCAAAAATGATACTGGAATCAAGAACCTCTTCATTTTTTCTCCAACATACACGGCAAGATACCCTTTTGGGACTTCCTCATCCTTGAAAGAAGATGCTTGGCTTGCACTGAATGATGAACGTCTAAAACCAGGTAAGCGAAAAGCCATTGCCTTTTTGTTTTTTCACACAATACACCACAGAATGAGCTGAAAGAAGTAATAGAAGAAGAAGCATGCTTCAGTACAAGAATGATATGTGTTTCCTTGTACACCCAACGACGGATACATATAGATGGTGGAAACCTATCAAATTGGATGGTGAATGGGATATTCAACTGTGTTTAGTGAGAGACAACGTTCAATAAAGGCCACATGGTATTGTCTTAAAGGTTTTGTCAAGGATATATGGCATGAGATTGAGAATAGATGGCCCACCTTTTTGAAATGTATGGCTATGAAAGAGACCTGTAATGCGCGCTTCATATGTTTCAAACATATCAAATATTTTGATCAAACTTTTGTAAAGTAACTTATATCTTCTGCCTAGTAGTACTAAACGTCATATTGTTTGGAGGCAACCTCTTTAAATGCCATAATTCTAATCTAGTACATAGATTACCTGATTTATGGCTCCACAAGTGAGCACAACCCTTTCTTTCAAACAGTTATTAGTTAAACTACTAATGTAGGCTGGTTTGTGTAATGCTTGCTATGAAGCGAGTCCCTGGAAGAGATGTAGAACTTTTGAAACTTTGATTATAAGCTCAACCCCTGCTCTGCCTGGGGGAGGATTCTATAAACAACAAAATTTTGTGAACTTGTCTTTAGACAACTAGCGGTCTCGGAGTTTAGACAACTAGCCAATGGCAACTTTTGAAGACATCAATTGGTTTGGTAAGTAATTAGGCTAAAAATAAATCAAGAATTACTTGAAATTGAACCTATAATATAAAGCATGAAATCTACTTGGAAGGGCTTACAACCGATTCATACTGCTTCCTTGGTTTTTTGTTTTAAGGATAGAAAAAGGAAGCAATATGAATCAAATGTAAAATCTGAAACTAACTAATCCTTGGTTTTTTGTTACATACAACATACTAAATTTTATTGGGTCTGACTTATATTTAAAAACACTTAAACAAATGAATTCTGAAACTAACTAATCCACTAACAGCACCAGAATAAAATATTTGTATCAATTGACTTATTCAAAACTAAAATTAAAACAGCCTTAATCAGAAACTATTGCTAAAGCAAGTTCCCAACACTCCCAACAAGACATTATATATTATTCTAACTATTGTTTCTACTAGTTGAACTATTCTAATCTGTTCTTCCTGCATTTAGTGGTGAAGAATTGTTAGTAAGCAAACTGAGATAGGAACTTTCCAGAAAAATCATCAAAAATGTTGATGGATCTAAGCGGTATTGGGGCAGTATCCCTCAATGTCCCCACGAAATATTTACATTTGATGGCGTCACTTCCCCCACTGATGAGCATTTGGATCCGAAAAGCTTTTAGATGGTAATGTATGTCTTTTGTGCCATCGTAAGGTTCCACTATGGGCTCCTGAAAATGAACGGGAACCATATGATCGACCCTCATAATGTCAACTGAAAAAGGATGAAAATCCCAGGGACGCCTTCCTTCGTCAGTATCAGTACCTCTGCTTCGTAGCTGTCAAACTGCTTCAATGCTGCAATCATTTCTCGTTAGGTATCAACGTTTCTTTCATGGTTTTCGGGAGTTAAAGCTCTACCTATTCTATTTCCTTCCAACTCCATGGTTTCGATCCCAAGATTCTCAAAATAGAGTGAGTATTTGAAGGATTTGCTTGCCTAGGGTTTGCACGCTAGGGCATACAAACCAGGCCAAAGTTATCCGTTTTCATCCAACTAGCCTGCTAAATAAGTAGATTCATTTTTTCTCATCCCTACTTTTTCTATTCTCATCACCAACGTCGGTTATTTTTGTATTATTCCCTCAATGTCATTTCCACGAGATCATAATTTCACTATAAATATAAATATATATATATATATATATATATATATATATATATATATATATATATATATATATAATAAAATCCTGATTTTGCTGTTTTATTTTTTTCACCTCAAAATGCACAACCAAATCATCACGATTTTATTTTATTATCCAAAATAGAATCATAATTTCTTTGTTTATTTTTATTAAAATTATTTGATGAAAAAAATTAATATCTAAGTTTTATATGGTAATTATCTATCGCACAAAGTGCTGAAGCCGTCACTCCATGTCGATCTAGATGGCTGACCAGGCTCATCAACATCACCCCCTTCCTCCATTAGGGGTCTTGTTAAGCAACATATGATAGTCCTTCGTGTGACTCATGAGAAATCTAAAAAATAAATAAAAACAATACTAGTTAAATTCCCAAATCAATATAAAAGAAAATAATCAATAAAACCTAACAATTTAATTTGTAATTTTAATTAATAAATTAAGAACAGATACTAATTTTGAAAACATTAACCAAAATAAATAAAATCTAGCATCATAAAATAAAATAACAAAATCATCAATTAAAATACCTTTAAATAAAAAATATTAATATCTTCAAAAATAAAAATTGTACAATAAAAATGTGATTCTATGGGACATGGATACACAACATAATCACATTTTCATTGACCACACTAACGCCAAAAATATACCTACAGCGATGTTGAAAAGAGAGGCAGTGAAGGGAGGTGTAGGTTACTGTCCAGGGGTTATTCTTGTCCTTTCTGTATAATTTAAAATGTATGGGTTGTGAATAATAAAATGGGGTGAGAATAGAAACTCTCTTTTGTCCAGTTTGTGTCTTGCCCACTTAAACTACGGGCCAATGGACTGGTCCTTAGGCTGAACTGAATAAAAAAAATCAAAATATTCTAAAAAAATTAAAAAATAAAAAATCATTGAAACACTTAGAAAATTATTTTTAAAAAAAATCACTAATTTACTTCCTTTAATGTTTTAAAATATTTAATTAGTTCCTTATTAAAAATTTCAATAAAGTCTTTCATTTTTTACCAGTAAAATTGTTTTTTTTTTTTTTTCTGGAAGCAAGTGGTTAAAGCTATTCAAGACAAAGTACTCGCTTTTCATATTTGGAGCAACAGTAAATTATGTCTAGTTTACGAGAGGATGAAGATGATGATGGGTAGAGACTTAACTGATATAGCTAAAATTTGTTTGTTTCTAAAAATACAATAAAAATATTATTACCAAATAAAGGTTAAACAGAGAGATCAAACTCGTGATATATTAAATAAAAAAGGCTGTATGATAATTTTGTATTCATAGAATTGTATGTTAGAGTACATCTTTCCGGAACAAGAAAAGTATACATGGTTATATTTTGTCATTTCTAGAAAGTATACATGTTAGAGTAGATCTGCACAATTAATTATTTGATAAATATTGACACTTGCATATGTCTTGTGCTTCTTATCGCCTGTGCAAGCGAGAAGTGACATCTAGGAAGACCTCTTTTGTGCAAGGAAGTGTGAGGTCACCCATTGGATGATCAAATCCAAATTCTTGTTCAGCTTGACTCAGCAATTCAAGAAGTGAAGGTTGGTTCAAGTATGATATGGGAACCACAAAGCGCTTCTTTTGGCTTTCTCCTACGTACACTGCTGCTACACTGCCCTTTGGGACATCCACACGCCTTTGAACACCACGCAAACTGAAACCCACTATGCTTAATTCTTTTTTGGTGTGAATTTTAAAAGGAACGTCTGAATAGAAAGTATTTGATGCTTAGAGAATGCTTGGAACTGCAACCATGAATCAATATATATAATATAGCTAAAGAGAGGAGTTTGGTACAGAAATGATTCTTGAAGGGGCTGTCCAAATAGGGTATAGTGGGAGACATTGGCATAAAGGATCACATGATTATGTCTTAAACATCTTTATCAACTATCAATAAACACCTCAGAATGATAGCCTCAAGAAATTCATGAAGGGTCAATGGCCGAATGGGATCTAGTGAGAGAAAGAGGCATTGGCATGAAGAATTACATGCCGCTTTCTAAAACGTCTTTATCAAAAAGATCTTGAGACAACTAATGCCATTTCCATTTGAAACCTAATGCCTGTCTAAGTCTAGCTTATTTTCTTCTAGACATGTCTAGGACATCTCAATTTTTCATCAAGTTGATTAGGAACCATTTAATAAACATATACCAGGATCACCTAGATAAGGATTGATCTGAAATTGTACGGGTTTTAATATTCTGAAAATAGTCTTTTTCAGTTGTCTATATAGAAACAAATATTGTGATGTAATGGATGTTGTTTATGTAGTCATGGAGACCTTTTAGACCTACTGAGCAAAGTGAAACAAAAAAATACTTAAGATGTACTTGAATACTACTCTGAAACTGTAGTCCCGAACAACCCTCTATTCAATTAATTCTCAACTAGAGACTCTCACAACTTTACGTTATTAAATCCTATAGGCATTTTTATTAATTATAACATATAATCGTATTGAAAGTTGATGGAAAAGTCTCATAATCTATCAGAGACAATGATAACGGGCGTGTTTCGTTTCTGTTTCGTGTGCATAAGCCAAAAAGGAGAGTCGTTGTTTATCTTTGAGTGAGATCATTACATAAACATATGCCTTTTGTAAATGTAAAACTCGGATATATATTCAAAATTCAATTGAAGCATAGCATCCTCTTCAGGTCTATATACCCAAATATGGTGGTGATTACTACCACATGGATTGTTGGGCAGTAGAAGCAGACGACAAATAAACATTGCGAGTGAAATAACAAAGTGTGATTTAATCATGTGTTATAAACATAACTTTTTATCCAATCAACAAATTGGGAATTTTTTCCAATTTAGAATTAAAAGGACAAGGTTTATTTTCTACTTTTTATAAAAGCAATAGGAAGAAGAAACTACTACAGTGATATCCCATGTAGAGCTCAGGAAGTGATCATTAACCAGTTTCATGCATTTGCTAGAATGTTATTGGTTGTATGGACTATGGAGACTGGTGCGATGAAAGACAATCTGGCCTCTGCCGTAATGTTCACATGGGCCTTATTCTAGTGGCCACAATGCACCAAATTGGATTAGTCTCCAAAAATAATTGTCGCACACAACCAAGGCGGTTTATATGTGTTTTTTTAATTAAAATAATTAAAATTATATTAACTTTTCAGAAATTAAAAAAATAAAATTAAACATTATATAACAATTTTAAGTTTTGTCTAAGCTCACTTAAATACCATTTCATCAAACAATTAAAATCATGTACATCATAAATTAAACATTATCAAAGAACAGAAAATTGCTATTTCTTCCATTGAATATGTAGTTACTCATGAGTTAACCATTGTTTTTTTGTCGAACAAAGATGAATAACAACTTGTTAAACTAACGGTAAAATAAAAATACTATTACCAAAATAAAAGTTAAAACAAAAAGAAACCAAACTCTTCATAGAAGAAAAATTAATAATCTTTCTTTGTATTCCTATAATTCTATTCTATGTTAGAGTACATCTTTCCGTTTCCTGGGAGGAACAAAATGGAAAGAAGAAAGAGTGAGTATACACGGTTAGACTTTGTCATTTCTACAAAACTAATTGGTCGATCAATATTGACACTTGCATATGATATCTGTGTTGAGTTCCTTAATTTATCGCCTATGCAAGCGAGAAGTGACACCTAGGAACACATCTTCTCTGCAAGGAATCGTGAGGCCACCCATTGGATGATCAAATCCAAATTCTTGCTTTGATTCAACAACTCAATAAATGAAGGTTGGTTCAAGTATGATATGGGAATCACACAGCGCTTCTTTTGATTTTCTCCCACATACACTGCTACACAGCCCTTTGGGACATCCACACGTCTTTGAACACCACGCAAACTGAAACCCATTACGCTTAATTAATTCTATTTTGGTGTGAATTTCAAAGAAATTGAATAGAAAGTATTTGATTCTTAGAGAATTCTTGGACTTGAATTGCTTGGGACTGTAACCATGATTCTCTCTATATATATAGATTAAGAGAGGAGTATGGTAATGAAATGATTCATGGAGGGATATGCAAATGGGGTCAAGTGGGACACATAGGCATAAAGGATCACATGATGCTGTCTTAAACATCTTTATCAAATATCAATAAACACCTCAGAAGGATATATAGCCTCATATATTCATGAAGGGGCAAGGTCCAAATGGGGTCTAGGTAGAGACATTGGCACGAAGGATCACATGATGCCTTTCTTAAATGTCTTTATCAAAGATCAAGAAAAAGCCAAGACGTAGTACTGTTCCCATTTAAAACCTTATGCCACTCTAATATGTTTTAAAATCTGACATATTTTATTTCCTCCATACATGTCTAAGACATATCAGATGTTCCCTTCATCATATCTATCGGGAAGCACACAATGTATCAGAATCATTTAGACATGGCTTAGAAATGAATGTCATGAAGTGATCAACTAGCATGCTTCCTACGGTCGGGTTAATTGTTTTGAAGGTACAACAGAGATGGAGTTATGGATTCTATTTATATGCTCTTGAAGACCAATTAGACCTCCAAAACAAAGTGAACAGAAAATACTTGAACTGTACTTGAATACTACCCTGTAATTGTAGCCTGGAGGCTGGAACTATAGTGGTCTCCATTAGATCCCCACTAGGCATGGCACCCGCGCGGGGCGGGGGCGGGTACTCCCCGCTCCCCGTCCCCGCTCCCTGTGGTGGGGTATTTGTTGCCCCGTCCCCGTTCTGACTTCCTGCAAGACTCCGTTTTACATTAAAAAATGTCAAAAATTATTAAAAAAATATAATTTTTTTGTTTTATCTCAATTTTTCAATAATAATAAATTTAAGGTTTAATTCTAAGTTTAAAACATGACTAAAAATACCAAAATAAATTAATAATAATAATAATAAAATCACACAAACATAAAAGCATCCAAAAAATATCCAAGTACACATTAATATTACAGTATTACACAATAAAAACAATAAAACTAGCATAGCATTACAAGTCTTCATACAATAAATTAATATCATAATACCGAATCCAGTCTTCATACTTCCATCCAAGTGCAATGAAACATCTTCAACATCAAATCTACACAATGAAACATGTAAATATGGGTTTAGAAAATATAAAAAAGTCATGAATTAATATAATAAAATTTTCATACTCTTGGCGTTGTTGTGTCTGCATCGTCAACTATTGACTATTGAACAAAATTTCATCTTTGATTTTAAGGAACCTAATGACACAATGAAACGAAAAGTGAAGAAGGAACGATGAAGAAGCGAAGAGGGTGAAGACAGTGTGAAATGGTGAAACGAACGGTGAAGAAGGAGCGAAGGTGAAGTAGTGAAAAAGGAACAAAGGTGAAGAAGGAAGTCGGAACAAAGGTGAAGAAGGAAGTCAAGGAACAAAGTCTGGATGTTTGATGCAGCGTTTTAGGGTTTGCGTTTTAGGATTTGAGTAATGTTTGTGTCTTTGTGACTTGTGAGATATTACTTATATATATGTAATTTTATTTTGTATTTTTTTTACTAGTAAAATATTATATTAATACTTATATTTATGTTATACATATTATAACTTATGAGGGTATATAAGTAAAATTCTATATATGCGGGGATACGGGAACCATGCGGGGCGGGGAGCATAGTCCCCATCCCCGTTCCCAAATTAGCTGCAGGGGGTTTTGCATCCCCATCCCCGTCCCCGCGGGAAACTTTTTCCCGACCGCAGGGCCCTAAATGGGGCAGTCCCTGCGGGGATCCTCGAGTTGCGGAGAAAATTGTCATGCCTAATCCCCATTGGACTCATAGCATTACACTATTAAATTCTACAGGCATTTTTATTAAATATAATGGTAATTAAAGTTGGTGGAAAAGAATTTGGTGATTTGATTAAAATTACAAGCCTCTCTCCAAATATTAAATCTCATAAACTATCGAGACAATGATATTTGGGGTGAATTGCTTATCTGTTCTATGTGCAAAAGCCAAAAGGAGAGTGTAAAGCAATAGTTTATTTTTTAGATCATTACCTAAAAATATGTGTTTTGTAAATGCAAAACACCACTATATGTTCGATTAAAGCATACCATCCTGATCTAGTTTGTACTTTGTATAAAAGCAATATGAAGAAGAGTAGCATTAGGCTAGTATAGTGGTATCCCATGTAGAGCTCTAGCAGTGGTCTTTTAACCAATTCATGCATTTGCTAAATATGATTGTACAAGTCATGGTTCACTAAAGAAGTTACAAATGCATATATTATAAGTCAAAAAATACCTTTAAATAGGTGATAACTGTGAAATATAAGTTAATTTGATAGTCAATTTAAACAAATAAGTGGGTGTAATTTCTTTACTTTATTATTTTTTTAATGAAATAATGAAGAAATTAACATCTTTTTTATTTTTGATTAGCAAAATGCAAAAGAAGAAGATTTCAAGTGCTTTAGAGGAAAAATTGATGCAAAAACTGGAAGAAAAAGCCTTGTAGAAAAAATTGGAAAGCTCGACTAGCGTGCAAGACCGGCCCAACGCGCACTCTCGCTCAGCGCGCAACACACGCTTAGCGCGAAAAAGATCCACGAAGAAGCCCAAAGTCGTGCTTAGCCCGGGCTTTCACGCTAAGCACGAAGTCAACGTGAAAAGTAAGCTATCTGGTGCCTATTTAAGGAGGGGGAAACAGAAGAAAAAGACAGAACTCACACACTGGGTCTATCCCTTAGGGGAAACCGTCTCTCTTTAGTCATTCTACCTTTTCACCTTCTTCCATCTACATCAACCCCCTAAAGTGTAAAAAATCTCTCATGACAATGAGAGGCTAAATCCCCCCTTAGTTAGGGTTTGACAAGCCTAAAAAGCCAACAAATATATTGTAATGTTTCATATCTATCAACGCAACCAGGTGTTTTTTTTCTACTATCCTTTCTTATTTTAATTTCATTTATCATTCATTCTTGCATCATCTTTAAGGGTTAGTCGCTCGGGAGACGATAATCCTTAATAGAAATACAAGGAAGATCTTACATGCATTAGTTTTAAGGGTTATTTATTGGGAAATGATAATGTCTAAAGAACTGGGAAATGACATCTCAACATTGTATTGCTAGGGATAGAGTGACTTTGTTGTGTCTCTGCATACATAATGTTGTTTATGATTCCATCTTTGCAAAGAGATGTGGGAGATCCGGGTTAAGCATATTAATAGATGTGGATAGGAAAAATTTACCAAATTGATAGAGAAAAATCTAAAATAATAGACAAATAAGACATGTTAGGCCCCAACATAATTGCATTATGATATCATCTTTTAATTATCTTTATTTTCTTCTTGTTTATTATTTCATCTTTTTTTTTTTTTGCATTTAAATTATTCTTTATTTTTCTTGTTATCTTTTTTCTTTTTTTTTGTCTTACTTCAAATTTCACATTTATAATTCTTTGTATGTGTCTTTTTCTCTTCCTCGTCATTGCTTAATAATTGGGATTGCATGTAACCAAAGTCCCTCTAGATTTGACATTTTTACTTCCATTTTAATCTTTTAAAATTAGTACACTTGTCAATCTGTTAACAATAAGCTAATGAGATTAACTTTATATGTAAGTTAGAGAAGACTTCAACCTTTAAATAAACTTACAAATTGTCAAATATAAGAATTTAATTAAAATACATTGATATTGTATGAAAATTAAATTCAAGTAATAATAATAATAATAATAATAATAATAATAATAATAATAATAATAATAATAATAATAATAATAATAATAATAATAAATCTACTTGGACTGACATATGCCTCACACAAACTAGGTAGGTTTCCACGAGGGTCCTAACCAATTTTCACACCTATATGATATGCGTGTCCTCCAACAAGTACTCACCCCTAATCCATTTTCACTCGTTATATATCATGGGATGGATCAGTTTATTGATTTATTAATATTCTAAATATTTTTCAATATTTGAATGTTTTTCATAATTTAATTATATTTTAAATCAAATCAATTAATAATTCTTCAAAATAGCCAATAATTTACAAAAAAAAATCGTTTAATTACATTAATATTTTAGAAGGTGAGCTTAACCGATGCAGAGCGCCTGTTTTGAGCCCAATCAAACAAATATCAACCCACATAAGACATAATTAATTAGACTTGACCCAGATAGCCCAAACTATAAATTATAATTATAATATTAATCTCTATATTTTAACAATTAAAAAACTCAAAAAATTGACACCAAAATATAAAAGGCAACCGTATCTCATTATTCAATGTTAATATTGTCTTAATGCGGTACTTAAAAAAAATAACTATTTTTTGCTATATTTATCTACCGGACTTGAATCCAATCCATTGTCATTGTCATAAGACAAGTACCATAGGGATCAAGAGTGTCCGTATAAAATATTCTTTTATTGTTTAGGATATTTTTAATTTAAAGTTTTTAAAATTAAGATTGGTTTTTAGTTTGTAGTTTCAGTTTTTTTTTTTAATTTAAATAATTTGTTGTCTATCTCATAATTTTCCTTTAAAAAGTTCGCTAAAAAGATGTGAGGATCTTAAAAAGATATTATGATGTGAGATCTCAAATATGAGCCAAAAAAAAATCTGAGATTTTGCGGGCTAAATTTAGATCGAACAATAATCAAATCAAGCTAAAAATTTCAGATTTAATTTTTGCTCAAAATTTGAGTCCAAGTTTTAAATTTTATTGAAATGATTCAGTTTATGTTAATCACAACTCACAAGCTCGATCACAAATTATAATAAGTTAGGTTAAGAAGTCCAAATTCAACTTGGACAATTTGGACTTCTAAAATAAGACCTAATAAAGTTGATGAAAGCTTGACGATAAAAGGTGTTTTTTTTTTTAGTTAAGTTCAATTGTGCTAGGATTGGGTTAGTCTAAAATGACCCAAAATTTAATTTGTGCTCAATATTAAAATTGAAATTAAGGTTTTTTATATAAACTTACAAATTTAAGTTTCAAACCCACTTATAAAAATTGAAATTAATGTGGTCTAACTAAATTAAAATATATTTTTAAATTAGATCATATTCGACAAAATATTTTAGTTAATTTTTTATTCTTTTTACTAACTAAAAAGTTTGTTTGAGAAGTTATTTTTTATAAATAGCTTCTAATGTTTTTAAAATAATATTTTTTAAAACGTTAATTTTTAACTTCTAAATTTTTATAGATTTTTTTATTTATTTTTATTCTTAATATATTTATTCATTTTTTTGTTATCTTTTTTTAAATAAATTATAATATTATTATTTTTCTGTTATTTTATATTTTCTAGTTAATTTTTTCAATTAGTTTTTTCTGAATATAGTCTAACTTGAATTATGTTTTGGTTTGTTAAATAAAGATTTAAACTTTTGTCATCTTATAACGTGATGATCAATTTTAAAAATAAACATGAAACAAATATTTTAAATATTGCTTAATCCTTGTTTTTAATTAACATTAATACATATGTAGATCATAAGATTTTAGGAGAAAATACACTAAAATATTTAACTATCCTAATTAAAAGACTCTAATTAATATGTTGAGACGGCTATATTCACAAATTTTATATAGACTTTGGACAAACTTCGCATTATTACTCGGGGATTAAGATAGCAAAAGACGGCAAACATGTCCTGATGCAAATAAGATTTTAATATTTGTTTATCTAACAATATACGTATAACACTACGCAAATTGAATAGAAAACTATAATTGAATTCAATTATCACATAAATAAATAACTAGTTCATTACCAATAAAAAAAGCAATCATTACCAAAAAAAAAACTAGTCAATTTAATTTTAAGAGGATATTGATTTAATTTACTTGTTAAAATTTTATTATTGTTATCAGTAATTACTCTTTTTGTCTCATTATAATTGTTGTGTAAAAAAATATTCCAAAATAATTATTATTTTAAATTTTAATATAATAACTATTTTTTTACTTATATATCAACTATAAAATTTAGAAATAAATTAATGATAATATAAAATTATTTTTATTTGTATAATATTACTTAATTAGAATGACATTCTTTATGAACGGAAGGAATATAAGATTTTACAACAAATTATGTTTAATTTAATCATCATCTACAATAATGAACCAGTAGCCTCAAATTAATAAAAGAATATGGTAACTAGAAAAAGCATTGAACGACCAGCATAACTCTAATTTGCAAGCTTTAAATGACAGGAAATGAATTTTAGAGTCTAAATTACAAAAACTGTACGTATTAGTTAAATTCGGTAGTGGCTATTTTGCTTCTCACATACAGTGAATATATAATTAAACTTTATACAGTGGAATACATATCTATTTATCAAGAGTGGAGTCAGTAGGAAAAACACTCAAATGTTGAATACAGCAGGCTGAAAAATGAAGACAGATATATAGATAGATCCTTCAGGTTCAGGAGGCACGTAGTTGAGAGGTGAGAGTGATGAATGCCTCTTCTTTGCAAGGGATTGTGAGACCGCCCATTGGATGATTGTAGCCAAATTCTTCCACGACTCGGTTTAGCAAGTCAACAAACGAAGGATGGTTCAAGTAAGATATTGGAACCACAAACCTCTTCTTTTGAGCCTCTCCAACATACACTACTATGTGACCCTTTGGAACATTCGAGTGGTTTCTACTATGGAGATGCTGCTGCCACTTGAATATCTTGTTAGCATGAAGAGCCATGAATATTGGCAGACGAATACCCATATATGTATAATGTGATTTTGATCTGATCTGATTATAGGAATTGTGCAAGGTGTTGAAGACTGAAGTGGATATTAATTGTTGGAGCGTGCACTTGAAGATCATGTAATGATTGACTTAATTTGTGAGTGAAAAGGGGTTGGCCTTGTATTTATAGTGTTAGTATCTCAGAGTGGGAAGCCATACATTTCCAGAAAGGATCATCATCGAACAGATAACTCCAAGTCCTAGTTGGGGTATGGTGCCACAAAAGCCAGGGCCCACTTCATGAAAGTCACAAAACGCTCACATGGCAGAACTCATTTAGCTTACTCAAACTCAATTCCACCAATTCAATCTTCAATCACTCACTCTATGAAAACAGCGTGCCGTACACTGAAAACGAAAAGAGCCACATCATCACACCCTTCACTTCACATGTGATGGCTTAGCACAAGACCCGATTCGTAAGGGCCTCAAAAACTTAGGAACGTCAATGCAATTTATATTAATCACACATCCGTACTATATGTCCTGCACCTCTTACTGCCTCTATCATAGCTGTGTCTGTGACTGTTTATTATATAGTAGGAGTATTTACTATATTTTCTTCAGAGCTACAACTACAAAAAAAAGAATATCCTAACAGTGGCATTAGCATTTAGCCATGTGTGACTTTGGAACTCATAGCCAAAAGCCTGACTTATATTTGGCTTAGATGATAATCAACGTGGTACAGCTAGCAATCTATTATACAGACTATTACCTACTTTTTCTTAATGCATGCATCCGCAGTTATTTCAAAGTCATTAATTTTATATCCTACTACTAACATTCCTATTTTTCCTTTTTTATTTAATCAACTATAAGTATTTTTTTCCCACAATCTTATTCGAGATAGATAAAATTATTAAAAAAGTTTTTTTTTTAAATATTTAACGTGATTTTATACTCATAATTTGAACTCGAGATATAAAACAATTATATGCATTAATTGATTTACATACTCAATAATTCATTCCTACCTATATTTATTTTGTATGATAAATATTGAAAATATTTTTATGTTTTTAAGACATCAATTTAAATATTTTTTAATTTAATACTTTCTTTATAAAGTACTGGAAATATGTGGGTAGTGGGCCTGGGTAATTTTTTGAGGTATAATGAAGGATGAGGTTGTTATGCTTGGTTATGTTATATTAGAGCTATGTGTATCATTTGTACCCTTTTATAATGAATATATGTTTTTCTGAGGAAAAAAAAAATTGATCACTGTAGATTTTGCATAAATGATCAGAATCCTCGGGGAACCACCACTACGGCAAACCTATGAACCAGTGGTGTACATTTGAATTTACCAAAAAACAAAACAGATGGTGTTCATTATTATTTTTCTTATAGGGTTACAAGTGCAAAGTTTTTCATCAGCTTTCTTTTGATTACATCTATAAAAAAAAATTAATAAAAAATTAATTATGTTATTTTATTCATAAAATTAAATTCAAAATATTATTTAAAGAAATCAAATTCAATTTCACTTAAGTTGTACTAAAAAATTATGATAAATTTAACTAGCCTTAATTAATTCAATCACACTTTATAATTTTAAGGTTTAAATATGTTTTTAATCATTTAAATATGATGATATGTTTGTTTTAGTTCCTCAAATTAAAAGTCATTTTTTTCAATTCCTCAAAATTAAGTAATTCTTTTTATATAGTCCTTTAATAAAAAATAATGTGGCAATTTGTGACTGTCTTTGATGGCACAATTTTGATTTTGAAAAATTAAATTAAAAATATAATTTCTAATAGTTTAAAATCGTCAAACATTGAAATTCACACAATCAAAATGAATCTGGAACAAATCAATTCCCTAAACAGATTGGCACGTTTTTGAACATAACAATCAATATGAACAATCACAGACTTTTGCAATATCAGAATCAGTATACACGCCTTGAAATCACTATTTAATCCCATATACACGTCCTTTATCGTTAGTAGCCATAGGCCATTTTTGTTTGCCTTTTGTACTTCCCAACAATATTAATAGTGAATTGCCAGTTTACCACTGTGTTTGGCATTATGTACGAGATCTAACCGATGTGCACCTTTCTTTTTGTCTTCTATAATCCTTTCCCCTCTTTGATTCAGTATCGTTGAAGGAGCACAAGTAGTCACTACTAATCCATCATGCTAGTGATTCAGTATTACACGATTCTAAATGCGAGTGGTTTATAAACAATCGAATAAGCCAAAAGCTTTATTCCGAATATTGAATCAAAATCGAAACAAAATGTAATGAAACAGGAAGAGAATGTACGCTACCTTGGTGAAACAAGCGACGAATGCGCTGCACAAGAAGGCTTGAGCGAATGAAATCTGGTTACATTGTTGACGCTGGGAAGAAGAAAGGGTTGTGTGAGTGATTAAGAAGCTGACGGCTCGAGCCTTTGCAGTTCGGAGGGGAAGTATCACTGTTAATTAGTTAGTTATTAGAAGTTATTTGAATAAGTTAGTGTTTGGTTACTCAAGTTAATTATTTCTTGTCTTTATATAAATAAATCAACTTTGTAATATTTTTATGAATAAATCTTAAAATTGTTTTTCATCTATCTTTCATTTTTGATATGGTATCAGAGCCACGTTTTTGCTTTTGTGCCTCTTGTTTCCTATTGAAGTTATTTCTGATTCTGCCAGTGGTGTGAATATATAATGTCATTAGCCCTCGCTTTGCGGTGACAAGCCCTGTCTCGAGGAGACGTGTTGTGAGTCTCACATGGGATGGTTAACGAGTATGGAAAGTTCTTGTATAGTTGAGTATGTCACCCCTTATGAATTGGTTTTTAAGGGGATCTTTTGGATGCTTGATTGATTCTTTTTTTTCTCTCATGACCATGGCTAACATGCTTCCAGAAGATCCACTTATGACTTTTGTGTCTTTCTGAAAAATAACCTTCTTTTTTGGCGTTTTAAGAAATAACCCACTATTTCAAAATTATCCACTGAAGCTAAATATCAACACCAAATTGCAGATGTTTTTACATAAACACTCAGACCCAGTTTTTGATGACTTCATTGTCAAGTTGGGAATAAATAACATCTATTCGCTAACTTGAAAAGTATCACGATTAAGCTGTTGTCGCAGTTGATTACTAAAAGTTACTAGAATAAATAAATTTTAAAATTGTTTTTTATCTATTATTTTTTATAGAAAGGGCATCGTTTTGAGCAGGGAGACTAAGATAAAGAAATCTTGCGGATATTTTAATTGTGAAGTTTTAAAATTTTCGACGATTTAGGTACGAACTAAAATTGCCATAAATTGCAAAAGGTATATCACATCTTTCATCCCATTAACGCCTTTATAACTTAAGGACTCGAAAAAAATAAACTTTATATTTAAGGAATTAAAAATATATTTAAATTTAATTTTAAAACAAAAACAAAAGGTTTTTTAACAAACTTGCAAAGGCTTAATCTTCCAATCATTAAGGAGTGAAAAATATTATTTAAAATTGTCCTACTTTATTTAAGATGATAAGAGAATCAACATCGAAAAGCACAACATATATCTGCACAGTGCAAAATGCATGCATATTGTCAGAACAAAGGCGTGGGTCTCTCAATCATGGCGGTAGTGGATCATTATAATGTGACTGACTGCAAAGAGTTACTAACCAGTGCTGGAGTTTAATCATTATGTCAATGCTAGAAGTAGGTTCGATTAGATTCGTTGCGTGTGTTGGTTTTGAAACAGAATATAAATAATAAGCTTATAGAAAAGAAATAACAGTATTCTCAATAGACATTCTTAAAACAAATCTTATATATATATATATATATATATATATATATATATATATATATAAAATATGATTGCTATGATAATATTTTTTTACATGAGAATAATTAATAATAATCATTAAATTATAATTAAAAATAATAAAAGTTGAAATTAAAATTTAATATAATTATTAAATTTTTAAAAAAATTATTAAAATAAATTTTATTATCTTTTTTTATATGATGGTGGTAGTGGTAGTGATAACAACAATAATAATGATAATAGTTATTCGAACAACTGATAATAATAATAATAATAATGATAATGAGTAAAATATAATTAAGTTATATTTATGACATAATTTATTTAATGAATCTTTTAAAAATTTATGAGTTATATTAGATGTTAATTTAAATTTTTAAGTATTTTAATATCAACTGTTTATATTATTTTTAATCATGATCTAATAATTGTTATTAATTATTTTGATGTTGTTACATAATATAGTCATATATATATATATATAAAATTGTATTATTATTTAAAATTTTAAATTAATAGGTCGTAAATATATGCAATTTTTCAGCAATAAAAATTCCAAACATTTTTCTCTGCACTATTAGCACTTGCTAGATGTTTTTTAATTGATGCTTACAATATAACAATATTTTTTTGCATAAAAATTTAACTATCTACCTCTCTGTACTTGCACTATAAATCATAGAATAATACTGACAGCAATTACAGGTCCAATTTGGCACTCTGCTTAGTTCCTTGCCCACCGTTTTTCATAGAGAACGCCATGAACGTTCAATTAATCTTTGACGTGACACGCTGGATGAATGTTCAGCAATATCATGAGACTGAGAATTCGTCAATCAGCAATATTTAAATATGTATATTCATTCCTTTGGCGTGATTAATTTTGCCCACAAGCTTCATCAAAGGACAAAAATATCAAATGGGTTTCTTTTATAAATTATATATTTAAATAGATTTATTTTGAAATTATTTAGTCCGTGGATCTATTTTTTTTACTATAATGCACCTCCTCGAGAAACACATTTTCCGTAAAGATGACACGTGATATGACTTAGGATGCGCCCTGTACAGACGTGATTAGTAGTACTGCTACAGCAAGTGCGTTGGGTCACGCTGGGGATCCAGACACGACCAGCTAGCCTGTGGTCCCCCAAGCCACTTCAAGTCACTCCTTCCCTGAAAAAACAATACAAAGTATGTCATTATTAATTTTTTTTCTTTCTATATTAAATATTATATATGTAATTAACACGTTTAATTTAAATTAATAAGAAAATTATATTATATATGTAACAATTTTTTGATGATCAATACTAAACTTTACTTAATTAGAAATGTAAATTGTATTATATATGCAAATTACACGGACGATAAAATGAAATAGTAATTTTATTTATATTTTTGTGTGAAAAATAGTAATTTTTTGTAACTTAATAATTTAATATTTGGTTATAATTATGTGTCATTCACATTATCGTTATTTATTTTTATTTATTTTAAAAGCATTGCATAATAAGATTGAAACGTTAAAGTGACAATAATATAAAATTAACATGGAAAAAAATTATACAAAGTACATGACAATGTTAAAACATAAAAAAAGACATTCAATATTTATTATTTATTATTTATATGTGTCATTATTAATTTTTTTTTTGTTTCTATACAGGGATTTTAATATGGCATATCAAAAAATTAATAAAAAAATGAATAATGACATACTTTGTATTGTTTTTTTTGGGGAAGGAGTGACTTGGAGTGGCTTGGGGGGACCACGGGCCAGCTGGACGCACTTGGGTCCCCAGCGCGACCCAACACGCATGTTGCGGCAGCGTTATGAATCGCGCTTGTACATAGGACACGTCCTAAGTCATACCACGTGTTACCTATATGGAAAACGCGTCCCTCGAAAAGGCGCGTTGTAGTATAAGAACATACTAACAGAGTAAATAATTTTAAAACATACTCATTTAGATAAATAATTTATAAAAGGAACCCTATTTAATATTTTATCAAAGTTCAGTATAAATTTAAAACAATGACATCTTAGTGGGAAAAATTAGAACTTGTATAAATAATTTTGGCCTTTTCTTATAGTTTCTCATATGCAATTTCCCGAGAAAAATGTTTGCGTCATTCATTATGAGTTTAATTAATATTTAGTCAACTTTTGCATTTTTGTGGTCTAGTTTTTTTCTCACTTTTTTTTCCGTATAAATAAAAATTAGGCCAAACACTAATTAATGATACAAAAGTTCTTAAATTTATAAGGAGCTTATTTTGGAAGAAGAAATCTTTTTTTAAAAAAAAGCTTTTAATTACAATGAGATTTTTAGCCATACTAATTTACTTCAAATCCCGGCCATATCCTGCTATTTTAATTTTACTTGATACTTACTTCTTGTTGTACGTTGAATCTTCCATTTTATTACTTTATTATTTTACTTGATACTTACTTCAAACATATATGATTTGGTTCTTAAAAATAGATAGAATTTGTTTATTTAAAATATATATATTAAGAAAAAACAGTTTAAAAAATAGAAAAAGCTCATTTTATTAAAAAAAAGAAAAAAAAAACTTAAACAAATGAACTCTTAATTTTTTTAAGCTCTAACATTTTAGCTTAAACTTTTAAGTAAAAAATAAGTTGGTACCCAAACATATCCTATATATATATTTTTTAAAGAGAACATAGGTCGGTATGGGAAAAAACATTTGAATTATGTTGACACCCAAACTAGTCCCCAATGAGAACCCTTCTGATTTCATTTAAAAGAAAATGAGGGAATAAGCTGGGGACTAAACCAAAATTCAACAAAAACAACTATTTAGTATTATTTTATAAAATAAGAGAATGATTTGTAGGAAAAAAAAAATCATTACTTTTTTTTTACCAAACACATAATTTCATTATACTTTAACAATTATAACAATACTTTATATATATTTGGTAAAATTGTAAATTTGATCCCCTATTTTATCTTTAATTTCAGATTTTTGTCTTCTGGTAAAATTATTCACGAATTTTGTCCTCGTATCTAATCAAATCACGCAGTGTTGGTCCTGCAGTCCACAATTGGACGTTAACTGTTACAAAGTAATGGTGAGTGTCACGTGTCACGTGTCACGTTTTTATTGGATGATGACTCTCACGTCATGTTCTGATTGATCAATGAAAACAACAATGCATTTCATCTTGCATGGAATTGACATCCTATCAAAACATGACACGTGACAGTCATCATCCAATAAGAACGTGACATGTGACCGTCAACATTACTTTGTAATCGTTAACTTCCAATTATGGACTGGAGGATCAACATTGTGCGATTTGATTAAATACGGGGATAAAATTCGTAAATAATTTTATCGGGAGACAAAATCCAAAATTAGAGACAAAATGGAGGATCAAAAATACAATTTTACCTATATCTTTTTATTATTTATATTTATAAATTGAATTTAATAACTATTAATAGTGTAGATCAATTGACAGATTATTGTCACTTAATCAATGATCTCCAATTTAATTTATAAATATACAATACTAAATACTTAAAAAACTTAAAAGTAAACAAAATTATCTTATTCGAAGACAAGACATGAATTATTTTTTCAATTTTACTTAAAATATATAATGCATGCATCATTTAATTAAAAATGGTTATATATGATAAATTTTTAAATTTTTATAATAATCACTTAAAGTCATAAAAAAATTCTGATTTGTTCCCTGAAAATATATCTGTTAAACTGGTTTTGTTAACTTTAAAATTATTCGTAGGGAAATTTGCTAGCTTTTTAAACATTCAAATGCTGAGAGCTACTATATTGAAATTTGGGCTTTCCGTTTTCAGACCGTTTGGTGGAGGAGAGAAGCCTACATATATCAGCGATTCAGCGCCCGATACCCACATCATATATCGGATACCCTTCCCTTCGTTACGTACGACTTTACAAGGAAGCCATTGGCATTTGAGGGTTCGTCTTTTACCTTGTACCACTCTTCATTTTAATTGGTTTTTATTATTGAATTGAACTTGGAGTTTTCTTTTTTTTTTTTTTTGAGAGGGAACTTGGAGTTACGTACTACTATATCTTTTCGTTTTAAGTTCCAAATAACATTCAAGCATTGTAATTTTCACTAGAAACAATTAAAATGTCGCAAGTCACCTTTCAAGACTGCATGTGTATCCCCGTTGGTAACTTTTATTATGACGCAAAGGACAATGAGTCTCACACCTGAGAATCTACCAATTATGTTTCTGATTTCTTTGCTCTAATTATGGATTCCCCCGTGGTTTCAGGGTTTGGTTTCTAGGGAAACCTCTGTACAAGACCCACACTTGTCAGGGTTTTTGTAAGAGTTGAGTGTCCTCTAGATTGAAAAGAAATAAAAAAAATTAAAATAAAATGTAAAAATATAGATTCCATCTCATTTAATTTATTGTTCATTTCTCTTTCTTTACAAACAATGCGGCCCTTCGTTTCAAAGTCCTCTCGTAAGTATATAAGAGGGGAGTCTTTTATATATATATATAAAATTATAATCCTCACTTGATATTTGTTATCGTAACTAAATCCATAATTTTATTTGTAGGTTGTTATTTGGTTATGCTTGCCCGTATTAGAGATAAAATTAATTTAGTTAGTTACTAAAAGTTATTTGAGTAAATTAATTGGTTATTTAAGTTATAATTATTAGAAGTTATTTGAGTAAGTTACTGTTAGTTACTCAAATTAGTTATTTCTATCTTTGTATAAATACATCAACTTTGTAATACTTTAATGTATGAATGAATCCTAAAATTTGTAATACTTTAATGTATGAATGAATCCTAAAATTACTTTTCATCTATCTTCCATTTCTTTCATTCCTAATATGGTATCAGAAATTTTTGTTTCCGTGTCTCTTGTTTCCTATTGAAGCTATTTATGATTCTGTCCGGTGGTGTGGATAGTGTTGTTAGTCCTTGCTTTGTGGCGCCGAGCCTTGACTCGAGGAGGCATGTTGCTAGTCCCACATTGGATGGTTCACGAGGATAATTCAGTTCTTATATAACTGGGTAGGTCACCCCTTTATAAATCATTTTTTAAGGGGACCTTTCGGATACCTGGTTGGTTCTTTTTTTTCTCTCATGACCATAGATGCCATTGATGATTAAGTTCTTATATAACTAGGTAGGCCACCCCCTTATGAATCATTTTTTAAGGGGACCTTTTGGATGCTTGGTTGATTCTTTTTTTCTCTCATGGTCATGGATGCCTTTGATGATTAAGTTCTTATATAATTTGGCAGATCACCTCCTTATGAATGGTTTTTTAAGGGGATCTTTCGGATGTCTGATTGGTTCTTTTTTTTCTCTCATGGCCATGGTTGCCATTGATGATTCTAACCCCTTCATTCTTCTGACAATCTTGACATTGCCTTAGTTTCTCATCCTTTCATCGTGTTCTTGACAAAGGCTTAGTTGCTGATGTGGTGTTGTGGATGAATTGGCGTGGAGCGGTTGCGGTGCTCGTTTATGCCACCGTATTGTGGTACCTCTTCGAGCCTGTCGGTTACAATTTCTTGTCCTTCGTCATCAAAGTTTTTGCCAACAAGTTTTGATGCTTGCTTTGGACTCTTGGAAGCAATCGAAGTTGGTCGAAGATTTCTCGAAATTTTTGTTTTGACCGAAATATTTTCAACATGTTTCGCTATATTTCATGTTTTCAAATTTTTTTTCTTTTCTCTTTCTTCTTTAATGTTTTCAACACATTCCAACTTGCGGGGTATTAGAGATAAAATTAATTTAGTTAGTTACTAGAAGTTATTTGAGTAAGTTAGTTGGTTACTCAAGTTATAATTACTATAAGTTATTTGAGTAAGTTACTATTGGTTACTCAAGTTAGTTATTTTCTATCTTTATATAAATACATTAACTTTGTAATACTTTAATGAAGGAATGAATTCAATAAATCCTAAAATTACTTTTGATCTATCTTCCATTTCTTTCATTTCTAATAGCCCCGCTTATGAATGCTTCGAAACTGTGGAGTAGTGTGGCCAATAGTAAACCAGACATAAAAAGACTCATATTTTAGTGTCAGTATTGATACTAATATTTTTCATTGTTTTAATGTTGGCTCATCTAATTCTTGTAGGATTGTAGTTGCTTTCATTATGTTTGTTGAAGGATTGGGGGTTACTTGTATTTCTTGATATTATTACTCTATTGACTAAGTTTTTTTACATCTATTTTTTTTCCCTCTTTCTCTTCGGACTAATTCCTATTTATTGTTCTGTCTGGCTGTATATGTTCTCTTTCTTTGTAAAGGTTACCATTGTACAGCGAAGCCAAATTGGCGTTCTTTGTGTATCTCTGGTATCCTAAAACAGAAGTAAGTATTTAACACCTTCATAATCATCATAGATAAATTACTTGTGTAAGTGCATGTTTAAATTTTAGTTTGAAGAATTCAAAAATATTTTAATTAATTTTCAAAGTAACAAAATTTTGATTCTTCATTTTGTGTAATGAAATTCCAAATTGTGCATTAAAATTAGCAAAATTATTTTCATTCTCATCCAAACATAGATGACTGTTATTTTCATTTTGGGTTTTGTGTACAAGTATTTCATGTTGGTGATAATGGCCTCAAGGTAGTGTTCATCTTTAGAATTCCTTCATCAGACTTTATATGGTGAAACATTAGAAGAAAATCGACGATAACTGTCTAGAGCTCAAAGTTAAGGCTATAGATTTTGTAGGATTTACTTGGCACGGGGCTTTGATTTGCGGCCAAAAAGGACTCGGTGGAATTCTAAACCGTGTTACTTCTCAGGCAACACTGCAGCCTCCTACTGATCAGGTGCACATGGACAAACAAGGCAGTTGCCGAGAAGTTACACTAATGAAGCAGATTGTGCAATGTATACTTTTAGGACACGTGCACCTTTAGTGTATAACTGTATATATTTATTAAGTTTTTATAACTGTATATATTTATTAAGTTTTCAGGTAGAAAAGGTTTTCATTTTTTATTCTTCATTTTTATTATTGCTGCAAGTTTTCTGTCCAGTAAATCATTATGTTTTTCAATCGTCCACCTCAATTGGATTATTGCAATAACAAGTCGGCTATATACAATGTGCGGACACACACACACACACACACACACACACACACACACACACACACACACACACACACACACACACACACACACACACACACACACACACGTGTATCCATATATCACAAATAACTATTTGTCACCTTAGGTGTTCATATATCTTTATCCAAGTTTAATTGGGATTTGACATGATACATCATCAATTGTTTGATGGACATTCAATATGTTATCCAACACCCAGGGAGAAAAAAATAAAAGAAATATTTGAAACTACAGTATATTATAATTAACGAGAGTATTTGAAACTTCCTAAAATAAATTAATATTTTAATTTGTGCAGTGTGTAGGATAGATGTTATTTTTCTATATTTATAAGAAATATTTTTAGTAGGTAGATATTGGTTGCCTTGATTAGCAGGTAGATACTAGGAAGTGAACGCCATTGGGCGTGGTTCGCGTGGAATGCAGAAGATGAACATCATAATTACAGGGAAACCTTCGTGAGTGAGGCCCACAATTCGTAAATGAGATGTAGTGTAACACCAACAGTAGGAAATTGCTTCCTGCACTTCCTATATTACTTTCGGAATTGTTTCCAGAATTAGAAATATGGGAAGTCCAGGAAGCAGTTCCGAGAATGCAGAAAAAATTACCCGACACGTATTATAAACGGATGAGACACGGTCCAGTCCAATACAAGAGTAAAAAAAATGGCCTAAGTCACGATCTACAAATGGGTTTATTGGCCTACAACATCTTTGTACTTTGTCCCGCATTTTATTTCATACCTAAAAATACGAGTCCATCTTAGATATTTTTAGTCTATGACGGATTGATTGATGGTTTACTTTGAGGTTTCTTACATTACGTGATAGGGAAAGTTCAAAAGTGACTTGTGAATTTGTATCATTTTATTATAACTTATTTTAATAAATTTTATTTTTTTTATGATTGGATTCAATATATAAATATTTGCATAATAAATTTATTAAATAAATTAAGTTACGTACACAAACACACAGAAAAGAGAGAAAGAATATATAAAATCACATCAAATCAAATAACTACTAAAAGTACAATGAATTTCACAAGGAGAGAGGTGGAAAAAGGACAAAGCAGGTCTGCTTGGTGGTGGATGAAGTAACTTTCCTTTCCATGACCTAAACAAACAGGACCAACGACCAACGTATTTTGAGCACATGTTGTGTTTACCCTTTTTCTCTTACATTTATATGATTAAAACTTACATGTATATACTTTGTTTGAGGAGCCACTTGTGGGGTTCACAGTTCACACTATCGCTGACTGATACAATAATAATGACCTTCCTCCTTTCCTTCCTCCACTGTTCTTAAACTCGTTAATAAACCAAACACAGGCAAAAGAGTGGTATTACTGTGTTAGTGTTACCTTACCACTCAGGCAAAATAATGGGGAGTAAGAAAAAAAATGGTGGAAAGGGAGAGATTGTGGATGGTTCCAAGATTATGGAGTTAGTTGGAAACGAGAAAGTTTTCAGCAACTTTGTGGACCATAAGTTTGATGAATTGGATAAAGACAGAGATGGGAAACTCTCCATGAAGGAGCTTGAACCTGCTGTTGCTGACATTGGTGCTGGTCTTGGTTTGCCTGCTCAAGGCACTAGTCCTGATTCAGATCACATTTATTTTGAGGTTTTCTTTTCTTTCTTTTTCTTGCCCAATAATCTCTACTTTTTTCCTTTTTTGGGATTTTGTCTTGTTTTTGTAAATATCTTGGATTGGAATCTTAGCAATGTTGTGTGTTGGGTGGGGGGGTTAAACATGAAAGAAGATATGCATGGCTTTATTTGAAAGGAAATTACCAATGACTAACAAGTCTTTTTCAATTGTTTATAATTCCCACTTAGAAAACAAGTCATAAGACTCAAATAGGTTGCTACATAGTGTCAAACCGACTTGCTACCAAGATTGATGTTGTAAGGGGCTACTTAGCTTTATTTGACATTTGTGTTGGCTTAAGCTTTGGCAGTATTCCGAATGCTTGTTATTTTAATTCTGTCCATGACAATTCTATCATGATGACTAAGAAAAAATTGTTAACTTATCATCAATATAATACTCACTACCGTCCTCTGATTTGTTTCGTTTTCCATGTCTTTTGGTTTCCATTTGTTAAAATTTTCTTTCTGTATATGTGGCCTATTTGCAGACTCTATAACTTTTTAATGCTTCAGATGTAGATGAAGAAGCAGTCTGTCTGAACTTGGGATAAAAAAAATCTTAAATGACAATATGCTTTTTAAAATTATTGTTTGTGTGATGCTTGCTTTCTAGAACAAGTTCTCTAAATTTTGACTTGTAGCTGGCCCCAGAGTATCATAATCCATGAACCATGTTACCTTGGTCGGTCCAGTGGAAATCTTCTTTTTCTGTTGCAATTGCTTGCCCTGCTCTATTTTGCTTTTTATTATCTCCCTGGAGAGAGAATCTGGTGATGTATCTAGTGGAAGAAACAATGTTAAGCTAGCAATTATAACTGCTAATATATGTTAAATTAATAGATTATATGTTAAACCATACTTGATCCTAGACCCTACTGCTGAAGAACTGGAAACTTTGTAGTTTATACTAGACTTTAGAGTAGCAAAAAGTTAATTTGTTATTATCGTTAATGATGAATTCCTGGGACCCAAACTGCTAGTGCTCCACTCCATCTGTGGACAAGTAAAGGTGTTCCTATAATGGCATACTTTGGCAAAAAGCAAATCCCTTACCTAATTATATGCTAAATATGGACAAACAATAAATACTTAAAAAATTAGAGTACAAGACATCTTAGCATACTATGTGGTTTTACCGGAGGGCTTTTTCCTTTGGTTATTTTCCTTTTATTCTGTTTGTTATGAAGTATGAAGTACTATTATGCTAGAACTATATATTGGACCAACAAAAACTACCTGGTGGGGTGTAATTTTAGCTAGAAATTGATTTTAAATAGGATCAATATGTGTTTGTGGGGTATATAGGTATTATTGGGTAAACCAAGATGAATCTGCATTCCTTATATTTTTTAGAATAAGAGTTTGATTTGTCATTATATTTTCAATATAAGTCCTCAAGTTCCTTTGATGATTTCTACATGTACTACCCAAATTTCCATGCATTAATTTGCACTACTAATTGAACAAGACTAAAAGAGTAGAAAATTTTGTTGACTTGTCCTAATAGGTCTTGAATGAGTTCACCCATGGCAAGCAAGAAAAAGTGAGCAAGACTGAGTTTAAAGAGGTTCTCTCAGACATTCTGTTGGGCATGGCTGCTGGACTAAAGCGAGACCCTATTGTTATACTCCGCATGGATGGGGAAGATCTCCTTGAGTTTGTTAATGGTCCAAGTTATGAAGCAGAAATGGCATCCATTTTCTCTCAGATTGAGTCCCCTAGTGGATCCTTTCGTGAACATGTAATTGAAGCTTTTGGGAGACTCACTGTTGATCAAGGAATTCCTCCAACATCAGATTCTTGGGTAAATGCAACTATTGTGTGCTTGAAAGATGTTTTTGTACATCAAAGGTGTTTTTGAAACTAGAATTTGTGTGATCGAAACATGGTTAAAATAGATTTCATTTAGAAATATGTTTCAATCTTGTTTCATTTCCTTACCCTCCTGACCTATCTTTTTTTTTTTCATCAAGGTTTTCAACAACATTGTGGATCCAGCACTATCTCAAGGTGGCCCTGCTTTGGACAAGCCTGCTTCTCAAGAGACATTTTTGGAAGAATTTAAGAAAGTCGCATTGAGCGTGGTTGATTTTCTTAAAGAGAAACCTGTCATTGTTGCCCACAGTGAAAACACATTTGATGGACGCGGTGTCAAGAGACTTTTATCCAACAAGTTTGAATTAGACAGGGTTTATTTTTATTTGTGACTCATTGCAATATCTTTCTCGTTTTGAATTTACTTTGTTTAAACATCCATACATGAAACTTACCAATCTATTGCGTGATGCAGACGTTGAACTTAGCTTTAGAGAATCTGCCAAAAGATCGCAATGGAAAAATATCAAAGGACTATCTGCGGGTGGCACTAGATCTGGTGTCTCCATCTGCTGGTTTACCTCCAGTTGGTGCAATTGAAGAGGTATGTTGCCAATCCATGCAGACAAAGCCAACCATCCACATTCCAACTTAGTTCAGATTCATCATCTATTTGTCAATTGCTTTCACTCTATTGAATTTTGTATGCTGCTGGATAAAGAACTAAACTAGGCTGAAAATATAGGAGATTTGTCACATGTTCTGTTGAAGTGTTCTTACTTAGTACCTTCATTTATAAGTGATTCTGGAGCAATTTGTTTTATGATACTCACTTAAAGCTCAAAAATCACTGTTGGCATGAATCAGTGCTACTGCTCTAGCGCTTATAGTAGAGATTGTCACATATTCTATTGAAATGTTCTTAATTAAAACTATTGTTTATAAATTGAGGCTGGTGCAATTTATTTTATGATACTCAATAAAAGCTCTAAAATCTTAGTCGGCATGAATCAGTGCTACTACTAGTGTTTATGTTCTTTAGGTCATGCCAGCATAGCATGAGATACAATGATGTCTTACAGTTTATGTTCATTGCATCTTCCTGAGCCAGAGATTGAAAACCCGTGTGTTTGATTTTACAGATTGATAAGGTCATTGTTGAAGCCTTTAAGATGGTGAATGCAGAGGACACCAAGACAGTTAAAGAAGACGAATTTAAGAAAATTTTAACTGAAATACTGGGTAGTATCATGTTGCAGTTAGAAGGCAATCCCATATCTGTTTCTTCAAATTCAGTTGTGCATGAGCCTTTAGGCTCATCTTCTACACTCTTGCAGCCATCTTCTAGTGAAACAGCATAACTGTCTCAAGTTTGTGACGGATCAAAAACCAAGTACAATAAGAATTTTTATTCATGGAAATTGTTACGGAAATAGTTTGTCTTTAAAGAATTCACTTTGTATGATGTGGATTATTTATGAATCTGAAAATTATAGAATGCCATGGAAAGAAAAAAAAATTGTTAATTATCCCTTGCCGGGCTTGTTTATCACCTCAGTTGTAATTTAGATAGATGTGCTGTAGGCAGTTGGTGGCAACATAAAAAAAGAGAATATAATAATATGGCATACATTTTTCGAATCACTCTCTTTGAAAATACAATATACCAGCAATAAGGACTAAGGAGCAAAGAAAAAGTTGTAAATATAAATTAATATGGATTTTGTTAGGCACACACCGTTTGTTTTACCTTTGTTTTTGCATACAATTACAGGGATCAACAGGCAGAGGCAAAAAAGTTGTAGAAATTTGGGATGTAGGACTATGCCGGCTAGAGGATACCTTAAGTACCTAAAATATTTTTTTTAAAAGAATATGCAATGACGAAACATGTATTTAATACTTCTTTTATGAACAACTGATCATGGGCAACAATGGAAGCAAGGAGTTTTCGTTAAGAGTTATTGTCCATCAAACAGCTTGTTTCATAAATTATTATTTGACTTGTGTAAAGGCATAACTACTTAACTAGGCATAGTGTTGCATCTTTTACATGAATTTTAAAACATGTCAAACAATATTTTAAATTATTCTATTTTCTTCTTTCATTTTTTTTCCAATTGGATAACAATTTTTTTATTTATCTCGCGTATGGTAAAAAAACCAGCTCAGCATTCATGCAATACCCATTCGTACTATATGGACTAGTGCAAAACCTGCAGACTTATGGACTACTATGACAGTTTTTATTATTATTCCCAGCAAGATGCAAATTAGATGGCTCAAATATGCAATTGATGAAAGCAACTCGCCCTCTCATAAAACTTAGTTATTGAAATTAATTATCAAATAATTGAAGCCCAGTTGTCCCTCCCTAAAGAAAATCGGCTACTATACTGGTTGGGTAGTGATGTAGCATCACATAGTTGTTGGGACATGGGAGCGATTGGATAGTGTGTGTGTAGCTGCGTATAAATCTAGGTCATGGATAAGTTTTGGACACAACCTAGGAAATATGTCCCTTCTTGTTCTCCACAATTGACACTGTCACCAACACGTGATCTCCTCGATGAAACATAATATCACACTTGAATCCTAATTAACAAGACCACTAGACACTTTGCTTTAAAAGTATATCATCGTCCAATCAAAATTTCACTATCATATTTATAATTTTGGAATTCTTTTATATACTTTTAGTTTTTAATATGAATTACATTTCCTTATCCTTTTGGAATCCAATGCTTTCTCTGTAGTGTTGTACTTGGGTACCGCTGGCTCATCATAAATTGCAGCTATATGCATGGTGAACATTTCCAGGTATATATGCTTTTATGAAACATAATATGTACGTGTAGATGATAACTAGACCACTAGACAATCACAATTCATTTTGAAAAAGGCTCATTATAGTCCAATCAAAAAATATTTCTTGTTAAAAAAATGTTCTATATCTTAAAAAAATAAAACAGTTTTAGATTATCATCCAATCATAAATTATTATATATGATAAAATTATTAACTATAACTATTTTAAAAATCATACAAACAATAATTTTTTCTAATCATAAAACTCATTATTTTTATACCGAAGACAATTGTTTTGCGTTTTATTGTAATTTGTAAGTTATGTTTTTATCTTTTGGAATCCAGTAGTTTCTGAGTGAGTGTACATTTGTACCTCATTTTGGGTATATGCTAAACAGAAAGGACTTGACAGAAGCAGCCGCCGTCCTCAATGAGGACCTGTTCATACCATTATCATACAATATGTTTTCAACAGAAAGAACTAGGTAGTTTTTATCTTCATCTTCTCTGTTTTGAAAAATGAAAATGCTTGCCAAAAAGTAGCAGATATATTTTCCTTGTTAGTTGATTTTGGTCATTTTTTTTATAGAGGTCATAACATGTTTTGCAAAACATAAGAAATAAGAAATAAAAAAGAAAGATAAAATTCGTTGCAAGAATTAAATATGTATGCTCATAATTTATGTTTTCATGATGAATTGATATGATTTGGAGACTTCATTTACACTATTTAAACGCATCTAGTTATCCAAAGATAAATAGACCAATCTCAATCCATTTAGATATTTAATGTCTTTTGAAGGTTCGGCAGCTAGTGGACAAAGGCAAGAAGCCGTGCCTCAGAACAGGGGAAATTAAAATATCAAGCTCAACCATTAATTTCCTAGTAAACTTAGGGTTTGAAGAGAGGAATTTTGCTATTTATGGTGAAATTAAATAGAATGTACTCATCATCCCTACTGATCTAATCTTTTTAATCTTGTTATTCAATCGATTTTCCACTTTTCATCATTATATGAAAGTAACATATCGATCAATGACTTCATTCTTATGTCTAATTAAATAAACCTTTGTATTTAAAAATAGAAAAATCATTATAAGGTTATGAAAAAAAATCTCCTTCTTTTGTCATAGTTTGTTTTAAATCTCCTAGGTTAGTATGAATTAAACTAAGGGATTTATATTCACATTGCATAGAGTCCTGATCACAACTCATACATGAACTTGTTCGAGAGGAAAATATTTTCTAGCTTAAGATCCTCTAATTGCTTGTGATATTCATTGATTTGGACCATAATGTCCTTCTTCTATATCATCTCCTAACAGTAATTTTTTTTTATAATGAACCTTTGCCTTCCAACATCTTTGATTGTGTACTTAGGGTCATGGAGTCCCAAATCTCCTTTTCTTTGTTGTAGAAACAATAGGATCTAAGAGTTTAGAGTTCACATACCTTATTCGCATAGGTTCACTGCTCAATTTGTTTGCAATTAGCAACGGAGTTAGGCATTGGGTTCGTAAAAGATGCATTTCTGCCTCCTACAAAAGTTTTGGCCGACACGTCTGAAAACGATTTGTCATATGTGACCAACAAAAGTAAGAACAATCAATTATGGAACATAGGGTTCAATCACTTCAATGTGATGTCTGTTAGCTATTAAGTTCTTGAAATTGTTGTTGCCTTACACAAAAACTACAATTTGATCTTTGAAATCATGAACTAAACTTGAGACATATGAAACTCAAACTATTGTTAAGGATTTATTTGTGTGTGATGCGCACAAGTTTCCATAATTTAATAGATTCTTCCCAATATTAATTAGGGTAACAAAATTGACAAGATTTAATGATGATAAATCCAATTAAGGGTCATATAGGGCGGATTCTAGTATGCAAGGCCAATGTGTAAGACATGTCAAAAATTTTTTTTACTCATTTGATATTTTTTTTAATCAAAAGGCTAAGATTTTTTTCATCTTTTTTCTATTTTTCTTTTTCTTGTTTCTGTCCTTTTACCATTTTATCCCTTTGTCCCCATCTCTCCCTCCCTCCCTCCCACCCATTTGATTCTGATCTCCTTTGTCGTATCTTCGACTAGATTTCCGACCGTCGACCCCACCATCCCTCCATTCTCTTTGTCTGTCACAATGCAAAACTCACCCAACGTCTTCGTTGCTCCGCCACCGCTCCCCTTCCCTCCGCCGTGGAGCCCTGCCGGCCAAATAAACGTCATCCCCTTCCCACTGCTGCCACCCTTCGTCAGAGCTCCCAACTCCATCTTCCAAATCACTGTCCTCCCCTTCCCGTCGCCGCCACCGTTCGCTGGACCTCCAAGCACCGTAGATCTCTCCCCGCCCGAATTCCTGCTCGCACTCCTCGCCGTCGTCACCATCCTGGCACTAATCTATACCTTCATCGCCACCGGGAACCCTCCTCCGGCGAGCCCTCCGTCGCGTCGGAAGTGTCCCACCACTACCTGGCGGCGGAGGGAGGGGGAGGGGGAGCGGTGGCGGAGCAGCGATAACGGTGGGTGAGTTTTGCATTGTGACAGAGAAAGAGAGTGGAGTGAAAAATCTCGTCGGAGATACAATGGCGAAGGTGATCGGAATCGCAACGGGTGGGAGAGAGTGAGAGATGGGGAGAGAGGGACAAAATGATAAAAGGAGAAAAATGAAAAAAATCTTAATCTTTAATAAAAAAATAATATATCCAATGGTTTAAAAAAACTTTTAGACCTGTCTTGCACATGCAAGACTTCTTTTAATCCATGTTGAAGAGTTTTTCAAATAACTTTTTAACATTATACAAAGTCCTCTAACCCCGCATTCAAACCCGATCACTTTCTGATAAGGAAGACTTAGTAAAATAACGGTCGCACAAAAAATTAATTTTTAGATAAATTCAAAATTGAAATTTAATTTAATTTTAGAAAATAATTAATGAAAAAATCGAAGAGATCATAATTTGCATGGCACTACGTCCACACAAGATTTTTTTATGTTAGGTTCAGATTATAATAATTTCTTAAATAATATTTTATAATTAATTTATATCTTTTACTTATATTTTTAAAATGAATTTTGTAACTTAATAGAAGTTAGAGAAATATTTTTTTCATTTGCTTTGGATGGGGGGATGGGGGAGGGGTTCGGGGGATTTTTTTTTTTTTTTGAAAGCAATTCAGCCGAATAATAGGCATTGAATAATAAGACTAATTTTTTCTCTGTTAATAAAAAGTTCATCTTAAAACGTAATTTAAGATCTAATTTAATCTTATAAAATTAGAAAGTTATCCTTTACTTACATAATCTAATTTGATCATATTACTGATTAATTAATGTGAGATCTTCAAAAGTTCATTTTGAAATGAAAAGTGTTAGGCTTAATTCCAACCATGTTAAGATTACTTTTGGCGACCTTGTGCATGGTTTCAGTGGTAACTAGAGGTAGGAACAACAATGCATAAAGCTGTCTCAATAAGTAATGACAGGTCAAGAAAAACATTTCACCAAGTCTGGTGCATTAGCAAGTTTTGGTCAAGAGGATTTATTTGTAATTTGTAACTCGGCAAGCATTAGAGTGGAATCTTTGAAGGGTTCCTATAATACTGGCCAAATTCAGGATTTGTCTAGTCATAATAGGTAGCTGATATTTCCAATGACCCCTTGTTTGATCCGAGTACTATAATAAGAAGCAACAGATTACGGGTTTCTCTAGATTGATACACAACTAATTAAATAAAAAGGCACCCAAACCTACCCATTGTCAACGGAAAAAATGGTTCTGAATGTTCATCGCGTATATTCTCCTACGCTGAATTCGATAATACTCTTACTTGCTCTCTGCACTTTATCAGGCAATGAATGCACTTCTCCTTTATCTGCTGCTTTTTTTTTTCTTCTTCCATCTTTTCTCCTTTGCTCATTTTTTTCGTTCTCAACCTTCTTTGCAGATTGCTATGACCCGTTGGATCCTAATGGAAACATTTCCGTAACTTTTGACATCCTCGAACGTACTACAGATAATGGATATCTGGTAAGTAGAATCACACTCTGAAACCTCATTTTGATTTTTGAATCACATATTTAGTAGCTTGAGAGTTATTTATGAAAGTTCCCCGGGAGCTTGAGAAATTATACACTGAAAGGACAAAAATATATATTAAGAATAATCTAGATTGAATGTTTTGTGCAGGCAAGGGTGACCCTTGAAAACTACTATCAATATCGGCATGTAGAGAAACCCGGGTGGAAACTAGGATGGACGTGGGCTAACAATGAAGTGATATGGTCAATGAGTGGTGCCATAGCAACTGATAGAGGGAATTGTTCATCTTACAGTGGTTCTCAGATGCCACATTCATGCAAGAAAGATCCCACCATAGTTGATCTCTCTCTAGATGTCTCGCAAAACAGGTCAGAGCATTGTTGCCGTGGTGGTCTCCTCTCTGCCTGGTCTATTGATCCTTTCAATGCCTTCTCTTCATTTGAACTTGAAGTTCGCAACGTGGGAGATAACAACCCACTTGGACAAGCTCCTAATAATCTTACATTGATGGCCCCAGGTCCTGGTTACACTTGTAGCCCCCTTCTTGACACTGATCTCTCTGTCTCCTCAGATTTTGGGGGACTAAGACAAGTTCCTGTTCTCAGTAAGTTACACTTTTTATGTCATGTAAACTCAATCCAATTTCCCTCAAATAGAATAATTAAGAAAGGATTTTATTTCCATGTAGTCATGCACAATAAATGTAAAAGATTTTTCACTGTGAATCAATTGAAAGTAATTATTACAAAACTAAACAATCTTAGCATGAGAATCTATGATTTTAATTTAAATGACAGTATATGATTAGTGTTCTTAGCACACGTTTAACATTTTGCATTTCAGGAACTTGGAAGTCAACATGTGCATACTCCAGTTTCATAGCAAACACAATACCGGTATGCTGTGTTTCCCTCTCATCATTTTACAACCCTGCCATCACATCTTGCCGTAATTGCAGTTGTGGATGCAGAGAAGCAGATAAAAGTACAGCATCTTGCATAAGGTGTATTTCAATTTCAATTGCTTGCATTTGTGAGCTCGCCGTTACTATAATTCTCTCACCTTATTCATTTGTGTGCTTATCT
Source organism: Glycine soja (assembly GCF_004193775.1). NCBI lineage: Eukaryota > Viridiplantae > Streptophyta > Magnoliopsida > Fabales > Fabaceae > Glycine > Glycine soja. The sequence continues at coordinate 481,634 of NC_041007.1, read as the reverse complement.
AACCAGGCCTAGTTCCTTGCCACGGTCTAATGGAGACAACACAATTGATGAAATAATAGAATGCACCGACCACATGTGCCCAGTTCGAGTCCATTGGCATTTCAAGAACAACTATATGAACCAATGGAGGGTGAAGCTTACAGTTTCTAACTACAATTACAACAGAAACTACTCAAACTGGAACGTGCTGGTTCAACATCCTGGTTTCACCCAAAAAGCAAGAACTTACAGCTTCAACAGCACTAGACTTCCTACCCTTGGGCTCCAAGGTACTTTCTTATTGTAGACCACTTCCTATCATTGATGATACACTGCATTAATTAACAATAATATTTAATCAAAAGAAGTATTTAAGTTTTTACACAACTTGAACCATTAGATTTGTTGTCACCATCATCATAAGTATCTGTTTAGTTTAGAATATAACAGAAGTACATAGCCCAATATTCATGACAATGTATAGACTATATTCCTTACATTGATACACAAATTAATTAAGAAATAAATTTCTGGCAGATGGAGTTTCCCTTTTTTGGGGGATAGACTATTACAACAATGAGCTAGTGCATTCTGATAAGGGTGTTGTGGGTCTTGTGACAACAGAAATACTATTGGATAAAGATCCAAATTCTTTCACAGTAAGTAATGGATGGGCATTTCCGAGAAGAATATATTTCAATGGGGAGAACTGCGAAATGCCTTTACCTGACACGTTTCCAATGTTACCCAATGGTAGCTCCAGTTTAAGAGCTACTTACTGTGGTTTCAGTCTTTTATTTATCCTCTTGTTTCTTGCCCTACTACTCCTTTAATTTGGTTTTGAACATATATACCTCATTTTTGAAGAATCCTGTGTGTTTTCTTGTAATACATTTATGTCGATTGAAAATTGTAGTTGTATCTTGTTTGTACAACACATGCAAATTCATTGTCAACTATGTGTTAATTTATTACTCATTCCTGAGATATGTTGGTAATAAACTTTCTAATGTATTTTTTACAATTATTGGTTAAAATTCATTTAAAGTCATAAAATTTAATTACTCAAAGTCATAAAATTTTGAGTATGTGATGCTTATTTAACGAGGTTCATTTGGGAAGTCATAATTTCACAGTTTAAATAATTTTTAATCAATATATTTAAAAAAAAATTAATAATAGAAAAATATGCTAAAAGAGATGCATTAAAAAATATGTTGCCAATGCTATTTTTTTTAACTTTTGTTCATAAGAACGTAAGTCAAACATATTTTGCTACCTTAGTCCTTAAAAATATAGTATCTTTTTCAGAAATTTATTTATCCATTTCGTAAAATCTCTTCCAAATTGCCTCTTATATTATTTTTTTACCAAAATATATATCATTAATTGTTTTACATTTTTAGTCAATAAACAATAATTATTGTAAAGTAATAACAAAAAAATTTATATCTATTAAAAAATAATAGATGGAAAAAAAAGTAGTGTAATGATATGTTGTATCATAAATTAAAGAAAAAATTTAAACTAAAATTATACAGTAGGAAATGGAGAAGGACCAATATTTGTTCAATACTCCTTAATAAATAAAGGAGCAATAAATGATGAGAGAATGAATATTCGTTTTAACCGTTATTAGGGATTTCACAAAGTTTATAAAATTGTTTGATAGAAATTAGTTTTTTTAATCATAAAAAAATGAGAGTAGGGACCTCTCAATCCATCATGAGTCATCCAAAAACAAAAGAATAAATTACAATTTCATCAATCAATATTATTAAGACACTAGCACGATTTTTATAATAACTATTTCTTTAAAAGTTATATTAATAATTTTTTATTTATTAACAATGTTAATTTTTTACTCTAAAAATACAAAAAGAAGTTGTATTTTTTTAAATAAAAAATTAATAATTTATAAAATTTTATATCAAAAATAATTATTACTTCACACATCAAAATATATATATATATATATATATATAAAAGATAATTTTTAATTATAACTTATTAATCAAATTGAACTAAAAAAAATAAGCGTCCAAAAGCATTTGTTAACATATTTTCTTAGTAAGAGTAAAGTTAACAAAATAAATATAGGCATATTTTTAGATTAAAGTCTAATTATATGTATTCTAACTAAAACTAATAAATGCACATTACCAAATTATATATATAAATTAAAACTTATTTTAAAAATAAGAAATTCATTTAATCATTTTTAAAATTATATATTAAGAAGTTTTTTTTTCTCAATTTTTTGATTTATCAAAAAATTAAGAGATCTTGATTAATTTAAAGTTTAATCGAGAATTAAGTAAAATTTTATTAAAAATTAAACTATAGTGAAGAATTCAACCTTAATCTTAATCCATTAACGTTGAAAATAATTTATCCTTTTTAAGATAACATTGAGAATAGTTATTGCTTCACCACAAACTTAAAATTATATTTTTATGTCCCTTTGGTCTTACCGAAAATAACGTGTAATTTAGCTTTCATCCAAAAGCCAGTAATAACGTGTTCATTTCTCGAAAAAAAAAAAGGTTTTATTTTGTTTTATTTACGGTCTTTATCATAGAATCATTTTGTGTGATCCGTAAATTAAGTTACTTGTTCTTAATTTCTGCTAATATATTGTATCGTCTGCGCTTGAGGACCAATCAGTGGAAGAAACCATGGCTGCCCAACCCAAACCTCAGAACCGACCCATTTCTAATATCGTCTTCGTCGTTGGTACCTTAATTACGATGCTATATATGTTATCATGTTGACTTTTTTATGTGATCGTCTTAACTCAATGTTAATATTAGTATGGAATGAATAACAGCTATGCAGACGGAGGCACTTCCCATCGTCAACAGATTCCAGCTCACTGAGGACCCTCACTCCCCGTCGGTCTCACTCACTCTCTTTTCTTTGGGTTTAAGATCACTTACTCTAATTAGTTAATCACACACTTTTTCCTTTCTTTTTATTTTTATTTGGTTAAATATATTTTATTACATTAAATTTTAAAAATTTCATTTTTATTTTTCTTATGTTTTTGAAATTTTTATTTTCATCTTTTAGTAGCAACGATTAAAATAAGTGATTCAAAATTTAAAGGGTTGATAAAACATAATTAACCTGTTTTAATTAATTATCTATTTATTTATTTTATGGAGGTGTTGAAGGAAAATGGACCTTTGCTTTTCATGTATTTACATTGATTGAAGTGTCTATCTATGCACAATGGTGTAGATTTCCGCAAGGGGCTCCTTGGGTCCATTATCATGGGACATTCAAAGATCTCAATATAAACTTGATTTGGACTGGGAATGATCCAACTTTGGGTAAGATGTATATTTGTTCTTTTCATTTTGATGCTTACTTCACCACTTCTAATTCTAACTACTCAAAAAGTTATAGGTAGCTTTTAAAGCTACTATCACTTGTTAAATTCGTTTTTTATTCTTCACAAGCGTATGGCAAAATTGCAATGGATTGCGTTCTTAATTATATTTATGATGTATTGATTGTTTGGAAGAAATTAGATGAGCGGGGGAAAATGAATATTGCTATCTCAATCAAAATTGTTACGGCCAAATATAAAAAAACAGGGTTTTTGCTGAGCTTTATCAAGCTTAGACTTTCTTTGTTTTGTTGTATATGTGTGTTAGTTCGAATATGTGTTAGAATAACTATATCATGCCCCTACTACACGTCTTCAAGGAACATGAAGGAAAGTGTTGTTAGTTTTCATTTGATTAGTCCTGGTCGATTTCTTTCAGGGGTTGATAGTATAGGCACGATACCATCTGCTCTTGCAACATATGCTGCTATTCTAGCATTACAACCAGACTTGATCATCAATGCAGGCACCGCTGGTGGCTTCAAGGTGGGCACTGTCTTGTCCCAAGCAATTCTAGTTTTTTGTTCCAAAATGCCTATATGTTGCCTTTTTTAGATCTTTTCCTAGTTTAGCTAGTTTTGATCCCCTTTCATGTGTAACTATTGTCCTATGCGTTTTAAATAAACATTTCAAAGAAAATAAAATCTTGACACCGCAATCTATGTTAAATAATGTTCCTTATATTCTTCTATAAAAAATCTATAATAAATGAACTTCCAACAAAAGTGATCAAAACCAATTAATCTAAAGCATTATTTGTAATCAATAATTAATGGTCATTGATTTTATGTCTTATATTTTTATATATTTTTGTAATCAAGAAATGGATTGAACTAAAATGTATGACTATTTTAAGTGGATTGACAACTTGACTTTGGTCTGTTGATGACAAGCTTAAGTTTTACCAGCATCTAAAGTTGTTCTACTTTCCACCATTGGTTAACATGTATCAAATAGTAACTCTTTAAAGTAAATTAAAATCTTATGATGATTATGTATGTAGCAAAAAATATTATGATGCAGCTATATGCTTTCGCATATTCATGAACATTTTTTTCTAAGTAGTGTTCATTGTTGAATGCTTTCAGGCCAAAGGAGCTAGTATTGGTGATATTTTTGTTGTATCGGAATGTGCTTTTCATGACAGAAGAATACCTATACCTGTAAGTGTTATTCCTCTTGGTAGTTCTTGATTGTTTTGTCTTTTGCACTCTTCTCTACTTGACTTAAAGTGTAGTTGACTATGGCAAGTTTATATTGAAGACTGCAATGAATGGAATAATCTTTTGGTAGTGGTGGTGTTCTCTTATTATGTATGTGATAGGGGAGAAGTGGGAAAGAGGGTAAGAAAATATATCCTTTCTCTAGTTTTGGCTTTTGTTCTATCTTATGTGGGATACTTTGTCCTTCTTTTTGACATGCATCTTTTTTTTCCTTCCAGTAATATAATTTTACCTAGGAAAAGAATTATAATGATTTCAGCATCATATACCTCATCATGCGTTATTGTCTCTTTCGACAATCAAGAAAAACAAGAGTAAGAGTAAGGTGGTTGACCTGTATTCTATAAGTATGTCAAGTTGGGTTTTGAAGACTTCTAATGTGTTGGCTAATTAATCAAGCGGATTAAATAGTATTTTTCTTTTAAATTTTGCTATTAGCCCAGTTTAGAATCTTATTAAGAAACTACTTGCATAGGGACTTGCAGTAATATATTTCAATATTTTTTGGTCCATACTTGTGGATTATAAATTTCAAAACTTCTGTTGAGATATTTCGTTTGTGAGATGAATGCTAAATAGATACTTGCTTTCATTTTCAAATTAATTTTTTAATAAACCTTCACATTTATTTTTTTAACCTTTTTTTTTCATGCTTGCTATGTACTAAGGTAGAAGTTTTGCCGTCAACATCAATATGTGATGTCTTGCAGATTTTTGATCTGTATGGAGTGGGTCTTCGTAAAGCCTTTGAAACACCCAAACTTGTAAAGGAGCTTAATCTAAAGGTGAGTACTATTTGATAAAATGTATATGCTTCTGCAGAAAACAAAACTCTTCATAACAGTTAGTCTTGTTCAAAATTCATATTGCCAACCCAATTCCCTTGATATTACAATATATTTTGCCATCTGAATTATGTGCCATTTGGTAACCAGATTACCTGGATTGAAGAATTGCCCATGTTTGTGAAGTTTGTGCCTTTGAGCACAAAAATTATCTTTCCTGTTTCTATGATTCTCTTGGTTTGACATTGATTTTGACTAGGAGTTCATTTCGGATTAGTTTTTCATACTGACATCATATGCATATATGGTGACTTCAAGGATTAAATTTGAAGCCAACATATAATAATGTGCATATTGTATTTGTAGACTAGTTTATGAATTGATATGCCTTAACGGATAAACATTTCTGCTTATACAATGGAGAGTTATAAGTTCAAGTCATTTTCACTTGTCAGTCTCATATGCTATCAATAGTAAATCATAAATGAATGAAGAAAACAAACCATTTTATGCCAATGTAAGAAAAATTGTTAAGCTTCCGCCAAGTTGTTGGCTTTTTACTTTGTTCAGGTCATTAATACCTTTACTTACGTGTGTTATTTTGAGGCAGATCTTGGTATAGCTTGAGTTTGGACTTATACCCAATTTAGAGGGAATTGAATGGAACTGGTTTTTCTTACATTAGCGTTGGTGTATGAGGAGGTTGCCAATGTATTGCTGCCTTGGCATTGATAATCTAGCTAGTAAATAGATAGCTTTAACCTCGATAATAATGATAGTAGTAGTAGTAGCTCACATTCTCACAACATAAAGATTCTACTCTGAAACGAGGTTATGTTCCATAATCCATTTTACATTTCAAAGTCAAGTATGCATATTTCAGGTGGCTAAATTGTCTACTGGTGACTCTTTAGACATGACACAGCAGGATGGATCATTAATAATTGCAAATGATGCCACAGTTATAGATATGGAGGTAACCTGATTATTTGTGTTATACCTTGGGACATTCCGCTCATCTATTGGGAATGGAATGAATCCACATATTCACAAGTAACATCTTGTATCATGAAACAAAATCCCCATTTAAATTGCAGAGGACTGAATAACTAGTAGTTGTTCTCATGTTTCCTTTGTGGAACTTAACTCCCCCGTTTCAACTTTTTCTCCAGGGAGCTGCTATTGCTTATGTTGCCGACCTACTGAAAGTTCCTGCAATTTTTATAAAAGCCGTGACTAATAACGTTGATGATGACAAAGCAATTGTAGAAGAATTCCTGCAGAATTTGGCAGCTCTAACTGTTGAACTTGGTCTGGCGGTCGAACAAGTTATTAATTTTATTAATGGAAAGTGCATATCTGAACTTTGACAACCCAATTTCACCTTATCCTAGAAGAATATATTTCAACGGGGAGAGCTGCGAAATGCCTTAACCTGACAAGTTTCCTATGTTACCAGATGGTAGCTCTAGTTTAAGATCCACTTATTGTGGTTACAGTATATACAGAATTTTTGTTTCACGACATACTTTATGGATCTTTAATCTTACCCTCCCCAAAAAAATATATTTCCAATCATTGGTTTTATTTATAGATTTTGTCAAATTTATTGATAAATACATTTTGTTAAAAATTAAGGATAAATAATAAGTTCACGTAGTCAGAAAAGTAAATTCAATCGAAATTTTGTCAAAATTCAAATGTATTTATTAAATACTTTCAAATTGCTTAATGTGTTTATATTTATCCAAAATGTAGAACCACGTGTTTATTCCGCTTAAAAACAAGTGTCTTTTTTTTTTAATCATGGTATTACTATAAAAAGTTTTCATTGAAAATGATTTATATCATACACAAGAGTCAATTAGAGGCAAGCTTTGAACCATTAGGATTTACTTATCACTCGGTTGAGAATTCGATAGTCAAAATTTTTTATTTTTTTCTGTATGAATTAGAAAATTAAGACAAAAAAAAAATTACATCATCTCTCTTGGTAATCCTGGTCGATCAGGAGTTGGAGGCATCATCAGAAACTCCATTGGTGACTGGTGCACAGGATTTCCAGGGTATTGTGGTGTTAATATTATTTTGAATGCAGAATTACAGGCCATCTATTATGGGATAAATCTTGGTCTGTCTGTTGGTTTCACCAGTATCCATGGACAGATTCAGATTGGGATGAGAGGGGGGCAATAAAAAAATCATCCAACAATTATACATCTTAGTAGGAAGCTACTAAGAGTTTAGAATTGTATGAGCATGTGGGGAAGGGTGCAGAAATAATTGAACATGAGAGCATGAAAAGACTGTGCAGTTGCGGTCTGATTTGAGAACTGAGAGCGTACAACCGCTATAAGCAGTAATAATCCTTTTCACCATAAAACCCAGCACAAGTAGACTTATCTACTTTTGTTTCTTTGCGCGTGACTGGTAGCTGCTTGTGCAATATTTTCTCACAATCTACTAGGGAATAGGAAAATTAGTCCATCCACAATCTTGTCAGTCAGCTATTTAATTGACCATTTTTTAGTTTAAGTTATGAGATTCATACTCATGCCTGCACATATGAATTAAAGTTTGGTTTTTTTTACTCTTTTAATTTATATTTTAATTTTCTTTTAATTTTTATAATTTAAATATATTATTTTTATATTTTAATTCAAGATAATTTATAATATTATCCATTATAATTAAATATAAAATATTAATAAATAATTTTTAATTAATTTATCACAAGATAATTTATAATAAAAAATAATTAATAATTTATAATTAATTATTTTTATACTTTTTAATAAAAATTAAAAAATAATTAAAATACATATTATGAGAACTAAAAAAATCACTTATGAACTAAAATAGAATTAAAAATTATAAGAATTAAAAAATTATTTTTAAATTATATAAACTAAAAAAAATTACAATATAAATAATAGAGACTAGAAATATCACTTTTAAATTATAAAAATTAAAAATACCAATCATAAAACACTATAGACCAAATAAATAATTTAACTTTAAAGTTATTAACAAATAAGTTGATATATTTAAATTTACTAACAAATATATTTATAAAATATAAAATCTAATTAATTCACGTCAATAACAACATACATATACCAACAATTTATAAGACTTAGAAATTTACAAATAAGTTGATATATTTAAATTTACTAACAAATATATCTATAAAATATAAAATCTAATTAGTTCACGTCAATAACAACATACATATACCAACAACTTATAAGACATATAGAAATTTCTGATTATATTATTGTACCAATAACACATTTGTCTCACCTTTTTTTATCTTTCATTTGTTAGCGCTACAAACTTTAACTTTAAGGGACAAAATAGTTATTTAGTCCTTATTTTATATAAATAAAGATAGAAGAGGAAAAGTCATAAAAAGCATAAGAATCTGCAACAAATAGTCATGGCTGCGCTTGGGGAACAATCAGAAGAACAAGCCATGGCTGCCCAACCTAAACCTCAGAACCGACGACCCATTTCTAACATCGTCATCGTCGTTGGTACCTTAGGATTCTTATGTTGTCTTTTTTTATTTGATTGTGTTAATGTTAATGTTAGTATGGAATGAATGACAGCTATGCAGACGGAGGCACTTCCCATTGTCAACAGATTTCAGCTCACCGAGGACCCTCACTCTCCGTTCGTCACTCCCTCTCTCTCTCTCTCTCTCTCTCTGTTTTTGTTTTATTAGGTTTTAAGATCACTTACACTAATTAGTTCATCATACACACACTTTTTTTTTCCGGCTAACCTCACTGGAAATGAAATACTGTATGCATGATATGCCATGCTGCTTACAAATTAATTTTTAGTCTTGCGCAGAATCTTAGAATTTTTTTGGAGGGAGTTTAAGTTAAAGTGGACCTTTACTTTTCACATATTTACTTTTATTAAGGTGTCTATGCACAATGGTACAGGTTTCCGCGAGGGGTTCCTTGGGTTCGTTATCAGGGGACATACAAAGATCTTAATATAAGCTTGATTTGGCCTGGAAAAGATCCAACTTTGGGTAAGCATGTTTGTCCTTTCAATTTGGTTCTTATATTTCACTTCTTAATTAGGTTTTTGATGTATTGATTGTTTGGAAGAGAAGGGAATAATGAATGTTGCTGTGATGCTATCCCAATCCAAACATTTAGGAACAAACATAAAAACAGGATTTCTGCCGATTTTTGTCAAGCCTGGACTTTGTTTCCTGATTGTGTTACATGGGCAGTAGTTCGGATGTCTGTTAGCATAACTATAATAACATGCCCCCACTACACATCTTCAAGGAACATAACGAAATAAAGTGGCATGTTTTGTTTTCACTTCTATTTTTCATTTGCCGATTCCTGATCCATTTCTTTCAGGGGTTGATAGTGTAGGCACGATATCATCTGCTCTTGTAACGTATGCTGCTATTCAAGCATTACAACCAGACTTGATCATCAATGCAGGCACTGCTGGTGGCTTCAAGGTAGGCACTGTCTTCCCCCAAGCCGTATAGTTAGAGTTGCTGGTTTTCTAGTTTTCTACTCCAAAATGTCTGTATGTTGTGTTATTTGTTGATCTCTTCCTAGTTTAGCTAGCGTTGGTCCTCCTTCCTGTGAAATTGTAATCCCATTCCTTTTGCAATAATTGAATTGTAATGATCTGATACAATGTTTCCCTTTTTTATCACTGGTGTTGGAGTTGATATAACTCTTTTGAATAAGCATTTCAAAGAAAAAAATATTGACCCTGTAATCTATGTTAAATAGTGCTTTTTATATTCTTCTAAAAATGTTTGTAATTAACTTAAAACGAAAGTGATCAAAACCAATTAAACTAAAGCATTATTTGTAATCAATAATGACCATTGATTTTATGTCTTATAATTTTATATACAAATTGTTTTGTAATCAAGAAATGGATTGAACTAAAATGTATGACTACTTTAAGTGGATTGACTGACTATATGATTGTGATCTGATCTGTTGATGACAAAATTATGTTTTACCTGCCTGTGCAGTTGTTCTACTTTCCACCCTTGGTGTACATGCAATAAATAGTAACTCTTTATAGTGAATTGAATCTCACAATGATTATGTATGTAGCTAAAAATATTATGGTGCAGTCACAGATAAATGGATTTGTATGTGCACGAACATATTTGTCTAATTAGTGTTCATTACTGGATGCTTTCAGGCCAAAGGAGCTAGTATTGGTGATGTTTTCATTGTATCAGATTGTGCTTTTCATGACAGAAGAATACCCATACCTGTAAGTGTGGTGTTATTTCTCTAGTTTGGGGTTGTTCTATCTATGTAGGATACTTTGTTCTTTTTACATGTGTCTCTTCTTTTCTTTCTATAATTTATTTTATCTAAGAAAAAGAATTATGACAATTTCATCATGACGTACCTGATACCTCATATTGCTCTAGTTTCTCATTTAACCATCAAAGAAAAATGACAGAAAGAGTAAGGTGGTTGACCTGTCAATATCATTAATGTTGGCTTTATTGGCCCAGTTAAGAATCTACTGAACTTTTTAATAAGCCTTCATGCTTGCATATGGTGAGGTAGAAGTTTTGCCACCAACATCAATATACATGTGTAATGTCTTTTGCAGGTTTTTGATTTGTATGGAGTTGGTGTACGTAAAACCTTTGAAGCACCCAACCTTGTAAAGGAGCTTAATCTAAAGGTGAGTGCTATTTGCTAAAATGTATATGCTCCTACTGAAAACAAAACACTTCATTACAGTTATTCAAAATTCACATTGCCAACCCAAATACCTCAATATCACAATGTTTTGCCATTGGAAATTCAGAATTAGGTGCCCTTTGTTAACCAGATTACCTGGTTTCAAGAACTGCCCATGCATTTCGTGAAGTTTGTTCCCTTTAGCTTTACATGTTTAATTTACTTTTGCTATCAGTCAGCCTCACACACTAATACACTATCAACAATAAATCATAGATGAATGGAGAAAACATTTTATGACAATGTAAGAAAAATTGTTAAGCTTTCAGGTTGTTGGCCTTTACTTTTGTCAGGTCATTAATATATTTATCTCCTGCTGTTATTACTTATTACCTTTATGTTTGTTCTTTTGAGGCCAGGCAATACAATCTTGGCATAGTTTTGAGTTTGGACTCATACCCTATTAAGTGAACTGAATGGAATAATTTTTTTCTTATATATTGGTGTATGAGGAGGTTACAAATGTATTGCTGGCTTGGCATTGATAACTTTGCAAGTGAATAACCAGCTTTAAATTAGATAATAATAATAATAATAATAATAATAGTAACTCACTTTCACACAAGATAAAGATCCTACTCAAACAAGTTGATGTTCCATTTATAGTTTGAACACATGAAAAAATACTTTGATTTGCTTCATTATGTTATTGTGCGCAGTTCTTTTGTTTAGATGAATTGTTCAAAACTTGAACATCAATCAATATTTGTCCATATTTCAGGTGGGTAAATTGTCTACTGGTGACTCTTTAGATATGACACAGCAGGATGAATCGTCAATCATTGCAAACGATGCCACAGTTAAAGATATGGAGGTAACCTGATTATTTGGGTTAATTTCTAGAACTTATTAGTTTCAGCTAATCTATGGGGAATGGCATGAATCCACACATTCACTAATAACACCTTGTTTCATCAAATAAATGCCTACTTAAATTGCACAGTACTGAATAACCAGTAGTAGTTCTCATCCTTCATTTGTTAAATATAGGCTTAACTCACCGTTTCAACTTTTTCTCCAGGGAGCAGCTATTGCTTATGTTTCTGACCTTTTGAAAGTTCCTGCAATGTTTGTAAAAGCTGTTACTGATATCATTGATGGTGACAAACCAACTGCAGAAGAATTCCTGCAAAATCTGGCAGCTGTAACTGCTGCACTTGATCTGGCAGTTGAACAAGTTATTAATTTTATTAATGGAAAGTGTGTATCTGAACTTTGACAACTCAATTTCACCTTACGAGTTTTTTCTGTATGCAATGTTACACGATGGGGTTCCATTGTACACTACTACCATTATTGGTTGGGAATTTGTGAGATTTAAGCAAAAATACAAACTTATAAACTGAAGATATTGCAGCCCCATCTCCCATCTCCCTTTTGTACTGTTCTGGCCTTGCAGGCTGTATAAGTTATCTGACAGATTGTGCAATCATTGTAAACATGTATGCTGACATACTTTAGTGAATCACATAAAGCAATATGGTTTTGATTGTTTGTCTCTGAAATTTCCCATGATGATGGAATGATTGAGTAACTTGATTTTAATAATGGAAGGCCCTACTTCATGGGTTCTGTTATTTGTTTGAAATTCAGACATTAATCAAGGACAATGTGCTAGTACTGAGCTCAAGCACAAACCTGCTAGACTTTGTAAGCTACAGGGGGTTTGAAGGGGTTCCAAATGGCTTAAAATACCCATGCACACACAACGAAAACGTGATTTTCGTACTTAGTTGCCCAAGAAATGCAGTGATAATTGTCGTTATTTAATGCCTGCCCTTGTTCTTGCAGGACTTAATGGCTGGTTAAAACAAGGGCCACAAAAGACCCTCGTTAAGTGTTCTTCAGATGCACATTAGATCACTTAAAATGTTGAAATATCAGCTGATGTAATTTTAAATAAAATATTTGAATGTTTGGTTTCATATTGAGAAATTGATTATAAGTTTAAAATTGATTCTGAGATGCAATAATTTTTATTAGCTTTAAGGTTAAAAAAAAATAGTCTTACTACTAACTTTGCTTTTAAAATAAAAAACATTCAAACATCAATCACTCTGCTCTAACATATTATTTTAACCAAAATCAATATCATTGAAAATAAATTTTGTAAATGCTTACCTATACCCATACAACCTACCTCCCTGTTGTAAAAATCAATATCGCTTACTTACATGTTTAATTTAACTTTATTTAATAATCACTCGTTTTTATTAATTTTTGAAATTTTCTTGGAAAAGTTGTGTTTATTTCTCTAATGTTAAGCGTTACCAAACTTGTATCAAAGTTACGGTATAGCAACTAGCTAGATGTTAATAAGCCCGGTGATGTGTTCCAGGACATGGAAGGTTTTGGGCAGCTCTTCAATAATGAATCGCATAGAAGGAATCACATTTAGAACGAGAAAACAATAATTATTAGTTTCTGAAAATCACATTCAAAATGTAAAATCCTTACATCCGAAATGTAAAACCAAACACACCAAACGATGACAGCTTTAACCGTTGCAATGAACTTGATACTTACTGGGTTTTGGAGTTACGATTGTTTTTGAAGATATTCGTAGCAGGGACCTAATTGATCTTATTGTTCGTCACTACTATCCTCAAATCCATCATTAGCATGGACCGTGTTTATACGAGGCATTAAACTCTCAAGCTAATTTTGGATACGGAAAAAGAAAACCTTCAACAAATACTTTAATCTAAATGTGACGGAAAATATAATCCCTTCAAAGCAACTTTATGACGACTCCCTCATTGGCTCAAGTCAAGCAGTTAAAATACGATAACGTGGAAAAGTTCTGTCAAGAACTGAATTTGAAGAGCCTAAGCAAATAGACATGTTATATGTAAAGCATTTCCAGCTACAAATACTGTACCTTCAACATAAATTTCTAGCTTTCCCTTCATCTCTAACTTTACAAAGAACCAGATTCTTCCAAGGAGCCAAACATTTTCAACGCAATATGGACCCCGACAATGACAACCGACCATATTGCTTGATTAAGTTAATTTAAACACAAGTATGCAGTGATGTGAATCTTCTATCACACCACTCCAGAAGGTAGGCGGAGAACAAACTGTCCCCCGAAAACACTGCAATAAAATAAATATCATAAGGAAGAGAATCATGCTGAAAAGTTCTTGAGACATTATCAGCAATACCGTGAAAGAAGGTTCAAAATAGGAAAGATCCCTATGTAATGCACTCAACTAACCTTTTGACATAATAGTAGCAGAAATCTGCTAAGATAAAAGTCTGGACAATTTCTGAAATAAGCACCATTGACGGCCATAATCCATACCCCAAGGCAACCAACAAATGTCCACGACTATCTAACACCTGTTACAAGAAATGGTAAGTTAGTAGGACTGTAGGAGACTCGCAATTAGTAAATCCAATAAGTTACACTACTAAAAAAAATGTGCTAAGAACGGCAAACTTGTAACCCACTGGCTAAGAAATTGGATTTAACTTAATTTTAAAAGATAGAACATACAAACAATTAAAAGATATCAGTTACAGGCCAAACACATGACACTGTAATACTTACAGAAGAAAGCTGATTATTGTGCCATTGGAAATGAAAGCCAAACTTGAAATTACAAATTATAATTATATTCACATTTCACTCCTTGATCGACCAGATAGCTGATCACACAAGCCAGAAATGAAGTGACAGCTGAATTTGAAAATGGTTCATAGAGCTGATTAATGCAATCACAAGTTTGGAAGAACATATCATACCTGAAGAACCCAATGAGCACAGCTCAAGAATCTTGCGACACCCAGGGCAAATACATAATGTGCTGTGAATGGCTCAACAATCTGAAAGCATAAAATAAAATGAAATTAAGAAGGAAGAGAGTAGAATTGGATAGCATAAACAACATGTATGATGGATATTCTTATATACTTTGGTGTTCTGCATGACTCGGAGTTGGGGCAGTACTGACACAGCTTCGAGATATACACAGAATGCCCAGGCAATCCTGTTCAATAAATGATGTGAAGTTGATGGATGAATAAACAAGGCTAACACAGCACAGGGTATCATCTGCAGTCAATATATTTTTTTTTAAAAAAAAGGAGCAGATAAATGCACAAGTATATATAACCTTTGAGTTGAGTAAAATGAAAAGAATTAGAGAAGGAGCTTACCACATAGTATATAGCAAAATTGTCTTTGTCTTCCATGTAACTAGACTTCAATTTAAAACGAATCATGTATATAACCCACAGTGTGGTTACCAAAGTAGCCAAATCAAGCAGGGTGTGTATATCATATTCCATGACAAAACTGCAGTACAACCTAACAGATAAAAATATAGCTGTCAATTCCTGGGATTTGAGTGATAATCCTGTACATCACAAATAGTAGTGAGAAAAGGCGTCAAATACGGTACCATCCTCATCACAAGACAAAAAAAATTATAAGGAAATTGCAGACATGACAAGAAATAAAGAAGAGCGGACCGGCACAAGTTTTTTCTTTGATGAGTTTGTAGATGAGAACAGAAATTCCAAGAGAGTGAACAGCCTCGGCGGTGACGAAAAGGTTGTCGTGATCGTGAACGATGAAGCGGAGAAGGACGAGAGCCGCCATGCCGGAAACGACGGCGAGAAAAGCCTTGACCTTTGGGGGTTGCCGCCGCACCCATGTCGTGATTGCGTGGATCGACTTTCTCCCACTCCTCATGATGATCCCTTCTTTTCTTTCTCTTTCCACCAAACCAAAAATTTATTCTTTTTTGGTACTGTATTTGATTTTATGATTTTGCGTTCCTTCAATGAGAAATTCAGAACTTCCTTCCCGGAATTCAATTCTTTCTGAATTAGGGCACAACTCGACTGGCTCAAACGTCAACGTCAAGTCAACGTCAACTTAGTCGCTGACTCGCTTCAATTCCCCACCCCAGCCAGTGTCGTTAAATATTTACGCACTTTTCGGCTTTTTTACGACTGTTTTTTACTTGGGATCGATTCTATTTATAATCTATGATCACCACAGACACCTGTTAATACTTCTGAGGTAAAGATCCTAATATTTGTTACCATCTATTTTATTTTATTTTTTACTTTTTTCAACTGAAATGTTAAAAAATTTTACGTTTAATTTTTTATTTTAATTTATGACTTTAAAATCGTAAGACTTAAAGTCGTAAGTTTAATTTAACAATTATTTTTATTATTAAATTATTAAATATTATTAATAATAAATACCTAAAACAACTAAATAAAAAATCTTTTAAAAAAACTTTAAAATCTATTTATTACTTATTTCATTTTCAATAATAATTTAATTTAAAATCGATTCTTAAATGAAAAAAGTAAAAAAAAAAAAATCGCCCATTCAGTGAAAAAGCCCACACTTTTCACAATATCAAATATATTATTATTATTATTTATGTTATCTTGATACTATTAGATTTCTTGCATTCGATCTTTTTAGTACGTTTCAAAAAAATACTAATATGTGGATAAAATAAATAGTAAGACATAAAGTTAGATAAGAGTATCATAAAATAAAAAACATGATAAATTTTTATAGTATCTAGTGTTTAATATGTACTAAAAATAATAATAATAATATAATTATTTTATATAAAATTTATATTTCATTCAAATTCAATTTGATTTTTTAAATCATCAAGTTTCCTATTTAGAGAAAAACATGGTAGAAATAATAGCAATTCTTAGTAAATGATAAGATCCACATTCTAATAGAGGAAGTAGATCCAAAATCAAATTAAAACAAATCCTAACAAAATCATAAATCCTTGAAATCTATCTCAAACTCTCATTAGATTTACAAATAAAAATTCAAAATTTCAGGTAATTTATTTTGAGTTTTTCATTTACACTTAATTTTGAGTCTTTAAAATACTCAGAAATGTTGAATGAAATTGGATAACTTAACAAACACCCTTGTATATTTGTTATTGATCTCGTTTTTTATTACCTGTTTTGACAATTAATTGATGTTCATGAGTATTAGTATAAAAAATTGTAATAAATAAATTATGCTGTTAATGCTGCTGTTATTTACAGTGAAGTTAACTCGTTTACTGTATATTGTTACTTGATAATTTGTTCAAATTTTGTTGGTTTATGTCTTTTGATATGATTAGTTAACGAAGATTTTTTTTTTTCTGCAACGAAGATGGATAAGAAATGCTTTTACCAATTGGAATTCCCATAACTCGTTTATCTGTTGATGTTATTTTTTTGGTGATTACATATAATAGGTAAAAACTGAAAAGTTGAATTATTGTTACGAGTTAATTAAGGATCTCATCTTCACCAGGAGAGTATATTCTTTTTTATCAGGGACCCTTTGCAAGAGAGAAACTAAGAAGATATTAACAAGGTCATCTTTATATTGTTGTAATTTATTCTTTGTAATTAGTGAGTTATCCTAATTGTTGTAGTTTTTATTTTTTATTTTTTTGTGGTTAGGAGGCTTTGATTGTGTATTTTTTTATTAGGTTTCTTTATATTCTTTGTAGTGATTAGATTGCTTCTTTTTTTTTTCTAGACCATGATTAGATTTTCTTCTGTACTTGTTATTTTTAACTTGCTAAGAGCATCTAATTTTTTAACCTATGTATAATTGTAACTTTTTCGATCCAGAATTTTGGACCTATAATATAATTGTAAGCTTTGCATGTAGCATTTTTCTTGACGTTAAGCTTTCCACATACGGAACACGTAAACACAATAAATGTAAAATAGAAACTAGAAAGCTTGATTTCCGTGACATTTTTATCTTTTTATCATTGCCATTGAAGAAAAAAAAGTGAGTCAGAAAGTGGAGGAAGTTGATCTCTTGAGCAAAGGCTGGAGGTGTTTGTCTTCTTCGAGAGCAACAAGACCTAAATGGGATGGATCATCGAGCATCATCCTAGCAGACAAGTAACCAGCAATGGACCAGGTCTGGAACTTACGGGCCTGCTTTCCAACATATCGGCCCGTCGTTCCATCATAGTATTCGGGCCAGTTGTCCTTCAGCAATTTGCTCTCTGCAATGTTAAGGGCACGTCTTGCAATTTGGGGCCTCCCAGTCTTGATCGATGCCGCAGCCAGAAGCCATAATAGAACTGTAACCACCACAAATCAATGTATCTAAATTATGTAATTACTAGCATCATGCCATCATCTCAATTCAAAGTGTGTTGTCAGCTCCTACTAAATGAGCACAGAGCTAGTCAAATTTCACAATGATAAAAAATTAGAGTTCACTTAACAAAAATCTTAGACAGTTCCTTTAATATTTAAGGTAGGAGTCTAGGATACATACTAGAGAAGGAAAATATAATTAATGATCATTATCTTGTGTCTAGCTCTATGATCATATCCCAATAAGAGAAAAACTGTTACACGATTTAGCACCACCACATGTTTATGGTCCTAGTAAGTGATTCTAATTAATTTCTACATAACACTTTAACGAGGCTTATTAGCTTTTTCTCATGAATTGAAAAACTCAATTACATGTCACAGAGAAATTAATTAATTTGAAATCCATAATGGTAGCATGAGGATTTAGAATAGAATTACCAGGCCAGGATCCCCCGTTGTGGTAACTCCATCTAGTATTTTTAGGGTCACATCCTGTTACTAGCCTCCATTCATGGCTTTCAATTGCTGGATAACAAACTTTGACAGGCATCTCCCCAATTAATTCGTCCCATCGTGATTCAATTAGATCCATGATTGCAATTGACTGCTCAGGAGTTGCCATGCACGACAAGATTGCAATGCAATTGCCCAGGCAAAACCACCGGAAATCCATCCTAGCCGGGCTCACATTCCCAACAAAGTATCCACCATGATGAGGCATGAAATCAAATATCCAATCTGGTAATGAATCAGGAATCACATTGAACTTGTTCACTGCAGTATGCGAGTACTCTTCTGTTTTGAAGCGGTATACATCATTAAGTTGCTTCAAATCCAACCAAAAGTAGCTCCTCATATGATAGCTTAAGGCATGCAACCGTTTCACAATTCGCTCCACGAACTCTTTCCCTTCCATGTCTTGCTTAAGCAATTGCAAGGCACATCTTAAAGCCATGAAGAACAATGCTTGAATTTCAATTGGATACCCATAAACACCCTGAAATATCATAATACAAAGTTGAAAGAAAGAAATGGATAAATTAACCATAGCTATAAAAGTCAGTGTAAATCCCCTAACAGATGATCATGAATCATTTTGGCCTAATCAATGCCTAGTTTCAAGACACTAGACAATCAAAATTTCAGAAAACTCACCATTCTTCGATCAATCATGCAGCATCCATCAGCACATAGTAAAGTTGGAAACGTGTCAAACCCCTCTGACAGGCATAAACTCAGGATCAAGCGCATACCCTTTTGACATTCAGGCCGTTCAGCCAAAGAAGGGTCTCCTGTAGCCTTTGTGTATGCGCGAAGCAATATAATCCACCAAAATCCAGAATCAACTGGAGCAACCCTGCCTATTGCACTTTCACCAAAATCTGCTATCAGGGTCTCATGATTTCTAACTGGATCATGGAATACTTTAAAACTAGCAGGCATCACCCCTTCTGCTAGCTGGAATCTGTCAATCTTTTTCTCCCATGATTGAAGGCGAAGGGTCTTTAAAAGAAAATTTTTAACAATGTCTGTTTCCCCATGCATCAGAAAAGCCAAAGCACTTGGGACAAAGTCTCTTATAAATACCTATGCACAAATGCAAATATACCTTAGATTAGACCTCATAGCAAAATCAAAAATATGGAGGCAAGGAAAGAGAAGTATATAATGATCAAAACCACTGATCTAACATGACAAGGAAGTAAAAACTAAAAGATTAAGCTGTAATATAGCATGTGTATCCGGTTAGTGGATTTTATATCACTTGAAACCATGAGTGTAGTAGATCCATAAAAGATAACATGGTCTAGAAGTCTAACCAAAATTCAAGTATTGTGATGGAATTGTGCCAATTCCTCCCCCCACCCCCCCCACACACACAAAAAAAAAGATACCATAGAAGAAACAGATATATCAAAGGTCATGCTACCTGATCATAATTAAGTTTCTCATCAGAATTATCCAAAGCAGCAATTGTACCAACTGGCTGACCACGAAAATATACCAAGGAACGTCTCAGCTCTTCCCAAGCTTCTAATGTTAATGGAGGTGGAATTTGTGGATCCAATGTCACTGATCTTGGAGTATTAATACCTGACTTTGGCAGAGGAGAATGTAGATGATCAAGAAGGTCTCCCAGGCGAGATGAACTATCAACTTTTGTGGCCAATTGACGTGGAGAAAAGCCTATGGATAGTTCACTCATTGATCTTTCATCACATGATCTTTGTCTCTCTATATTCAAAGCCCTTGGCCTATCTAATGCTTTTGAGAAATCAAATTCCTCCGTTTCTGACACACTAACTAGTGCTTCTGGGCTCTTAAAACTCCCATTGTGAGACCTATCGGTCGGAAACAAAGACATCTTCCAAAATATTAGCACTTCCAATTGTCTTGCTCAAAATCCTGCACAGTTAAGTTTATTGACATAAAATTAACATAAATATAAACCACACTCACAAACTCCTAAATTCCTCGTTTTCTAACACTTCATGAGCCCAAAAACATATATTTCCAAACTCATGCATCATTCTTTTAATCCGAAACGATTGAGTTCAGACATACAGGTTCCCCAAAATGATACTACATGAAGATTATAAACACCAACCAAGAGATTAATTTTGAAAATAACATCACACTGTTCAATTCAAGTGGTTTGTCGTTACTCAACAGAAGAAAAAAAATCAAGTGGTTTTAACTTTTAATTATCAGATTAATTGGGAAATAGAAGTATACAAGTATTGCAGTGGTTTTAAGTTTTAACTATGTAGTTCCAACTTTCCAATTCCAGATCCCTAAAAGGCACAAGCACAACGTTGTTTTTCGATTAATTCTAAAAAAGCTTTACTTCTTAATTACCTAGCTGGCCAAAATTCTCCCAAATCCTAAAGTGAAAGTCTCATATATATAAGATTTTGACAATGTAAAAAAGAGAACCTCAATAAGCATTGAGCAAATTAACCAGACAAGACAACCACAAAAAAGAAAAAGAAAAATTATTTTAAAAAAAGGAGGTAACTGGAGAAGAAACAACATTGTAATTAAAATCTCCGTGGTTGTACAACGTGATCAGAAAACCACTTGCACGTTGCCATCAAATTAATTAAGGATCAGAAAAGTTTCAGGATTTACACTTAGGCATGATGCAAGCTCCAAAATGTTTAGTGTAGGAACACAAACTCGAAATTAAACATGATGCATGGCAAAGAGGGCTCAATGGGTCAAATGAGATAATCATTTTAAATTGCATAGAAATAAAGAAGATGAGAAAAACTAACCCCCAGAAGTTGGGAGATATTTTTTGTTTTGTGTGGGTTGGTTTACAGTACTATAAAGTAAAGTTGTAGAGAAAGAAGAGAAGAAGTTAAAGCACGTGAAACAAAAAGGTCCTTCTTCCTTTCACTGTGTGTTGTGATTGTGATCTGTGATCTGTGATCTGTGAAGGAAACAACGAAAGAATGGGTTTGTTTGTATGACTATGATGCATGATACACGGAGGCGCGCTGATATTGTGATGCTACGTGTGATCTTAATATTGCTCATTCACTCTACCATCATCATGACCCTCACTCAGCCACAAAGTTACAATTTCAAAATTCACATTGTCTTTAATTTTTCATTTTTATTCTCACACTGCTTCGATATATATATATATATATAGAATTTCATTCAATAAATACACAATGTTTTAAAATATTTTCCTATTGTAATTAAAGTTTATATAAAGTTACATAATTCTACAGGTTACATTTGTTCAAATATGAATATAGTTATCAATATTTGATTGTTTATTTGTATAACAATAGTATATATTTATATTTGAATGATTAGAAGGACAAGCTAATAGTTTAATAAGATGTTTGTCTTGAATTGAAATAAATATTCACGTAAAAATATTAATATTTTTTTCATTGAATATGTTTGTTTTTCTAAACTTTTAACAATACTTTCTGAATTTTATTAAATTATTGTATACATACGTGATGATTTATTTTAAGATAATCATAACATTTCTTGAATAACTGATATAAAATTTAATATATTTACTTTTATTTTATTAGAATGCATTAAGTTATTTACTTTTATAATAATTATTTTAAAAATTATATTTGTAGTAATTTCTTTTTTTGGGTGAATTATTTGTAGCAATTTCTAATTAGGTAATTAACTATGTAAAAATCTGTATATTGACAGTGTCAAAAATTAATTTCTCTAATCTTGGATACTTTAACTCTTATGACGTATTTATTAGATTTTTAGATAAAATCTTAACATAATTTAATATGTATACTTTATTACCTTATAGTTACCCGTACAAGGTATGCAATTTCTCTAATCTTGGATACTTTAACTCGTCTCTGAGTGACTTGAGTTTCGGAATTCTTGACCATGGTTGTTCCTTCCCTTATGCTTCCAACTTGAAGGCTCATAATTAGAGAAACATGCTCTCTAACTCGAACGGAGGATTATTGGACATCAACAAAGCTTTGAGGGTATCATTACTCCTTAACTTTCTCGACGAGGGCTGGCTTGAATCGACGCTGCTACATGCTATACGTAATATATATGATGGATGGTAGATATGGATTCTGATGTTATTTTAATAGTGCTGGGCTATGATTGGTGTGGTTAATTAATATTTGTATCTCCCTTATGGTTTAACCTCACGGATCCTCGTTTTTTTTTTCATTCGATGCCTTCCCTTTCTGTTATGTTGGCACCTCTAGTGCCTTTTTCATCAATAATAATTTGTTTGCTGAGTTAAAAAAAATTACTCTTGGACTAAATCAGAACAAGAATTAAATTTTTAGAAGAATATTTTGAATGTGAACTGGAAATTTAATTTTGAAATGTTTTGTTAATTTTAATTTCAAAATTTGTTAAAAAAAATACTTTTAGATATTTAAAAGTTTTATCATACATTATATTTTTAGAATACAAGATAAAAAAAATTCAAGAGTGGTGTAACAAAGAAAGATGATATAACGGCAATTCCCGTGTAGAAATTGACCTGCCCAATGTATTCCATCTTCAATAAGATACATGTCCTTTGTTGCCCTGCTGTGTGTGGCCCAGTTCACTTATACTAAACGGGTCCATACGAGTAAGGAAGTAAAAATCATCGTGGAACACTGTTGCATAACTTCGTGGAAAATGTCATTTTGTTCTCTGTTCATTTCCAGCAAAATCCTAGTAGAATAGCAACATATTCGCAAGTTAAATACATTAGTATTATTTTTGGTTATCAAACAAAAGAGGAAGAGGACAAGAGAGACCTCGATTAGTCACGGTATGGAAATACTTTAAGAGTGTGTTTCGATGGAGAAATTAAAAATTCTGATAAATTTTAAATTCTAAGAATTTCAAATACTATTGAAATTCTTTTATTTTCAAAATTTTGTGTTTGGATAAAAAAATTTAAAATTATGAGGATGAAAAAAATGAATGAAAAAAAGAGAAGATATTGTTGGTGTGTTACGTGTTTGTTCCTCTATGCTCACACCCGATCGATATTTTAGGAGTGTCAGACGGTGTTTCTTAAAGAAGACTATAAGAAGAGAATTTCAATTTTTCACCTTTTAGAAAAAAATTGAAATTTCAGATTTTTAGTTGTTTAAAATTCTGTTTTAAGATTTCAAAATTTTAAATTCTTCATAAAAAAACATCCAAACAATAAATTCTAAATTACATAAATTCAAATTCTCTGATAAATTACTTTCCTATGATAAAATTCTTTATCCAAACGCACTCTAAACAAAATTGCTTAACATGTAAATTTTAAAGTTTGATTACTTACAATTGCGGTTCACACAAGAAAAAGGAAATGTGTACCTGGGCTGTGAGGGAGTGTACTGTACATTGCTGCATAATATGTTCACACCAGACCCACCGTTAATTTTATTTTTTTAAAGAGTAACTTTTTGACTTTGATCAAGATATCTTCACATTCTCAAGGAAAAAAAAAAAAAAAGATACCTTCACAGATATTGCTTTAAGATTGACTTATCGGATACTGTTGTGAGTATCGATTACAACGGAATAATTTTGTAATTACACAAAGGAGTGTATTAGTTTAAGGTTTTATGGCCATTCTTGTTGAAAATATTTGTACACCTTGTACTCTTTAAGCCACTTTTCGAACATCGTTTCTATTAACGTTTTTTTTCCTACACGAATGTTAATTGTTAGTTTTCACAAATATCACCATGAACATGGAGGAGAAAAACTGCAGTAGCTTGCAGTGTAAGGAAGCAGAAAGAAGATGAGTTACCTGAATCAACTTGCTATTATTGATTAATTGTGAGAGAAGTTGATACAAGAGTTTATATACTATAGCTCAACTAATCAACTAACTCACAACAAACATAACTAACTCTAACTAACTTGGTATAACTCACTAACCCGAGTTTAGTAACTCTAATTAGCTAAACTATACTAAGTTAAGTTGGCTAATAAGTTTGTTAATTTTTATTACTAGAAGAAACAAACCTGTGACATTTTCTTCTTCTTTTTTTTTTTTAACCATCAACCAGTATCTCCTATTTCTGCTAACGTACATGGGTTTTTACAATTTGTGGTAACAAGATTCAAGAGGATCAAACTTCAAACCATTTTAGTCGTGTAATCTTTTATATACTTCAACACACTTTCCTGATACCTCTGCCTATTTCAAGACATTTGATCCTATAAATCTGACTGATAGGGCCATGATATTGCCTTTTGTGGCAAACATAGGAATGGACTGTTTATTTGCGGTGCTAAAATTGAACAAGTATATATATTGAAACTTTTTTGAAACTGATGTGCATACCTAATAATAATAATAATAAAAAAAACAATTTGACTCCACAATAAGATGATTTTGGCCTTAATTTAACAGTATTTCGCTTGTTTGACATCCCTTTTATTTTCCTTCTTTTTATCCAGTTGTTTTTGATAATCATACTGCAGATTCATAAAACAGCAAAAGATTACTGCGCAGTTTAATTTCTCTGTTTATATATGATATGGGTTTATTCAGGATACGGATCCCAAAAGAAGTGGCATCAGAAGTCGCAATGTTATACTTTCCAATCACACAACAGATTGTCCCTTTTCTTTTTCTCCATCTCAAAAAGTCAGAGTACCTATCTATATTTACTTTTAACTCCAATCTTACCAACCTTCACCCTAACATTTTTTCACTGTGGGGTAATATGAACCCGGTGGTTACAGATATTTTTTTCTTGCTTAATTTGCCAATATAATGTGTGGTTGTGATATTAGACTTTTGCACACTTAACAGAAAGCAAATTCTACTAGTCAAAAGGTAATAGAGATGTAGGAAAATGGATTAGAGACTAAAACCTTTTGGTGGTTGTAAAAAATGAACAGGACTTCCTTGTTTCTGTTTGATTGTGGATGATCAAGTGTGTGTTTGGATTTAAGTTGGAAATGCAATACACTGTGATTCTATATAAATTCAACGAATAAAAGTAAATTGAAAGTAAAAATAAGAGTGATGATGCTTCTGCAAACGTAAGTTTGCCTCAAATGCACGTTTGCAACCTTCTACCCAAACACACACCAAATAAGTTTTTAAATGCTACCATATTAGAACTACAGTTAGAAAAGGATTTGGTTTTATAGGTAAAACTATATATTGCAGACTACAGTACCTACAAGATAAAGAGGATGATAAGGATCACATTAAAGTGATGCGCAACAAAAATAGTTTATAGTGCGCTATAAAGCCAAATAGAAATCGAATTCCTTTTCATAATGAAGTGATTTGTCCCTATAACAAGTCCGATTTCCAAAAGGGTACTTCATATCACCATCTTAAGCACGTGCCACATAGGCCATCAAGTTGACACCACGTCATGGGGCCTGTTATAACCATTATTGCTGAATGTGATGGCTTACTAGAAAAAGTTGAGAGAACAACTATGCAACTATCTAATGTTGTGAGGTGGATATTAATATTTGATGTGATGAGTGGTTTGTTCTATAAAGTTCCATAGAAGCAAAGGCTTTTCCTTGCTATTATATGCTTTGATCCACTTAATCAGTGTAAGAATCTCTCTATAATTAATCCTTTCCAGATTTTTGAGGATGGGTTATTATTGCTATAAACGCAAGGCTTATAGTACTCATACATCAGATGTTATTGTGATGTTGGCGGTGGCCTTGATGCTTCTTGGCATACCTTGGCTCTTTACGCGTGAACAAGTGGTAGTAGTTGAAGAAAAGAAGACGAATTGGTCAGCTTTGATCACACCAATACTAGTACTACTCATCCTGCTTTTGCTGTCACTTATTGGAACTCCAAGGAGGGTCTATGCAAAGCCAACGTGCTATCGGTGTAAGCATGTCTGCTACTGTTACTGCTAGTGTCAGTCCAACACTTGTTGGATCCATGATTGGTATTGTATTCACAGCTCTAATTATATATATCCCATATCTTTGGCCACCTTGTAAAATATTGTATTTGGAATATTATGATCATGTAAATTATGTGCCTATTTCATTCTTGTTACAAAAATTAGAAAGGGAGGGTCAGGGTCGTGTTACTAGCTAATTTATATATAATCCAGATGAGAACAGTAACCTTTTCTTATTGATTGTTCTGGGTTGAATCATTGCGTTATAATTTAAAAATAATATAGTACATTGAACTTTCGTGCTTGCTTTATGGCTTGGAAGAGCCAATTCTAAACAGTTAATGAAGACGGATTTGTGTAAATTGTGACGCTTCTATTTTAAATGCGTAAGTTATAGTTGAAATTAATTCTCGGGGAGAACATGATTTCTTTTGGTATGAACATTAAATTGTGGCTTTAGGAATGGGCAAACCGTGTGACGGAAAATAGGGTCTTGCAATGTTAGAAGTTTGATTATAATTTGTGGAGATTATTCCAATTGTTTAAACATGGAAGAAGAAGAAGAAAAAACATGGTTTCATTTCATGACTTGAAAATTGAAATGGCTCAACCGTGACCTATTACCTAAGTTTGTCCCCACAGCAGCTCAACTATTTTCTTTTGTATCGTCCTGACTCGGTCTAAAGCACTTTTAAGGGGATTACGCATCTCTGTGCAACCACCACACAGGGATTAGCATAAGTTATATGCAAGAACTAGTGGGGATGCATTTGCAATTAACAAGCTTTTTCTTATTATATATAACATTCACTTTACTTATAATTAAAATGTCATTTATTATATTTTTTTCATTACAAAGACATTTTACAAAATACTTTAAAATAAAAAATAAAATAAACATATTTTACGAAGACTAAAATAAAGATAAAATAAAAAATTAAATTACACTAATAAAAATATATTTAGGTAAAAAATTTATCATATACAACTAGAAAGATAAATTTAAAAGGATTTAGCTCAATTAATTAAAAATAAATAAAACTCCTGCACGAAACAACTAAGACGTGGCTACGCTTTACTTGTGGGGCAACCCTCACATTGACTATTGAGCAGCATCCGGATTGGCATTCACTATGCAAACCTACCAAATCAAATACAGTGAATTCATTGACTATTTTAAAAATTACTTTTCTTCAAATTTTTTAAAGTAAACCAAAGTAAATATCTAATCAACTTTCCTAAAAAAACTAATAAACCGATAACACTTATATTCAGTCATGAATTCAAGAAACATTTAAGAGAAATAAAAAAATAAACAGATTAAAGTTTAACATATCATTATAGATACTTATATTGCTATCCCAAATATATAGTTAATTAAAAATCTAAAATTATATCATTTTCTTATTAAAAAATTATGCGCTCGTGAGTTATGCCTCCATCGTTTTAAAAACTGCAAGGACCCAATTAGAAAAAAAAAATAGGGACGTAATTTAAAATTTGGTAAAAGTTCAAAAATCCAAAAATAATTAAATCTTAAATATTTCAATAATCTTATGACATTATTAACTGTTTTTTTTATTGGCAAAGATTAGTTACACATTTGTATTCGATCATGTTCATTTACTTTTAATTATTTATGAAATATTATTAACTTTCTATCATTATAATTAACTAGTTTTTTATGATAAAAAAAATTAACCAGATTTTTTTATGGTGAGGAATACATAATTTATTAGTTGTACGTTAGTCTTTTTCCTCATTTTAACAGGTAACATTACTTTGGCACAGAATAACTACAACGTGTCTTCATTTGAATGGTGGGGCATCCCTCGTAAATATGTATTCAGTTATTGACAATGCAAACCTACCCGTTCATAAAACAATTAATTAGAAAAACACTTTGTTTTGTGTTATGTGATGTCCTACACATTACCCTTGTTTAGGATATCGTATTTTTGACTATCATTTTAAATGGGTTACACTCACACAGGAAACAAACAAACTCATCTGAGATGAAAATGGGCTATGGTAGAAGCAGAGCATCCTCTGTTTTGGACGGTTTCACTCTAAACCCCGTGCCATACCCGGTTATGCTAATCTTATCACTGATCCTGTTATTCCTCGGCATTTCGGGGTGGATGCTGTTAGCCACACCAGTGGTGCTTATACTCGTAGTTCGTTGGTTATCGTCAGTGTATACTTCAGAATGGTTCTTCTTTAACTCCTTGCCATTGGAGAGGCGTAGGAGAACTCACCACTTCCCATCAGAGGGTAGCTCCCCTCGGGGTGTTGCTGCTTGTTCTCGTGCTTCTTCATTTTCAGTCCACTTTTCTTGATGCATGGTTTGTTTGATTTGATTTCGCGTTCTGTTTAGTGTCTCTATAGTTTTTTGTTTTTATTTTTACGGGCTTTGTTTGTGTTTATTACTTATTTATAGAGAAATGACATAGTGACTTTGATGCAAGCCTTGTGATTATTGTATATATGTAGGTGATTAGATTATGCTCCTCTATGAATATCAATTGGATTTAAAGGTGCTTTCTGATTATGAATGTATTTCTTCCTACATGATGATGGCAAACGGGCAGAAAATGTAAGATTTTTTAACAATTTTTTATTAAAAGGAAAAAAGATTGCTAAAGTACATTATTAATGATTCAAATAAAAGATATGGTTATGTTCATCATTTTATGTATGCCATTTAATATTTTTTAGTTATTTTAATCACTAATTTTATCAAATATTTATAATTTAATAAATTAATTTAAAAATTATTATCTTTTAATTTTTTAATTTTTCGGTTAGTTTTTCAACTAATTTTTTGTTAAAGATAGTTTTATTATAATTGAAATCACGGTTTCTTACTTGAGATACTTAGTATTAGTGAACGAAACTTAATCCCGTATTTCTGCTTAAAAGATGGGGAAGAAACGCAATTGTCTTGGATTTGTTTGTTCTTTAGGCTTAAAATAATGTAATTATTATCATCAGTTTCTTAGACGTGTATATTAAATTGTACTCTATTGAGTATACTGAATTACACTCATCCGGGTTATGGGTAGGAAAATTTTGTCTTTATATTCCTTAAACTTATGCTATGTAAGATAGCTAGTCATATGCCTTATTAAAGAATTTTACAAGTCACTTATTTATCGTTAGTTAATCTATAAAATTTGACAATAGAAAAATGACAAACCATCTTTTTCAAGAAATATTTTATTCTTAAGTAAATTTGATAATTATTGAAATTTAATTTTGAGTAACTTCTTTTTTTCCTTACCAAAACTATCTCTATCAAACACTATATTGACTAAAAGATCTTGTAAACATGAATTCATGTGTGTTTGGAATGGTGTTGGAGATAAGAAATCATTCATAAGAAATTCTATCCCATTATCAGTTCTTATAACTTTAACTTTACTATCAAATTGATTATGAACTAAAATAATGAAATCCTGAATATGTTTTCTAGCCTCAGCTTTGGTATGCATCAAAAATGTCCAAGTGAATCGTGTGTGATCATCAACCACTGTTAGAAAATACCTATGTCCTAGCATTGATGTTTTTGCACATGGTCCCCAAATATCTATGTGTAAAACTTCAAAACTACATGATGCATATGTACTACTATTTAAAAAAGGAAGCCTTTTATGCTTAGCATAATGACATGCATTGCAAACTAAATCTTTATTGAATTTCAGAAAGGGATAAGTGCCTTGCATTTTCTGTAATCTTTCAAAAGACAGGTGTCCTAATCTAGAATGTCATAGATCTATTGGTATGATGGTACAATTTGGATGAACAATTTCTGTTTCAATACTACAAGTGGCTGGTCTGGTTGGAGTGAGATAGTATAATCCATTTCTCATTTCAACTATACCAATCTTGGCTTGAGTGAGTGCATCCTGCATTAAGCATGAATCAGAGGAGAAAATGAGCTTGCAATGGTTTGTAGAAACCAACTTAGATATTGAGATCAAGTTAAAAGAAAAGGCTGGAACATATAGAACTGAAAACAAAACTATTGAGTCAGAAATGCATACATCACCCGAATGTGTAGCTGACACATGGTGAGTTGGTGACCATTGGGAAGCTTAACTAGGATTAGAGGATTCAATTTTGTATATGATTTAAAAGAACTAACAGATGCCGACACATGGTCTGTTGCACCTGAATCTAAGACCCAAGTGCAGTGTGTGCATGTGTTATTCACAAAAAATGGGTGCTTACCATGGACTGGTGTTGTATCAACTGAACAAGAGGCAATCTATTTTGAACTGCTAGACATACTATCTGAATTCCCTTCACTTGGTTGCTGGATTAAGGCAAGTAGAGCTTTGTATTGCTCAGGTGAAAATCGAATTTCTTTGGGCTCAATTTGCTGTGTTTGATCATTGGTGATTGCTTCATCTCTTGTCACCAAGCTATTTCCACTGCTCCTTGAATTAGAAAACTTAAAACCTGGTGGAAATCCATATTTCTTATAGCAAACCTCAACTGTATGGCCTGTTTTCCCACAGTAAGTGCAGATCTTATAATTTCTAAAGCTATTCATCTTGTTCCTCTCATTACTACCCGAAGGCATGCCATGTTTTTTATAACATACACTTTCAGTATGTCCAGTCATTCCACAATAATTGCAAACAAGTTTTGCTGCATTAACCAGGCTGTGTTTCATTTCTATGCTGTTAACATTTATCAAACTATTTCCAAGCTGCTTCTCTTGCTGTGCAACATAGGAAAAAATTCTAGAAATCTCTGGAAGTGGATCCATGGGAAGTACATGTGATCTTACATTTCCAAATTGCTCATTCAAACCTCTAAGAAACTGAATTGCCCGATCCTCTCGTTTTCTCTGTGCTACAGTTTTAAGTGCTATACAAGTGCATCGTGAATTACATGTACATGTAGGATCAGGCCTAAAATTCTCTAACTCATCCCATATTATGCGTAGTTTTGTAAAATACTCGGTAACTGAGAGGTTACCTTGTCTAATCAAAGTTGCTTCCTATTGAAGGTCTGAAATCCTGAATAAATCGCTTTGTGCATATCTGGATTTTAGATCTTTCCAGATCTCTTCAGCCTTATCCATCCATAGAATGTTTTGTCTAATTGTCATAGACACAGAATGTACAATCCATGAGACTACCATGTTGTTGCTCCTCTTCCAAGCTCCATAGGTCCGGTCAGTTTTCAATGGCTCAGTTGCTCCTCCATCAACAAACTCAAGTTTATTTTTGGCACTCAAAGCAGTCATCATTGATCTGCTCCATGAGTGATAATTTGTGGAATCAAGAACTGGAGATACAAGCGAAACCGAGGGATTCTCGCTTGGATGCAAGTAAAGGAAGTTGTCTATGACTGGGATGTGTGTATCTCTTTCACTCATTGTCACAATCGAAGATCGAAGCTAGATGAAACTCAAAACAGAGGTGAAGAAAGGATAAATTGCTTCAGAAACTTCTCTTGATTGCGCAGCAGAGCTTTTCAATGATACCATGTCACAAATCAAGCTTGAACTAGAGAATTACCACGCACAGATCTGCACATTAGGTGCAGTAGCTATCGAGATAAAGAAAAAACAGAGGCTATTGCTCGAGAAGATAGGAGGAAAAACTTATGAACAAGAAAGCAAAGAAATTGAGCAAGATGATCAAAACAAGTTTCTGTCTTATTCATTGAGCAAAAAGGAACTTATATACAGATTTAGAATAGATGCAGAAACTAACACAAAAGCAGTTACAAATCTGTTAGAGTTCAAAATGAATTTGACGTGTAGTTTTCTGGTAGCTTGCTTCCCTTGATTAAGAGAATGTATTCCTTCCTAAATGATGATGGCAAACGGGCAAAGGAAATGTAATATTGTTTAACAAATTTTTATTAAAAGGAAAAAAGATTGCTAAAGTACGTTATTAATGATTCAAATAAAAGATATGGTTATGTTCATCATTTTATGTATGTCATTTAATATTTTTTAGTTATTTTAATCACTAATTTTATCAAATATTTATAATTTAATAAACTAATTTAAAAATTATTATCTTTCAATTTTTTAATTTTTCGGTTAGTTTTTCAACTAATTTTTTTGTTAAAGATAGTCTTATTATAATTGAAATCACGATTTCTTACTTGAGATACTTAGTATTAGCGAACGAAACTTGATCCCGTATTTCTGCTTAAAAGATGGGGAAGAAACGCAATTGTCTTGGATTTGTTTGTTCTTTAGGCTTAAAATAATGTAATTATTATCATCAGTTTCTTGAGACATGTATATTAAATTGTACTCTATTGAGTGTACTGAATTACACTCATCCGGGTTATGGGTAGGAAAATTTTGTCTTTATATTCCTTAGACAAGTTATGCTATGTAAGATAGCTAGTCATATGCCTTATTAAAGAATTTTACAAGTCACTTATTTATCGTTAGTTAATCTATAAAATTTGACAATGGAAAAATGACAAACCATCTTTTTCAAGAAATATTTTATTCTTAATTAAGTAAATTTGATAATCATTGAAATTTAATTTTAAAGAGTAACTTCTTTTTTTCCTTACCAAAACTATCTCTATCAAACACTATATTGACTAAAAGATCTTGTAAACATGAATTCATGTGTGTTTGGAATGGTGTTAGAGATCCACATATTGTTTGATTTTCACGTCCAATTCTTATTTTGATGCAAAAGTTAATAATAGTTACTTCAAAAAATTCATGTCACCTCTGATCCAAAATTTTAACCAAACATGCTAGAAATAAACTACTCTAGCCATACCTAAGACATACTTCATAAGAGAAAGAGAAGCAACCAAAGCCTGATGTTTTAATTTCATGTTAAAAGCTAAAAATAATAATAAATAGTTATTTTTACTTTTAATTTTTTTGTTACCATGATTTTGAGAATGGAATTAATTTTGGTAAATATTGAAACACACGGTTAAAAGTACTTTTAATTTTAAAGTTGCAATTTTTTCTTATTCATTTTGTGTTTTGGAATTGATAAAAGTACTTTTTCAATGCTATCAATATTGCTAGGAATTGTAGTATTAGTATAGCAAGAAATGAAATATATAAAAAGTCACTTGCAACATAAAGAATATTAGTATGAGACAAGTTAGTTTATACGTACTATTAAGCAAACGCAGTTGGAGTCATGGTCTGAAAGCGAGAAAGTTGAGCCTTGCCGTAGTAGAATATGAAAAGATGAAGAAGATGAAGAAAAATGGCAACAAGAAGAGGAATAGCTGAAAGTTGATAGCTGTGGTATGGAGCTGAGCCTTGTAGTCTTTGTAATGGGAGAAAGACAACAAGCCAATGACAATGCCAAATTAATATGGTGAGCAAATGGCCCGGTGCAGAAACATTAAGACTCTCTCCATGCTTTTCATATAAGGTTGGGTTTGGCATATATTCTACTTTAATTAATAATTTTGAGTTATATTTTTTAAAATATATTATAAATTTAACTATAAAGCTTATTAAAAAATTTAAAAGAATTTATTAAAAAAAAAGTCGTCTTGAGACATTTTTATCATTCTTCAATTTCCTGGTGTATTGGCTTTTTCCAACGAAAGAAGACGTAAGACGCTTATTATTAAATGATTTTAACTCCACATAATTTTCAGTAGTTGATGCTCATGCATGTTAAGAGGATTAGCAATTAGCGGTAAACAAAAGCACAGCAAGAACTCAACCAGAATTGACCAGGGGGTGGTGAATTCAGCTTTATAACACAACATTTGTAGCAGTATGTTGAATATATCTGTATCATCGGACACCAAAGAGATTGGAAATGGCACATCACACGGTAGCAATTAACGATAGTATATACAGGTCATGAAGAATCTCATGAAGGGCAAGGATAGAATTTCATTTCAATTGCAAGACAATGAAGAAGTTCCTCTCCATATATACTGACTGTGACAAACAGCTTAACTCGTTTACTGCACATTGGGGAGTTATTACAATTATTAATATCTTCACTCACCTCAATATTTGTTAAACGAGTGATAAATACATCAAATTATCATAAATAATAAAGTAAAATGAGAAGTTTGAGTGAATCCATAAAAATTTTGTTGGTATTTAAATTAGTGTATACCCAGTTTTCAAGAAAATAATTGAAGAGAAGGAATGGAGAGTTGAAAGTAAAGTAAAATTATTGAAAACAGGAAAAATTAAAATTAGGAAAGACAAAAATTGTAATCTAATCCATTTGATCTTTTGTGAACACTTCCCTACAAATGAATCGATGTGCACATTTATTTGGATCCATGCATGCACGACACGTATAATTGCAACACCATCAGTCCAATAATAACAGAAAAAGAAAAAGTAAAACCCCTGGCGCAATCCATGCATGCTGTTTCCTTTATCATTATGAAAAAGGCTAACTAGTAGTTAGGGCATCAGTTAAAAAATTAGCCTTAAATATGTTTTAATAATTTTTTTTTACTTTGACTCTCTTATTAAAAATTTTATTTTAGGTTTGTACCATCAATTACATGATATGTTTTCTTATAAATTGATTTTATCAACGTTATTAGTAGTTATGATGATGTTACATCATCACCTAATAAACCATAAAGATAAAAAAAGTTAATATATGAGGAACTGCAACAATAAAAATATTTATTAAAGACTCAAAATAAAATTTAGTTATTTATTATGGGCCTTAAACATATTTAAAAAAATCAAAAATAAAAATATTTGAAATTATACTATTCATATTTTTTTATATATTTTCTTATAATCTTCACAATAAATATTTTTTCTTAATTTCTTAACCAATAATCTAAACACATTCATTACTCTCTTTAGCAAGACGTTTACAAATTTAATTTTAAAATATTTAACGTATAAATATTTTTTTCCTATTTTCATCTTATTAAAAAATTATGTAAGAAAAAATGATAATTTTTGTAATAATTAATTAAAAAATCATATCTCCAGTAAATTCTAATTAGCTGATTTCATATAAGAAATTAGAAAACAGATTTATTTTCTAAAGAAAAGAGAAGAGAAGGGAATTACCAAGTCTAAACTTAACTGTAGTGACTTCCCCTACTCAGAAGGCGCCACGTGTCGCAATGGAACGGGCATTGCGCTATTTATACGTCTCCTCCTCCCTAACTCAGCAAAGCAACCAACTCTCATTTGCTCTCTTTTGTTGAATTCCTTGAAAGTTGCAACGATGCCGAACCCTAAGGTCTACTTCGACATGACCATCGGAGGCCAACCGGCCGGTCGCATAGTGATGGAGCTGTACGCCGACACGACCCCTCGCACCGCCGAGAATTTCCGCGCCCTTTGCACCGGCGAGAAGGGCGTGGGCCGCAGCGGCAAGCCCCTCCACTACAAGGGCTCCGCCTTCCACCGCGTCATTCCCAACTTCATGTGCCAGGGCGGTGACTTCACCGCCGGAAACGGCACCGGTGGCGAGTCCATCTACGGATCGAAGTTCGCGGACGAGAACTTCATAAAGAAGCACACGGGTCCCGGCATTCTATCGATGGCGAACGCGGGACCTGGCACGAACGGGTCTCAGTTCTTCATCTGCACCGTTAAGACGGAGTGGCTCGACGGAAAGCACGTGGTTTTCGGGCAGGTGGTGGAGGGCCTTGACGTCGTGAAGGACATCGAGAAGGTGGGTTCCAGCTCCGGTAAGACCTCCAAGCCCGTTGTTGTTGCTGACTCCGGACAACTCTCCTAGACATGGTGATCCACACGGTGTTGGATTATTGGTGGGTATGGATGATGACTGATGATGCTGCTTCTCTTCTCTCAGTGGAATCCTGTTGAGATCTTTATGTTTTCTGATTTTAATTTGGAGTTTGTACGCTGGACTCTTCTCATCATAAAAATCATGCTAGCTACTGCTACCTTAAATAAAGTTAGTATTAATAATCCATTGCCCTCGTTATTTTCTTCTTAATTTAATCTCATTTCTCTCTTTTTATTAATCTATTGTCACACTACAATCATCATAATGATAAACCAATCCAATGTTTCATATTGTGCTTTTATGGTAGAACCTTTTATTAAATTTGTTCCACAATAATCATAAAAACTTTTTAAACTATGAATAAAAAAATCTGAATAGAAAGAAAAGATATGAATTTAGCATAAATTTAGTGCTCTTAACTAAGTTAATCAAATTTTTTAATTATTATAAATTAATTAATTGAATCTTATAATAAGCACCCAAGAAAGAATGTAGTACACAGTATATGTTTTTTCTGGTATAGTTATTAAAAATATTTATTTACAAAGTTCTTTAAGAAATTTTGTTGCGTTTAGATATGAGGATAATCTATTTATAAGAGAAAAATAATTCAATGATCCAGGTGATTAAGGACAACTCGAGGAAATATAAGAGATAAATACAACATTGAAAAAAAAAATTGGTCACCTCCACATATCTATAGCTTCTCTCACTAGAAAAAAAACAAACAAACTTGTAATATCAATTCTATAAGGAATTCCATCGATTACTCGTCTATATATAAAAAGAAAACAATTTTACTATTTTTCATCCAGTCGTAATTAAATATATTCCTTATAAAACATCTATGTAACCCTGGCTAGTGCTCCTTTAACTTTAATAAGTTTTTTTTTTTTTTTCAAAATACACCTTCTCACTCCTACGTTTTCCTACAATATACATGTTTTTTAGAAAAAAAATTCTCAATATACATCACTTACATGCATCTTTGGGAAGTCAGGTTTAAGCAGCGTTGGGAAGTTAGGTTTGAGCACTCCGATTTTCGTATGGTCTTTTTTTTTTTAAGTAATTTGTATATTTAAATTTTTATTTTAATTTAAATTATTAAAATAATACAAATATTATATTATATAAATATATTTTTAATTGATTTTAAGAATAATTTTTTATTAAAATATTTTTTTAATAATAAAATGATATTATTAACTATAATTACTTTTCTTATATTATTTAATTTATATAAGATATTTTGTAGGTGAATTTTTTTTTAAATCTGAATTTTGTCTAATGGTATATTTGCTTCAGTAAAAAAATTTAAAACTTTTAATATTATTAAAATAATATTTTTTTATTAAAAAGATTAAAACTTTTAATAATAAAAATTATTAAAATTGTCTAATAATATATTTGCTTTATTAAAAAAATTAAAGCTTTTTAAAATAATTATTTTCTCCAATTTTTTAAGAGATATATATAGATAAAGGAAAATGTAAAAATTTGAGAAAATTATAGTATAATTTTTTAGTTATGATGTATGTATTTTTTTAGCTAAATTTATGTGTAGTTGAAATTTTTGTTTTGTTTTGTTATGTATGTTAATTAAAAAATGAGAAAATTAGTTAGTAGTATTGAAACAAATTAAAAAACACATTGAATAAATAATTGATACACATAAAATTAAACACTGTGGTGACTGAAATGATAAACATACTAAAAATACAATTGTAACGTAAATATGACGAAACTAATGATAATCTAAAAGATGTTGTGCACAAGACATATATTCTTCCATTTGGATTACTGGTTTGCTAAAAATAGCTAAAATTTCTATTGGACAGAATTGTTTCCCGTAATCGAAAGAACAATCATTTGACTAATTGTGATTCATGAATTTCATAAGGGGAAATTTTCATCGGTGCAACTTGCTTGATTAAATCCTTGAATTTGTCCATGCTACATCCTGAAGGAATGTCAAATCTTATTGGATTTGTTCAGTTGAATGACTTGATCGGTTACAATGCTTCAACAAGGGGTAACGTTAGGGACATATGATTACAAATTTGTCTAAATCTATTAATTCCATATCCAAACACACAAAACATTTGTGGGTGTCATCGTTGGTTGAGGAGACGTACTTCAAGACCACACAACTTGGTGAATATCAGGCCACATCATGGCTGCCTGAGTAACTATAATTATGTCAATGTTGATCCCATAAAATATGTGTTACCATTATTCACTTTACAACACATTTTGCATGTCTATGACAACTCCCTTGGGTTTACTGCCACACGAATTAATGTAACAAGAATATGAAGGAGATCAGTGAGATGTTGATCCAAAGGGAAAGAGAACAACAAAGGATCGCCCGATTTCAACTCGCATTTCTACTTAAAATGACGAAGACGAAAATGAATGGAAAAATAGAAAAAAATGTGAAATTTGCCGGCAACATGACCATAGAAACAATTGTCCCAGCATGCCTTCATCTTAAGTTTTTCTTTACCCAAATGTAATTGTTTAAGTATTTTATTTATAATATAGTATAATATTCTTCTATAAATAAATTGTTAAACAAAAAGTATTATCATTTTTTTAAAAAATCTAATGACATAAACAAACAAATTATATTTAGTACCATAATAATATTAAAATTTTTAATTTTTTTACTAAAACAAATATATTATTAGACAAAATTTAGATTTTAAAAAAATATTCACCTACAAAATATTTTATATAAATTAAATAATACAAAAAAATTAATTATATTTAATAATATTATTTTCTTATTAAACAAATTATTTTAATAAAAAAGTATTTTTAAAATCAATTAAAAATATATTTATATAATATAATATTTATATTATTTTAATAATTTAAATAAAAATAAAAATTTAAACATACAAATTAATTAAAAAAAAAAGACCATACTGAAGTTGTGGTGGCCAAATCCGACTCCCCAAAACTACATGAAAGTGGTGTATATTAAAAAAAATTCAAAAATATGTGTATTTTAGTAAAACATAGGCGTGAGAAGGTGTATTTTGGAAAAAAAAACCACTTTAATTTACATATTTACTTGATATATAACAAAAAAAGTGTAAGTAACACATTTTAACAAAAAAATAACATAATTAATTGACTAAATCATAAAACTCCATATATAATAATAAAAATGAAATAAAACAAATTATTCAATATAAAGATTGTGAAATGCAAAAAATAATTTAAGACGCCACATAATAATAAGTAAATTAAACATTAAAAAATAATAAATTAATTTGGTTTAGGTTGGTTTAAATTTGAAAAGTGTAAATCCAACCCCCAAATCAATCAAAATTATATTTGAATTGTTTGATTCAGGTCAAACCTAAAACCAATCTAAGCCAATTTAGTTGGTTAAATTTGGATGATTGAGTTTGGTCGAATTGATCAGACAAATAAATATGCCTATGGTATTTTTAGGTATACTCTTCTCTATTAATTTAATTCCTGGGTGAACAATTTGGGCCGGAGTTGGTGTTAACATGAAAGTCTTGATCCAGAGGGATTTGGGGTTGGGCTATCAATCGAGTTTTTCTGGGTCTGGGTAATTGATCTAACTTTAGCTGTACTTGGTGTACATAAACTTAGCAGAAGACGTCAAATGAGGAGGTTTCCTTTAAAATTATTATACTAAGTGCAACATAAT
The DNA here is from genome assembly GCF_004193775.1 of Glycine soja. NCBI lineage: Eukaryota > Viridiplantae > Streptophyta > Magnoliopsida > Fabales > Fabaceae > Glycine > Glycine soja. Next base: position 441,584 of record NC_041007.1, on the reverse strand, counting down.
GTATGTTTTTCTGTCTGTACGCTCCCCATGAAACTAACTACTTGGGTATCAATTTACCCGGCGTGTCGTTGGGATTACAAGCTTAAGAGATTTGAAAGAAATAAGTTGTATCGTAGTTTAATTAGCTCTCAACTTCAAAATTACAAGCTTAAGAGATTTGAATTCCTCGACTACTGGATTGGATTAGATATAAATAGTGTTGATGATAGAATACAAAAAGGTAATTATTTGAAAATATTGAAATTTGTGAATTGTAGCGTATGTAAGAGAGAAATGAGGTGACAGAGGCAGCATGAATGAATTGTCGCGAAGCAGAGTATGAGTATGAGAGGAAGGTTCCGCGGAGGAAATGAGAATGATGAAAAAGTGGTGAAGTGTGTAGAGAGCGTTAGAGTGATAGTGATGGGGATTGCAGAGAACTCAAAGGGTTTGGTTCTTGCTGTGGCATCGGGTGTGTTCATAGGAGCAAGCTTCGTCCTCAAAAAGAAAGGTCTTAAGCAGGCTGCTACCCACGGCACTCGCGCAGGAGTTGGCGGCTATTCTTATCTACTCCAGCCACTTTGGTGGGCTGGCATGCTTACAAGTAACCAACTTAACTCATTTTCTTCCCAATTTTTACCTTCTTTAAACGAACTCAATATTCTCGCAGTGCTTATTGGTGAGGTTGCAAATTTTGTCGCTTATATATATGCTCCTGCACTTCTCGTTACTCCCCTTGGTGCACTAAGTATTATTGTCAGGTATTATATTAACAACACTTCTCATCAATCTTAGTTTGACTTTCTTTTCAAACTCACTCAATCCCCATCTTTATCTATCGGGATATATAGTGCTGTTTTGGCTCACTTCTTGCTCAAGGAAAAGCTTCAGAAGATGGGCATTTTGGGATGCGTCTTCTGCATTGTGGGTTCAGTTCTCATTGTTATTCATGCACCTCAAGAGCATGCTTTAAATTCTGTCCAAGAAATATGGGATCTCGCCACTCAACCATGTTTGTTTTTGCCTTGTTTTTATTAACTTCATTTCCGGTCTATGATATGAAGTCGCGTTTCTCATCATCTCTTTTTTTCATTTCTACAGTATTTCTAGTTTATGTGGCGGCAGCAGTTTCGGTAGTTTTAGCCTTGGTTTTGCATTTTGAACCTCGCTACGGACAGACAAATATGCTGGTTTACTTGGGAATTTGCTCATTAATTGGCTCACTTTTGGTACTTTTTGTTTTCGCCAATCACTTTGATGGAAGCTTCATATTTATATTCTACTTCACAAACTAACTAAACTGTTCAGGTTATGAGCACAAAAGCCATAGGGATCGCAATCAAGCTTACATTAGAGGGAACAAGTCAATTAACATATCCTCAAACTTGGTTTTTTCTTACCGTCACTGTCATATGTATCATTACACAGTTGAATTACCTGAACAAGGTGAGTGCATAGTTATCAAATTTAGCCTCATGCAAAACATAAATTATTCTTCATCAATGTATTGAAGGTCACCTTTTCCTATATTTGTTTAAGCACTGCACAAATTGATGTCTGCTTTCTTTGTTCAGTACTGGTTGAGGTAGAAGCTTGTGTTGATTGACAGACTATCCATGTACATTGTGCTGATGTGCATGCTATATATGATCTGCAGATGCATCATCATCTTTCCAAAACCTTTTCTGAAGAGATTTTGGTAGTGCAATTTAAGGAGTTATTATAGCCAAAGTATGCAGGGCAATAGAATCATGTCATGGCAATTACAATTGTAACTGGATCCTGGATCCTTATATACTAGACACAATTGAATAGGAAATTGCATGTTCATGCCTTCGTTTTAAAACAAACCATCCCCATGGGATACATCAATATCTCAAGAACAAGGAATGAAGCATGTTAGTATGCTGATTTGAAAAATAGCTAACCTTGAATAATTTTAAATTAGTCATGAAAAATATGCTCCTAGATCCTAGGAGATCTTCTATTGCCCAAACCAAAGTTCCATTAGCACACTAGCTAATTGCACTCCTGCGTAAACTCTTGAGTTATAACTTCTTTACTCATAAGTATTAATAATAACTGTCTACATCTATATCAAAGGCCTTAGCCCTTGAAACTTGGCTTCTAGAGAGAATTAAAACCATGCACTTAATTATAATGGTCAAGACTGTAAAGCTCTGGCTTGCCAGTCAGAAACCTTTCCCCTCTAAACCTTAGATAGATAACTATAAGAAGCTATGCAAGATTGTTGGTGACTGGTAATAGTGCATGTCAGTTCCCAATGCCGTTCTTGTTGAAATTTCAGAGAATAAGGTTGTTGCGAGCTCCAAATTTTCATAGTAGTTCTAAAGCATTTTCTATCAAGTATATTATCAATTGGGCTACTTGACAAGTTAATTACATTTAACCTATGGTTTAAAATTATTGAGAGTGCAAAATGACACGTCGTGGTTGATAAGAAACTATAAATGTAGTTGGCATCAGATCAATCTTTATGAATTTTCATATTTTTGTGCATGAAAAAATTGAGTTCTTGCAATTGATACAAACTTAAATATACAACCCGTTCAAATTAATCCTTAGAAGTATGAAGCGAAATCTTTTAAATGGTGCTCTGCTAGTCTTTCAGCATGTGTCTTTGATCTAAAGTTTTATTATTTCAATACCAAGTTACAAACAGGTTAACAGAATTCTACTGTTGTTTTTACTGCCCTAATATGACTTTGCCTATCAGCCATCTAAGGTCTGTCTTAGTTTCCTTCATCTTGTAACTAATCTTGAACATTTTTGCACTATGGAACTATGTTTCAGGCACTGGATACATTCAACACAGCAATTGTCTCTCCCGTATATTATGTCATGTTCACAACTCTGACCATTATTGCTAGCGTGATAATGTTTAAGGTATCATGACATATTCATATTCTTGAATTCATTTGGTGCAATATCGAAGGTCTTGTTTTTTTGAAAGCTTGACTTTTTGGTTGCTTTAATTTTCTGTGCAGGATTGGTCTGATCAGAGTGCAGGCAGCATAGCCTCTGAGATATGTGGATTTGTAATTGTTCTTTCAGGAACAATCTTATTGCATGCGACGAGAGAACAAGAACAATCCAACAAGCAAGGTAATTAATACATGTTACTTTCAATCAATTGCGCATGTCTAATTACCAATTATTTGTTTGAAATGTGTCCAAGGCGAAATCCCTTGAATTATGGATTCGTGATTGTAGCTTCTATTTACTACCTAATGACTACCGAATGCCCCTCTCCCTTTATTTCCTGTAATAAAATTATCAATTGTGCATAGACTCTCCTGTGGCAGACAGTGATATTCTATTTGATGCAGGGTCCTTAACATGGTACATTGGTGAGGACTTGGTAAAGAGCATCGAAGATGGACACCTGAACCTGTTACATGGTTCAGATTATGTTGAAAAGTGACTTTTCCCGTGGTTGACGTAAGAGAACCGGTTCTCCTAGTACAGTGGCATGAACCTAGTGGATTCATGATTTGAAACATTGCAGTGTGGATTGCTTGTGATGCTATAGTTTTTCTGACTATTTGCAGTCTATTGTATACAACTACCATAGGAACCATCTTATACAATGTGTGATTCGCTAATCACGATTCAAGCAATCTTTTTCAAACTGAAATGGTGATTGCTACCACATTGCAACACTGGATAATCATTAGAGTGATGGTATGCTTTATCATCCTTGATAGCCAGTGCAATGTGTTTCTTTTCTGCTTTTTTTGTAGGACGTTAGCTCGTACTTTTCATTCAGTTACCTGATTCTATTGATTCTTTTATTGATCAGGTATTAATATGTTGATTTCGGTTAAAGAATATTTAAATTTATTGTTATAATGATATTTTGTAGCAACTGTGGATTAGTTATTGGTTGGTGGATATAGTTTTCTTTTTTCAACTTTTTCACGATTTTTTTGTTATGAGCACGAGCAAATAAATGACGCCTATGTGCAGAGTCCGCATCAAACCACGGTGGTGGTAGGAACTAGGAAATGGCCACAAATTATTAAAATAGGACTATCCACCACATAAAAATATCTAAACAATGGCACGTAACGACGAGTTTGGCTTATTTTTGCATGGCATCATCTTTTATTTTATTTTCTTTGTAAGTTTGTCGTTCTGTCCTCGCTCGCTTATTTTACTTTACGCAAAATTTCCCTCACGCCCTGTACGAATAATGAAGCATTTCAAATTTAATACTACACATTTATATAAATAAACACTTAGATGAGAGTATAAGTTTTTTACAGTTATCCACTTACAAATTGTTATGCATAACAAATTTGTTAATTTTTTTATAATTATTGATTCAAAGTCATATTATACATGATTTCTTTTATTGATCCACAGGGTGAACACTTTTGTACTGATAACGACCACAAGAGCATTCGTGAATTAATAACGACCACAAGCTATCTAGAAAGTCACGCATACAATGGTGACTTCCTCCCTTATCTTCATCGCTACCACACTAATGCCACTATTCTTCGCTACCAACTATCACCACATATTCATACGTAGAGAGGGATAGTGACTTCCTCAACTCGAAACAAAACGAAGCCCACTTCCTTTATCTCCAACTCAAGGGAATTGCTTTTCGCATACCCACTTTTACTTATATACCCCTTCTGCGTTTTGGATCATTTTCCCCCAAGAAACTAATTTCTGATTTATATTTTTGATAATTGATCATTTTTTTCAGAGTTTAATATCAGTAATAAAAACTTAAAAATAAATAATGTTTCATATATTAAAGAAAAAAAGATAAAATAAAACAAAATTACTTTGTAAAGATGAAGAGAAATCTAATTCAGTTGATTAAATAGTATGTTTGAGTTATTGAATATTATAAATCTTTTAGTACTTTATTTAATCCCCGCTGATAAAAAAAAAATAGTTTCTAAAATTACAGATATAATCATGCTGTATTCAACAATAGTGTGGAACTAATAAATCCTGGCATTGACATGTGATCTTGTGGTTGGAAAGTAGAAAAGTTTCTTAAATTTGAACGAGATACAGTTCACACAAGGAGCTTATTTTTCCGACAGTTGCGGATTATTTTGCATCAATGTTTCTGGCTACCTCGACGGCTCACTAAATACTCATCACGTACGTACTGCCATGGCACCATCAGCTCAAATTGCAGCGGCTATAGAAATTAGAACCCCCCACGTATGCTTCCATAACACATGATTACTGTCTTAATTCTAACCGTGACATTCCACCATGCATCACCGTTTTTTCCATTCTTGGCTTCGTGCATTGTTTGTATGGGCATCACAATGTGCAATAAATGGAATACATGGCATGATTTGCTGTTAAAAAAAGTCAATTTATAATACAAACGAGTGCCGCTCCTGAAGGAGCAGCTGGACCGATCGAATTTCTTTAATTAAATCTGAAGATTTGCATGTTCTCATTCTACATTATTTTCTGATTCATAATTCCTTCAATAATTTCATAAGAGTTTTCTTGTAAAGTTCATAACCTGTTAGTTCCATAAATTATCTTAAAACTTTTAAAGTAACTTATATATATATTTATATATATATATATATTACATTGACAGCAACGAGGATCAAACTTAATTTTAAATGAAAATTTTACTTTGAAAACTAGTAACCAATTGAGGATCATTATGGTCTAGATCAATGTCTATGTGCCTTATAATCGAAATTTATTAAAATTTTTTAAAATCTTACATATCACGTGAAAATTAATCCAGATCATAAATATGTAATAATGTCAAACTGTTTAACAAATTCTCTTAGGTGAGTATCCTACCCCCATTGCACAAAGTATTTTTTTTTCCTGCTTTATTTGAAAAGGTTTAAACAATTCAGAGACTAAGTGACTAGGTTAATTATTCAACATGTCTTTGAATTATTTAATTTTTTCAAATAAGTTATCATATTTTCATAGGGAATATGAATATTCAGTTCAATTTTACGAAACTCTAACCCATATTTTACTTTAAAATGATTTATAAGTTTACAGACCTATATATTTTAAAAAAATTAAACGGTTTAGAAAATAACAAATTAATTTAACCTAATTTCAACGGTTCAATAATGAAATCTTTGTTAAAAAAAGTTTAACAATTTATGTTCAAAAACTCTTTAAGAAATATAATGGCATATTATCAAACAATTCTATAAAGAATGTACAAAAAAAAAAACTTTTTTTCCGATGATGATTGTACAAAAAAAACTTTGTAAAATATGTGAAAAATACTTCTATATTCATAAAAAAAAACTTATTTTCATAATTGAGGAAGTAACGATCGTTTTCATTTCATCAAACTTCTGGGATAATTTAAAATACAAGGAAAAAGAGTTATTAAGAACAAATTTTCTTAGTAAATTCACCACATTTTTTTTATTATGATGGACCCTAGACAATGCTGTTTTTTTTTCTGATAAAAAAGTTAACTTTCTATTGTAAAATCCTTCGTAAAGTCATAGAAATAATGAATTATTACCAACATTAGGGTAATATCTTAAATTTTTTACACGGTACCTATTTCAACTCTCAGCAATCTAACATTAATGAATATCGTACTGCCTCCACAGTTTCAATCCCATTTGAAAATTGATTTTTTGGTAGAATACAACATTAAATGTAGCAGTTGAGTGTTAGAACTCAAAAATGAGCGTCATTTAGTGCTCATTCACTTTTTTCCTCGCTTGGGTTCAACTATATTTAAGTGTTCTTCACATTCTGATCTCACAAATCCATTTCTTTGGTTCTTTGCTTTTGCTTAGTGGGCTTCCAGCTGTATTCATGGACTTGGCGGAGAAGCTTTTCTTTGCAGCATTTCTCATTCTTTCCGTGGCCATTGATGGAATGCAGGCAGACACTATGGTCACTGGCACTGTCTTCTGTGACCAATGCAAAGACGGACAGAGATCCCTTTTTGATTATCCTGTTAATGGTCAGATCTAAGTCCTTCAGCATTTTTGTTCTTGTCTCTGGTTGGAACTTCAACTAGTGTACTCCACATGCACGAAACATTTTGTTTTCAAGTAATGGCTTATTCACAATCTTATTTAATTATGTTTTGAAAAATGTTTACAGCTGACTTTTTTCTACAGAATACAAATGGTGCTCTGACTGACTGTTAAATTTAGTTTATTTTTCTAAAAAATAATTATTTTGTCAAATTCTAAAGATTTTTTTTTATAATATTATTCAATCACAAATCACATATGATAAATTTATTTTTTTATAATAATTAACTATATTAAAAGCTATATTAAGGTTGATCTGTAATTCACAGTCCATACCTCTTACATGTACTCTATTGATATTTACAAATACTTTTTAGATATATAGTTATTATTTATAAATAACTAATATAATAATTTTTCTGCCTCTATTTCTTCTGTGGCATCATTTATTACACCGTGTATTTTTCTCGCTTTTCTTTCATTTATAAAATTAGTGGTACCAGTAACATTTTTCTCTACTTTTTTTTTATCGCCCTTGCTCACATCTTGTGAAGGGAAAGAATCCTTTTTGCCTCTTGTTTTAGTAAGTGCTGCCTAACGGCCTCTGGGCAGATAAAAAGCATGGACAAGTCAACCACTTTCTTCTTCCAATAAATGAAGTTTGAAAAGATTACCAAGATGTTCAATAAATGCTGTTTGGTCACCATCCATATGATCTTTCATTGTGATCTTGCTTGGTACAGGTGCAAAAGTAATTCTGTCCTGTGCTGACAGTAATGGGCAAATTACAATGTCAAGAGAAGAAACAACAAACTGGTTTGGAAGCTATACAATGAGGTTCAATGGCGCACCCGACTTGAGTGGTTGTTCTGCCCATGTCTCAGGCAGTGGTGAAGGGTCAACAACGGGTTGTGGTGAAGGGGCTGGTCCTTCACAAAATCCTAAACTCATGTTTAGAATGTTTGACATGGAAATGTATACAGTGGATTCTCTCCTTGCTCAGCCCGCACAACCCATGCAGTACTGCTCAACATCTTCCAACCCAGTCCCAGCACCAGACACACCACCCAACTCTCCACCACATTTCAAGCTACCTCCAGTGCCTCCACTACCATCACTGCCACCACTTCCATCACTACCACCCCTGCCACCAGTGATTTTTGCAGAAGCTTCAGCATGTCCATCAGAGTAAGTTTAATTATACTTTATATCCGACTAACTAAGGTTAATATTTAACTTCCTACATTGTCTCATAATAACATTCTCTAATAGTTGTTGAAACTAATTGAATCACCTACATATATGCATGCCTATCACATTAAAGCATGACTGATTCATATGTGCATATGTTTAGGTAGGACAAACCTTATACATGTGTACTAATATTAATATAGTATATATTTAAGTTGTCCTTCTAAAAATCATAATAAGGACTTTAATAATTAAACAAGTTGAATTAATTAAAAGAAGATGAATATATAACTTTGTAGATTTTCAGGAAGTGGACACTGCCAGAATACAAATGCTACTGGAGAGGTGTGAACCGGGACACAAAAGTTGCAGTGGCTTTTGGAATGGTTGCGGCGAGAAGATACGGAACAGACATTACACTGTGGCATGGGTTGCAAGGGAGAGGAGACCCTTACAGGACTCTTCTCAGAGAAGGGATCACAGCACTTCTTAACTCCTATAACAGCTTTCAATTCTCTTATCATCCACTTGGCGTCGTCCAACACATGAATTTGGCTTTGATGGGCACAACTAGGAGTGTTCTACATACTGCTCTGCGCTTCAAGAGGGCCAATTCTGGTGCTGGAAATGTCACCTGCAAATTCACCACTTGCAAATAATTTATTTATATATAGCATGTTTAGAAAGGATTGTTTTGGGGAATAATCCAATTAAAAATGCACAATAGAAAATTGAATATTCTTGTACTGTACTGGTGTAAGTTTTGTCTTTATCTTTATTCTATATATGGAGGTTTACCGTTGTATGGTTTTTTACCTTAGATTTATCATACTAGTAGTATCTTTGCTGTTCTTTAAGATAATTGTTACTCCAACTTAAATAAAATCTACCACTCTTTCTAGTTTCTACCCAACGAAAGTTGAACTAGTAGTATATGAATTTACACACTGTGCAATAGTTCATACCTTTAGCATCGATTGAATGAAAATTTATGTTGTCAAGAAATGAACATGCCATGCCTTCCCCAAGCGATCGATTGTTATTTGTAAGTCCCTCCTCCTCATGACGCGTGCCAAGTTAAATGCAATTGTTTCTTTTTCAGTTTATATTTATATACATAAATAGTAAGAATTTATTGTCTATGTACTAACAATTTTATTTTGTCACCTTAATATAATTATTTTAAAAATTACAAATTTATCATGATGGATTATGATTAAATGATTATGTAAAAAAAAATTATACTTTGATCAACTTATTTTTTTTAGAAATATCAAGCATTAAGGAGTTTGGAAGTTATAATGTATTCTCACTTCTACTTTAGTTGGAGTACAGCAACTTACATTAAAATTTGAAGACGAAAAATCCACCCTTTTCTTTTATTTTAGTAAATTCCTTTTAATGATGTTTTTTGTATTTAAGATCTATAATTTAACAAATTACATCCCTTACTTCACGTACCATTTTTTATCCTTTGTTTTTCTTTCTGTTTTAACTCCGTTCTCTCTTTCAACTTGTTCGTTCTATTTGTTTGATTGGATTTTGGGGACCATTGTCCAAGAATGAGACCACTCATTCAAATTTAGAAAAAATTATGATTTATCTAAATCAATTTAATCATGTAGATACACATTAATTATATGATGTTCTTTCTAGTAGGTCACACATAATAGAATATCAGCATCTTTTAAACATTATATTCCATAATACATTAATGAAAATATTACTTTCAATAATACTTCATTTGACAAGTATCGAAAAAAAAATACTTCATTTGATAATAGTAATGAATGTGATAATGAGCATATATAAAATCCATTTTTTTTTCTTTTGATAATATAATATCCGGCTGTTAGTTTACTTTAGATAATTGCAAACCAATGCCTCAAGTATCAATGCGAGAGCTTCCTATGTTATAGCGCATAAAATTATTATTATTTTGACTGATAGTGCATAAACCTAATTATCAAACTCAAAATAATATAATGAATATAATAGTAATTTCCATAAATATATTTTTTATTAACTCAAAAATGAGAAAAATATAAAAGAAAACTTTTATGTTACATGTTGGACCTCATATATTGAAAGTACTGAGAGTAAAAAAAATCTAAAAAATAAATGTTTTAATTTAAGTTTATATTAAAAATTATTTTTTTTAAAAAAATAACGAGTTAAATAAAAGACTTAAAAGAAAAAAATTAAAATTTTGAGAGACCAAATGTTTTGAAGAACTAAAACCAATATGAGTCAATATTTAAAAGATAAAAATCATATTTAACCTTTTTCTTTCTTTATCAGTTAAAATATTTTTAATAATAAACATTTTTCTTCAATAATATACAATATTATTAAATCATATTTTAAAATGGAAAACTTGTTATAAACTTACAAATTGATCCATGTAGTGCTTAGGCATCAAGAACAAAATTTACTTGTTTTTTTCTGATTTATATTTTCTCCTTAAAATTAAAGCAACAAAACTGGGCAGTGGCGGTCAAAACACATGCGTTGATAATAAATTAAGCAAGACAAAAACCACACCAGACTGGCAGATAGATAGATGCCAACGAATTGTTGTCACCTCGAAATTAAATCAATGGCTCCAACAAAATAAGATCCGATTAGGATGTGAAATTTGAGATTCTAGTTTACTATAGCAGATGTTCTCAATACTATGCATGCGTCCACTTGATATATGGACTACATATCGTCTCTTTTAATTGCTCCTCAATATTTTCTCACAATCCCAAGTCTATATATATATATATGTTGGTTTTTAATATCTGATCTTTTAAGCTTAATTTAAGAGCTAATTAAGTTAGTACTGCAACAATTTCACTTTGCTTGAAAGCTTAACAAATAGTAAATCAAAACAAATATGAAGACAGACGAGTTTGGACAGACAGCCATATACAAGTGGACCAATGAGAGGGATGACCGGCCACCAATAATGACTAATGAGGACGATGGCTCTCCACATTGTAAAAGACAATTGAGTAATAGAGGTTAGAGGGGCCCTTCCCTTCCCAAATTAAAATCCTTCAAGATAACTGAAGAAAATTTGAGTGGAGAAAACACCCAAGTCTCATCATATCGTAATTTGGCAACATTTGTCATATTCTCAAGCCTCTTATTTAATAATTGTTTAAAAAAAAATCCATTTTGACTTTTTGATCCTTAATGCACAGTTTGGTTAGTGTGGCTTAAAATCACACGTAAAGAAATAAAAATAATTAATGCTATTTAAGGCATATTACTTTTCTTAAACTTATTGTCACAAACATTTTATAATAAGTCAGGTTACAATTGATAATATGAGCATCGAGGTGAAAAAGAAAACGATCAAATGCAAAAGCATTTTGGTATTTCTAACTAATGGTGTGTCCACTTCACAAAGAAAAAAAAACGTGTTTTAGTAATTTTCACAAATAACATTTATTACTTAATCATGTAAAAAAATCATTTTTCTAATTTTAAATATTAAAATAATTATATCTTTACTAAATTATGTTAATATAAGTAACATATATAGCCCTTATTGTTGTATTATGCTATGGTGCGTGTTTAACTCAAGAATAACTTATTGATAAACTATATATAATTTTATCACAAATAAATTCCGTTATTTTTTAAAATTTCAGGGTTCTGGTATTGTTATTAATAAACTCTCTCTTCCTTTCTTTTTTTCTCCTTAGTATAGTACTCAAACTTGTTTGGAACAGATTGATTGATTTTAGCGAGAAAAAGTCACGGCGACTTTCCGCACTTATAAGTCTTTAAACAAATCTCACAATTCAGATTTTTGGATTAAACTTTTCTTATTTTTAAGAAAATTTGCAAGACAATTATATTTTTTATTAACTTTGTGAAGTTTTATATAAAAAAAAATGTTTTATAAGGAAAAAAAATTCAATAAAATATTAACTTTATAACAGACTTATTTCAACCTTAAATATTTATAAAAGTTTATATCTCTATATTTATAATCTAATATATATATATATATATATATATATATATATATATATATATATATATATATATATATTGTTTCAAATAGTATTAAATTTAATATATTTAAGTAAAGTTTTGAATTTGAATATTGTAAATGAAAAAAAAATGTGATTATAGGCTAAAGTAATAAATACAAACTAATAAATACTTTTATTATTTTATATATCTTTATATTTATAAAGTAATACGTGTTTTAAGATATGTAAAAATGAAAATCATGAAATTGATCTGGTGACTTAAAAGCAGAGAAAGTGGGTGAGTGTGATTTTTCCTTTTTGAAGTGGCAGAATTATAACATGCTCGACTTGTTTCAAATAAAAAAGTTTTGTTAAGAATCGAAAATCTTAATGATGGTATCAGAATGATAAAAATGTAAAAATTTGTTGTTGCGATAAAAGTATATATAAAAGTGATGGTGGGAGTGGGCAGTGGTGAGTGAGGAGTGAAGATGGGGTCAGAGGTGTCTAAACAGATGGAGCGAAGAAAGACAATCCAGACAGAGAAGAAGAGTCTGTCCGATCTGAAAAGCAGCGGAGAAGACTACCCTGGCTCCGACTACCGTCCCCAAGACAGAAAAAACTGGATGTCCCATCTCGACCCTCAGAAACTCCGCATCAACCAAATCGTCTGGCCCGGCACCCACGACTCCGCAACCAACAAAATTGGCATCCCTCTCCTCACTCGCCCCTTCGCCCAGTGCCAATCCCTCTCCATCTACCGCCAGCTCTCCCTCGGCACCCGCGTCCTCGACATCCGCGTCCAAGAACACCGCCGCGTCTGCCACGGTATCCTCCTCACCTACGGCGTTGACCTCGTCCTCAACGACGTCAAGAAGTTCCTTTCCGACACGCAGTCCGAAATCCTAATCCTGGAGATTAGAACCGAGTTCGGCCACGAGGACCCTCCCGAATTCGACAAGTACCTGGAGGAACAGCTGGGGGAGCATCTGATCCATCAGGACGACGCCGTTTTCGGGAAGACCGTGGCGGAGTTGTTGCCAAAGAGAGTTATCTGCGTTTGGAAGCCCAGAAAATCGTCCCAGCCCAAACCTGGGAGTCCTCTCTGGAGTGCGGGCTTTCTGAAGGATAATTGGATCAACACGGATCTGCCTTCCACCAAGTTCGACGGCAATTTGAATCACTTGAGCGAGCACCCTCCCGTTACGTCGCGCAAATACTTCTACAGGATCGAGAACACCGTTACCCCCGTCGCGGATAACCCCGTTCTCTGTGTTAAACCTGTTACCCGACGCATTCATGGCTACGCCAGGCTCTTCATCGCTCAATGCTTCGCCAAAGGATTCGCTGATAGGCTTCAGGTCTTCTCCACGGATTTCATTGACGAGGATTTCGTTGACGCATGCGCTGGACTCACTCATGCAAGGGTCGAAGGGAAAGCCTGAATGCCCGAATTCAACTATTAATATTGTTTGTTAGGGATGGATGTTTTGCTTTGTGTGTTCCTTTGATCTTTGATGGTGTCGTCACTGTACTTTTTTTATTTATTTGTTGTAAAGCTGTATAGATTTTATTCTAAACTGTAAACTGGAATATCGAAATGCACCCTGTCCGTTTACAAAGAATTTCATTTCCTGCTGCTAGTACACAGCCCCAAGTCTTGTATCAAATGCTCATGATAGGGCTCAGAATATTCACCTTCATAAAATAAATTAAATTGCTTTCTCCATGACTTTGTCAACAATAATTACATCAAAATTTGATTTCACCTTCATAACAAAAAAATAAAATAAATCGACATCATCTGTGTTAATTGCTCTTTTAACATCATCTACCACTAGCACCACAGGCTGCTTTGCCGACAGCTAGCATGTGCAAAAAGACAAATTATATCAACAAAAACACTTACTTCAATGCAAATAAATCGACATTTAACTATTTAAGTTGCACTGCTAGTAATTGTTTTTCTTTCTAGTAAATGGATGCTTTAATTTGTTTAAACTTTTAATAACTATTTTTGGCTAAAAACGGTTATGATTAAAATTTAAAACATTTTTTTTTAATTAAACTCGATTTTGAATTTTTATTTATAATTTTGAAATTAGATTTGAAGAGATTTAGCTTAATTTAAAATATAAAGTAATATAATTTAGATTTTAAATCAAATCCGTATAATTGATTCAAAATTGGATTTAATTTAGTTTTACACGTGTTAAACCATACACACTCCTATCAGCACCAAACAACCAAACACCACAAAGCCCAATCCAAATACAAAACGTCTTTATAACTTGTGCTTAGCTGTTATCAGACTTGATGTTACACAAATAAATAATAAACGTCTCACGCTAGAGATAATGTCAGATTTTGATTGGCATACAGAGATTGAGGTTTTTATTTAATTTAAATAATAAAAACTGAAAATTTGATAAATGAATTTAAAAATCGAATTGATTTAAATAAAATATAAATTTTAATTTTAATTTTGATTTTGAAAATTCATCTATTATAACACAAACAAAACTTATAGATGCGCATGTATTCTTAATATTAAGCATGTTTCTCGTCCTTCTAATTTTGATTTTAATCTTTTTTTTAAAAAAAAATCCTCCTATTTTTGTATTTCTAAATACAGAATTTGTTTTTGTTCATGCATTTAATTCTATCAATTTTAGAGGTGTATGTGGATTAATTTGAGTTGAGCTTTGGTCAAAACTTTGATCTAACTTAATCAAATTTAAATAAGTTAATTTGAGTCGATTTTTTAAGAAAATGATAAAATAAAACTCAACTTAAATCAATCTATTTGTAAATATTTTGGATTGGATTGGATCAAAGTATTTAAATTTGTTTGGTATTTTTTAAAACTTAATATTTTTTATAAGTTAAAAATTTTATTAGATGAAATACCAAATATATTATTTTAATTGTTAGGTGTGGTAAAATAGTGGAAGAAAAGACAAAGAAGAATCGAATTATTTTCATCATCATCACATTAGCTAACATACTATATTAAGTATGATTTAAAAATTGAAATATAATAAATAAAGACCGCATCCATGAAATCTAAAAATAAAAATAAAAAACTAAAACTAAAACTATTAAATCATAATTTAAAAATTCCAATGTTCTCAAATAATCAAGTGCAGATGAAATCTTAAATAAATCTAAAATATTTCAAACCCTAAGTTTTGTGAGTGAAGCTATGATATATGAAAAATGAGTCAGAAAAGACAAGAGGTGAGTGGACAAGGTTTCACTCACTCTTAATTAAATTATTAATTATTTTTTAATTTAAAAATACATATTATATATAATAATAATTTAATAAAAAATAACAGCCAAGTCAATAAATCAACGGGTAAAATTTGTTATCCAATACAAAACTTAATAGATCTGATTTATTCGATTTGAGTTTGATCTAGATACAAAAATTATTCCATCTAAATTATTTAAGTTATTTTTGTTCCTTTAACCCATAGCCATCAACATCTCTAACCAATTTAGTGCTAATATCACTAAAAAAATTCCACGTTAGTACTGTACATGTGACAAATTTTAATGACGGAACATTCATATAACTGTTATACTCACGTGAAAAGTGACTTTTTATTGTCCCTGAATAAATTTTAAAATTTGACTTAGTGCCTTTTATGCTGAATATTTGATATTAGTCCTTATAATTAAAGTATGGTTTTAGTGGCATAAATAATTTTTAATAGTGGTTTTAGTGGCACACATATATCGCTTAACAATAGACTAGTAGCATGTGTAAAGATGATTATTTAAAAAAATGTTTCCGAAAATATTTCACTTCAAACGTAAGTAGTCTATGTTTCAAGCGAGTTCTAGAAGGGATTTTTTTATTGTTAAATATACCTCCCACTTTTAATAATACACCTCTCTTTTGCTTATTTTGTAACTATTTTTCCAAATATACTCTTGGTCATTTTCTGAAATTGGTGTACCCCTCTGTATTTCATCTCAACCACCCCCTTCTCTCTTTTTCGTTCCATGAAGGGGGCAGTTGGGCGAGTTGGAGCCTCTGAAACAGTTCCCCACAAATATGATTGATGCAGTGTATTTACAATTAATTTGTTTTTCTATGGTTTTATCCCATCCTGCACCTGGTCTGTAGGTTTTCTTAATAATATTTCCCTTTTTCTATAAAAAAAAAAAAATTTCGACAAGGGGAGTGTATTTTTTAAAAAGAACATTTTTGAAAAACAAAATAAAAAGGGGAATGGATAAACAAAGAGAAGGGGTGGATATAGCAAATGCCTTGAATATATTAAGGAATGGACTTGAAATATTAATTTTGGACTTGGACAAAATATTAAACTAAATTTGGACCTAAAATAAGCCTTTTTAAATAACACAAAACAAAAATAACTGACTGAGGCCTGGGCTTAACATTTGAAAACAGGCTCAATTGATGTGCTACAAGAAATGTTATGCTTTTTTTTTTTCAAGTGCCCTCATTTGGGTGATGCAACGTCCACCTAAATATGATGTAATTTGATGTCACTGATCCAACACGTGCTCAAACCAGATAGCAATCCTAGCTAGTTTATTCATCCTTAAGTTATACATTATTTGATTACGACCACCGGAACCAAACAAGAAACAAGAACAACAAAATCTCTGAATCTCATATAAAAAGAGGAAAATGGGTCAAGAGAAGGTGAATTGATTGAAATGGACTAATGCAATTTATTTAAAGTCATTAATGTTTTGTCTATTTCGCATTACACAATCATGCAAGTTAAAAAGTTGTATTATGCTTTATAAAATAAAGGTAATATTATGCATACGCAATTATGATTCCGAGAACCTAAATAGTAAATGCTGATTAAATAGTATTTTACAGGATAATGCTTATTTTATCAAATTGAAATATACAATAAATAAATATTTTAATATATACATTATATTTTAGATTTATAAAAAAATAATTAAATTATGATATAAAATTATTTTTAATTTTTAGATTTAAAAAACTATTAAAATTCAATTTAAAGATAGAAAAAAATGATAGTATAGATTAAAAGAAATAGATAATTAAGAACATCAAGTACACAAATAAAGACAACATGAGGGTGGTTAAAGAGTTGGAAATATCAGTGTATTTTATTTTATAAACATGGTAAGGGTGAGACTAGTCCTACCTGACCTTCTAAGTTCGTCTAGCCTAAGGTTAATTTGGATGAGCTTAAATTTTAAAAATAACTCTGTATTTTTAGAATGGATTAATAATCTCTGAGTTCTAATTTAGTATCTAATATTTTGTTTTTTTTTTAATATCTGTGTATTAATAATAAAACTTTTATTATTTTTATGTATTTTATATATATTTTTTTTGCAATGGTTGTCACACTCAGATTTAAATTTAGAATTTCATGCATGTTACTTCAAATCTCTAATATTAGGTTGACTCTAGTATTATTTTTTTTATGTATATTACATGAATATTTAATTCTTAGAAAACATATTAAGACTAATCAAATGTATTTTACATATTTTTAAAAATTGATTCCCAAAAATTGAATTTCTCATAAATCATGATTTGGGCTATAAAAAACTTATTTCCTGTGAAACACCCCCTTAAAGTAATGTATTATTTTTTATATTAACAATTAGAGTGGATGACTCATGCCAAGCATGGGTTAACATTGTTTTTGAATTTTTTTTATAAAGTATTTTATACATATAACTTTATTTTTATCAAACTTTGTATTAGAAATTATCTAAAGTTTTAAAAATTTTATTATTAAAATTTTATTTAATATATCAAATCATTATTGTTGAATATGCTATATTATATCCTAAATGAAATTTTAATATACATCTAATAATAAACTAAAATTGATGTCTATCATACCATTATAAATTTAACATATCTATGACTTTTTATAGTTTAAAATGTATATTTTACGAACTTATAAATAGTATGATTGATGAACATATACCAATACAAATAAGAATAATATATATACTATTTATTATTTATATATTGTCAAATACTTATCTGTAAATAACAATTTTTTGTTAATATGTATACTTTATGATGATCATCTAATATCAAAATCTTATGATTATGTCTTGACCTTACTCTAGAAACTGCAACATATAATTATCCGTGAGTGAACATAAGTCTTGGAAGATAGATACCCAAATGAGATAAAGATGATCCTTGACTTTTATTAATCGTTGTTACAAAACATAAAACCAATAAATATTGTTTTCTCTAACATTTAAAGGGTAAGCAGGGGTCCGTAGGCACCTAATTCATTTTAGGGATCAATATTTTGTTTCTTTTTATTAATGTCCATCAAAACAGTTGTAGATATAATTTTTTTTAGCTCCTTAACCAATACTGTAGTTCCATTGCATATTTGCACTCTTAATTACAATCAATCAATCCTAGGTTACATTCAATTATTACAATTTTGAATTAAATATTAATATCGGAATAAAATTGTTAGAGCACTTTGTTTTTATTTTTTAATATCTGATTGATTTCATTTTTTTAATTAAAATGAAATATCGTAGTTCCTTTTCTTAGAGAAATTTGATTTAATTTTGTTAATATCTTATTGGTTTGATTTTTTTTTTTGAAAAAAATAAGTGATTGATTTCATTTTAGTTATTCGAATTTATAGTCATTAATTATAAAATATTTTAAATTTAGTATTTTTAAATTTTAATTATTTTAAATATAATTTGAATTATACAAGAAATTAATTACAATCAATTAATCTAGGTTTACATTTTAATTTATAATTTTGCATTAAATATTAACATCGGATCAAAATTGTTAAGGCAATTTGATTTGATTTTTTTTAATACCTGATCGATTAGACTTTTTTTTTTGTTGCAAATATGCAGGCATAAGGATATATTATTGAGAAAAAAATTATGTACCCACATTGTAAAAAGTTTTGAATAATCATTTAATTATTTAATTATAATTTATTATGTATGATAAATTTGTTGACTTTTAAAATAGTTATTTTAAAAATAATATAAAATCATTTTACGTTATGAGTAAATAAACATTAAATTCTATATTATTATTCTTTTTTTCTGTAAACAATATTAAAATGATAATAATGCATAAAATTAATATTATTCTTATCATTCTTTTAAAATTAATAATCAATAGAAACTATTGATTAGTAAAAACATCATAATTTATATATTAGCCTAGAATAAAAAGGATGATTGTAGAGAAAAAAGATTCAAATTACACAACTTCAACAACTGACCCTCTTGCAATTCTATTTGTGTCACAAATTCTTTCCAATTATCAGTGAAAAAAATGTTCCCAGATACATGCTGTTTTGTCTACTTTAACGACCAATAACATAAATATTCTATCTTAACAGTATCTTACTAAAAGACATAAAAGGTATAAATTTCATAAACACGGAAGAATGATGTGAAAACTCAAAATATATATCCTAAATAATTACATATGAACAAATAAGAAAAAAAAGTAAGCATAACCAAAAAGAAAGTAAATACCTAAAACTCTATGAATGTTGTGACGATTAACAGACTACAGAAAGAGTATGGAAGTGGAAGAATAACCAAACACAAAAAATCAATACCTAAAATTCAATCATTGTTGAGACGATCAAGACATTGCAGAAGAATATGGAAGTGAAAAGGGTAATGGATACTAAAAAATACCCCATATATATAGGGTATATGTCATTTGTTCAGTACTACTAACTACTAATTTGCCTGCACAATTTCCTTTTTAAAATTTTATTCTATTCCATAATGTATGGACGTTACTATTCATTTACTTGTCAGTAATTACCAAAATTATTTTGGTTAGTTAATTCAAACATAAATAATGATTAATTAATTGTATGGATATGAATATTATTGGAATTTATTATAATTATAATCATAATATAATATAATTGTATGATATAATATTTACGTGATCAAATTTCCAAAATTATGAATATAATATAATATAATCAGTGAAATGTATGGATATTATATTATATCAATTTTTTGATATGTATGCACATCAATTTGAGAATGTATTTTCTTACCTTAACAAAGAGACATGGAGAAAATAAAGACAACCCAAGGAATCAACACAACAACGGCATGACTTATATCAAAACATGTGAATTCGCATCAGCAAAAAAAAAAAAAAAAACAAAGAACGATGAAGCGAGAGAGTACATAAATCTGATACACCGTATATGCTTCTTAAATATTGGGATGAATAATATGTTCAAATTATGCTAATCAATCTTAATATTCATAATAATTTCAAATATTATAAAGTAAAAAATAAATTACTATTATTATTAGTATGGTAATCCTATTTCTTTTTTTATCTTATGAACGTTATATGTAAAAAAAAATTCTGTAAAAAAATGTAAAATATTTATTTACAATTCTTAGAGCAAATTAATTTATACTCTGTATAATTATGATAATAAGGATTTCACAGTTATTTGTAGTAATCATTTGATTTTTTTTATTAAAAGAAAGTAATAAATTTCATTGTTATGTTAGAAGAAAAGGATTTCATTGTTATTTATTCAGAATTGCGAAAATGGCGAAACTTTTTGAACGTACGGTGGAGAACACCAAGAAGGCAAGAAAGGTTCTTATTCATAATCGTCAAAAATATTTGTTTAGAATTGTTTATAAAATATTTTTATTTTGAATATAAAAAATGCTTAGTTATAAGTTTAGTCTAACATATCCTAAAAAATTATTTAATTATTTAATAGCAATTATCGTATTCATTACTGACAATTATTATAATAATAAGTATAATTATTAAACATTATTATTACAATTATAAAAAAATTGATCTTCTTTTAGAAAACAAACTGATATGAATGTATATTATATATATGTAATATAATGTTTTGATGTTTAATTTCAAATAAATTTAATTAATACTCGATCAAAAAAAATTAATGCTTAGAGTTCTTGAGAATGCCATGTGTATAAATTTCTTTTATAAAACATTTTTATACGTATAAAGTATAGATATATATAGTATAGATTTCATTGTTTTTTTTAGAAGAAAAGGATTTCATTGTTATTTATTCAGAATTGCGAAAATGGTGCGAAACTTTTTGAACGTACGGTGGAGAACACCAGGGAAGGTTCTAATTCAGAATTGTCAAAAATATTTATTTATAATTGTTTATAAAATATTTTTATTCTGAATATAAAAAATGCTTAATTATACATTTAGTCTAACATATCTTAAAAGAATTTATTTAATTATTCAATAACAATTATCATATTCACCACTGACAATTATTATAATAATAAGTATAATTATTATGATAATTATTAATCATTATTATTATTACTATTATTACAATTATAAAAAAATTGATCTTCTTTTAAAAAAAACTGATATGAATGTATATTATGAGTAATGTTTTGATTTATAATTTTAAATAATACTCGGTAAAAAATAATGCTTAAAGTTGTTGAAAGTGACATTTAGAAAAGATGATGATATAGTATAGATAAATTAAAATTGATCTCCCTTTACTAGCGATGACTAGTGTAGGTATTTGTAATTAATTTAATTGATTGCAATCGCGGTTTCGCACGGCGTGTAATTAATTAAATATAATATGAACTTCCTCCATGGCGCGTGTAACTGTTTTGGGTAGGATTAGGAGAGCAAGAAGGGGGGTAGGATAGAGAGCGTGGTGTACAATCGCTAGTATATGGGTGTGGGAAGCGGAGAAGTTGTCCTCCCAAGTACTTGAATCGTCGTCATGGCTGGGTTTGGACCAACCATTTGCACCAACTATATGTATCCATCCAAGAGCTTCCTATTATGGTAGTTTTGAACACAAAAACTTAGGGAGAAAAAACCGTTTAACCATTCCCATATTAATTCTCTCTCACTTCTCTCCGGCGCCGTCACCCTCTCCGTCAGCCTCTCCCCTCCATGTCCCACCAATCAACCCAAGCACCTTTGATTTAAGACAGGAACAATAGAATCCCATCATCAATCAATCCGAAACAGCGTAGTGAGGGTCCGCTGCAAACATGTCGAGCATCGTCAAGGAGATCCTGGCGAGCCCGATACAAATGGCGGACCAGGTTTCGAAGCTTGCGGAAGAGGCCCAGAATTTCCGACAGGAATGTCTGGAACTGAAATCCAAAACTGAGAAGCTGGCGGGCCTCCTCCGCCAGGCCGCCAGGAATAGCAACGACCTCTACGAGCGTCCCACGCGCCGCATCATCGACGACACCGAACAAGTCCTCGACAAGGCCCTCGTTCTCGTCACCAAATGTCGCGCCAACAGCCTCATCAAGAAGCTCTTCACCATCATCCCCGCCACAGCCTTCCGCAAGACCTCCATGCAGCTCGAGAATTCCGTCGGTGACGTCCAATGGCTCCTCCGCGTCTCTGCCTCCGCCGACGAGCGCGACGACGAGTACCTCGGCCTCCCTCCCATCGCCGCCAACGAGCCCATCCTCTGCCTCATCTGGGAACAGGTCGCCATTCTTCTCTCCGGCGCTTCCTTGGACGAACGTTCCGACGCTGCCGCTTCCCTCGTCTCCCTCGCTCGCGACAACGACCGTTACGGGAAACTCATCATCGAAGAAGGAGGCGTGCCACCGCTGTTGAAGCTTCTCAAGGAAGGAAGAATGGACGGTCAGGAAAACGCTGCCAGAGCCATCGGGTTGCTTGGGAAAGATCCTGAAAGCGTGGAACACATTGTCAATGCTGGTGTCTGTTCCGTGTTTGCCAAGGTCCTCAAAGAAGGCCACATGAAGGTTCAAACGGTTGTTGCGTGGGCTATTTCTGAACTCGCCGCGAATCACCCGAAATGCCAGGATCATTTTTCTCAGAACAATGCCATACGCTTGCTGGTTAGCCATCTGGCGTTTGAGACAATTCAAGAGCATAGCAAGTACGCCATTGCGAACAAACACAAATCCATTCACTCGGTTTTAATGGCGAGTAACACAACGAGCGCGCAGGAAGAGGAAGATGATAAGCAGATGGTGGCTCACCCGGGGGCGAATCAGTCAGCCAATCTGATGCACAACGTGGTTTCCAACACAATGGCCATAAAGGGAGCCATGGTGGAGGAGGAGAAAGCCAACAACAAGAAGCAACAACAACAACAGCAGCAGCAGCAGAGTGGGAATAATTCGCAAATGTCAATTGCAGGGACGAGTATTAAGGGGAGGGAATATGAAGACGCGGGGACAAAGGCACAGATGAAGGCCATGGCAGCCAGAGCCTTATGGCAACTCTCGAGGGGAAACTTGACAGTGTGTAGGAGCATAACAGAGTCAAGGGCTCTCTTGTGTTTCGCGGTTCTGTTGGAAAAAGGACCAGACGATGTGCAATCGTATTCGGCAATGGCGTTGATGGAAATCACTGCAGTGTCGGAGCAACATTCGGAGCTGAGGCGCTCTGCTTTCAAACCAACTTCCCCGGCAGCCAAGGCAGTGGTGGATCAACTCCTAAAAGTAATCGAAAAAGAACAACCGGACCTGCTCATAGCTTGCGTGAGATCAGTGGGAAATTTGGCGAGGACATTCAGAGCAACCGAAACAAGACTCATAGGGCCGTTGGTGAGGCTTCTGGACGAAAGAGAGGCGCAGGTTAGCATGGAAGCGGCCATTGCGCTCAATAAATTTGCTTGTACGGACAACTACCTTCATGAGAATCACTGCAACGCCATCATAGAGGCAGGGGGCGCCAAGCACTTGATTCAACTCGTTTACTTTGGGGAGCAAATGGTTCAGATTCCTTCCGTCACGCTGCTTTGTTACATAGCGCTGCACGTCCCCAAAAGCGAGACTCTGGCGCAAGAAGAGGTGCTCATTGTTCTCGAATGGTGCACCAAGCAGGCACATCTCATCGAGGAACCCTCCATCCAACCACTCTTACCAGAGGCCAAGAGCAGGCTCGAACTCTATCAATCAAGAGGAAGAGGATTCCGCTGAATTTATTTACATACATACATACTTACATACCTACCTCCACAACGTAACCTTCCACTTCCTTTTCTTTCTTTTATTCTTTCGCCCTGCATCACTACTGTATATACCATCAAAATTAGCAATCTTGGGTTGTCGCCCTTGTCAAATTAATTTAGGCTCGTCTTCTTTTGCACTATCAATTACTAGTAGAAATATATGCTTATCTATTATTTTTTTTTTTAAGAAAATCTTTTATCCTTTAATTTGTTTGTTTCATTGGATTTCTTTCTTCTTATTGTGTTGTGTGGATGTTTTTAATACACAATTTAGATTGAATTTTTTTTTAGATGTTTTCAATATTGTTTGTTGTTTAATCAGAATTCAAATCTCTAATCTAAGTAAATCTTTTAATGTAAAATTTTTGGTTACAAGAAATATCAAAATAAAAAACTAATTTTGATTAAAGAACAATCTTAAATTATTATGGTGTTTTTGGATGCCTCTTGGAATCAATCATCTTACCCATACGATTATGTGATTTAACTCCATTAGATTTTAGTTGTCCCATTTGTGTCTCTCATGTATTATAGATATGATTTTAATTCTCTAGGTTTTAATTGTGTAAATTAAATCTCTCATATATCACAACTATGTAATTTATTGCCTCCGTTTATCTTTCCCTGTTGGTATTGAAATAAGATGTATACTTAGGAGACTAAAGTCAAACTGTTAGGTCAAAGTCTTTAGTTTTTTGTTTATACATGATCATCCAACTGATGCAATTAGAAACATAAAAGACTAAAATTATATAATATTATGATACTTAAAAGATAAAAAATACAAATAAACATTTCTTCTTAAGGGCCATAAACTACCCTCAAATATCCAATTACAATTTTTAATGAAGTTCAAGGAACTAATTACATTTTTTTAATTTTAGGGACTTAATTAAAAATTCTCACAAAATTCAAGAACGTAGAACTGATACGTTAAAAAGTCCTGATATTTAGATATACTTATTATTTTAACACGTAGTCAACACTCATTATTAATTTCATTCTATATTTCTTCTTTATCACATTATATCACTTACAGATAATGGATGTACACGTATTATTTTCCTACGTTAAACTTTAAATAAAAGAGTTGATTCTGTGAGTTACGCGAACATTATTCATTTGTACAGATGTGACATGTGAATCAATTTGGTATTGTTCTTACTTGGCTTGAAATCCTTCTTACATGGCTTAATTACAAACAACAAATATTGACACACAATCTTATTCAGGAAACTCACTTTCAACTATACAGTAACAATAAATAGCAACGAATACTTTGTCAGAGACAAATTTTACATTTTTTTGGGTACATGAATGGAAACATCTTTTGTTGCATTTAGTTAAGGCTCGAAATGAAAGTGATTTCCGCAAAAGGAATCCATGAAGTTCTAGCGATGAGACTAGCAATAGTATTCATGACAACCTCTTCAACTCCAATCACACGAAAATCAAATCATTATACGCTCTTGGCAGTTCCAACATCAAGGCCTTCATTAACATAAGTTGCAAAACACATTTCTTAGCGCAGGATTTATAAAAATTAGGCTTATATCCAATATAACCTGAAGTTTGTAAATGTTAAAGATTTTAAATAATATTTATAAAACTTAAAAAGCCCGAATTATAAAGTAAAAGTAACTTGCTTAAAGTCATAAGCAATCGCAATCAGTTTCTTAAATACAGTTGAAGCAAATTGGCATCATTCCACATTTTCCAACTACGTGGTACACACTTCACAAACTCAATTTTTTGAAGGTATAGCTATGAAGGTCAATCCAACGCAATAACGATTACCCATTATCATAATCTACGTATGCTATAATTTAGAAGCATTTAGACGAATGTTCATCAACAAAACAGAATGATCAAAGATAATGCAGCTACACCCTAATGTGAATCTGACATACAACTTGATGTGGCTCAAAACTTAGAAAAAGAAAATTGAGAAAGAATGTATATAACAAATTGAATTACCAATCTAGTTTTGACAAAAATCAATGTCTGTCTCTGCTCAAAACTTTCCCATCAACGTCTTAATTTTTTTTGCATTAAATTCAACTTTGAAAACGAAAAAAAACCATTTTTTTAAAAAAATATTTTATATGTAAAGACCAAAATATAAATAATTTTTATAGAATCTAAAACAAAAAATAATTCCAAGCACAGACACTAAATAGCTTACAAGTTGAGTTTGTAAAATATTTCCAAGTCTTGTTTTTTCAAAACTAAGGTTTCAGATAAAATTTCACACTTAAACATAATTGGTACATATAACGGGAGTACGATACAGACTTTTTACCATCCTTATTTTCATCCGACTGGGAGGAGACATGTAGAAATCAGGTGATTTTGTTAGTTAATCTCTAATTTGAAGAGCATTTATTTGATTGGCAAAACTTCAAAGAAGCCCAGTATGTCGACATGATATTTATAAAATACGGATTCGAGTGAAGCTTAACCAAACGGTTATACTATACTGTTTCGAGTTGTTTAGCCATTTCACTGGTTAGTAAATCTCCAACTATTATATAATTCGAAAGGAATAAGTTAATGGTTTGGGAAAAATATTTATGCAAATCAAATTCATACTAGAATTCCCGTAATTTCTCTTATCAATTTCTAGAAGCACAATAATGATATACTAGAAGCAATAAGTAAATCAAATTCAGAAACACATTTTAACGTAATTTCTGTATCAATTTCTTTGAAAATAAAATCTATTTATCAACAAATCATTAAGATTCTACTAAAAAATAATGAATCAGATTCTCCGATAAAAATTAATCATTAATAAAATTTATAAATATTTTACACTAATACCATAATAATGATAAAAAATAAGAAAACAAAATCTATTCAGGCCGTTAGATGAAATAGGCACGGCACCCGTTGGATTATAGAGAACAAACAGCACCCATATTTTCTTTTATTGTTCCATTGGAAAACATGTATAACGAATTGGATGACCAAAATTAAATTTGGTTTAGTATCCTCTCTCTTGGCTCAGCCAGGATTGACAAATATACCCACAAACAAAATTCGACAACAAATCAGCATTTCCTTCACAGTAAGGAATGTTTGGTTTGGTTGTTTTCTGTTTTCATTTTTACTGAAAATAGAGAATGATGATGAAAATGTGTTTGGTTGGATTTCTGAAAACATTTTCAGTGAAAATGAAAACAGGAAACAACTAGAAAATGAAAACAATAAATTTTTGTTTTCAGTGTTTTATTTTCAGTTGAGAACAGAAACCTCATTTCGAATAAAATGAAATTGTGGTGACAATGAATATAATTTTAAGCAAATCTAAAAATACAAAAAGTCAATATATCATAAATTTTCAATATTTTTATTTCATGAAAACAGAAAACAAGAAGTCAAACCAAACTTATTTTCAGACTTTTAATCTTTTAAAAATGAAAACAGTTTTCAGAAAATGAAAACAGGAAATGAAAATGCAAACCAAATACACCCTAATATATTCAAAATATACACAGCCATCCGAACAGCAGAACAATGATATATGCAAACCAGATAATTGAGATTTCAACAATTAGGTAAGGCAGAGCATATTACGTTCACGATGGATATTTAACCCTAGGAAACAGAGTATTTAGCCGATGATGATTCCAGAACCTCACCAAAACTCTCCTTTTCCCTAAGCCCCAAAAGCAAACCAATAATAAATCCATCAGCTAATTGCTTATAATGCAAAACCAAAAATGAAAAAAAAAAAAAACCGTAAAGAAGCCAGTCCCTAGCTAACCCTATTTCTAAAGGGTACTCTTCAGATTTAGAAAAAGAACAAAAAAAAAAAAAGAAACACAAAACACAAAAGCAAGGCCCCACCCATGTCCCTTCAATATCTCTTTCTATAAAGATTCAGATTTTAAGAGGAAAGTTGGCAGTCCAAAAAAAAAATACTATGAGGAATGCTAATCATAATTGATATTTTTTGATAAATTTTATTTAATTGTTTAGAAAGTATTAGAGACAATGTGACTAATATTTCTCAAAATATTAATGAAATGATAGAGATAAATAAGAAATAACACATAAATTTCACTCCAAATGGATTGAATTTATTAGGATTATTTTGAACTCTCAATACAATATAGCGTAAGACTCGTCCTATAATATTTGAGCCCAAATTAGGTGTTACATCTTTTTGGCCCAATGAACCTTGGGTCATAATCAACCTTGCAAATGACAGTCAAGTTCCTAAAATCCTAATAAATAAAAAATCAAAAAATGAACTTTAAACTTTTGTTTATATACTAAAAAATTAAACTTTTAAAAAGTTTAGAAATCTTTACTGCATAAACATTTATTTAAAGATCAGAATCTTTAACTCATTTTCACACCCATTTTATTTGTCAATTGAGGATGAGAGATATTGAATACTTTCTTGTTAAATTTGTAACTATAAGCACAAGTCTCACTCTTTTATTATTATTTCCTTAACCTTCTCCTCATTTCATCATCTTTTACTCTTCAACCATGATCTTCTACAACACTTTCCTCGTGTGATGCAGCCATAAGATATTAAACGTTAGATTTGATTGTCTTGCTAACAGATCTTCTAGTAATTTGTTTTACTATCTTTACAAATTTCAAGATTGGAGAGTCCATCCTTTGATTTTTTTGGCTTAATTTGAAGGTTGAATCTTTCTCCTATATGAAATAGATGGAAAAGGTCTAGCCTTAAAAAATAAAGCTCATAGAAAGGGGAAAGAAAGCAGATATATGTGTGTGAGATGAAAATATAACAAGAATCTTCAAGGATTTCTCCCATGTCCTTCGATGTTCAGTAACGAATAATAATTTTCAAGAGTCCCATTTGTTTTCATTCATTACAGAGTCAAAAGAATCCCCTAACAATCTATTTTTTTTTTCTTTCAAAAATGGACTAAATTTGGGCCTTTTAAGCAACAAAGGGATGTTAGACATTTTTTCCACATTAAGTTCGTAAAATTGGAATAAAATTTGCACTTATTTAAAGCTATCAAAACGGACAATCCATTGTTAGACGGAGGAATCAAAATGAACTAATTTAACCCAAAACGGACAATCCATTGTTAGACGGAGGAACCAAAATGAACTAATTTTAGGCCCAACTCGATCTTCAACCAGGCCACCAAGCTTAATTAGCCTTACTTACAAATAAATAAATACAAAAATTATTCTAGATCATAAAAAATGAAAAGATAAATTTGAAACATACATGTGACTTATTTGATTAGATAAGTAACTAAGAGAAGGAAAATATTAAATATATATTCACTTTCTTGTTTATCTTTTCTACTTTATTATTTCTTTTCCAAATTTTCGTTACATTATTTATCACATTTATTTATTCATGTCTATCATTCTCTTCCTTCTAACCTACAACTCGAAAATAGAATGTATCATAACATTACTCTTAACTAAAAAGTGTCAACGCATTGATGTGTGTTATGGTTAAATTTGTTCTATTCGGTTTTTCGCTTTTTTTTCATTTTTCGCATGCATGCTATAAAAAAATGCGTACAAGAGATCAGACTTTTCATGAAACATCTGTTTAGACCTTATAATAATAATAACTCACAGATAATAGATCTCAATATTTCTGTTAATTGCGCAACCCTTTCCTGGACGATAGAATATTGTTAAATGATTCATTGATTCTTCACCATATATGTCAGTACTGGAGCAGCAGGCTTATTGTTCTAGGCAATATTAGCAGTTTTTTAGCAACGCAACTCAAAGTAACTCCCCCACTCGATTGGTCTAGGAAATTGCTAGAAATAAACTTTGTGCAACTGTTTTCCACCAATTTGGTGAAAGTCCCAACGACAAAAGTGATCAGCAATTAAACTACCTTAGAGAAAAAAGGTAAATTAAGAAATGGAAGAATGCATTGTATGCTGCCAAACGTGAAAAGGGTACGTAATTAATTAGAAGCCAAATAGTATATGACCAAAATATTATTTATCTTTCTCCATAAAATGAAATGTATTGATGATTGAGTTTGAGCTAGCTAGCGATGAATGGGCGGGCAGTGAAGTCTTGGCATGAATGGGTAGCAAGAATTGATGGAAGAGAGTGACAGTAGTCAGTGAGCACGAGGGGAGAGCGCGGTGGCGTTCAGGTGTGGTGGCTCCACGGAAGTGGGTGTGGGGCACTGGTAACATTTTGTGAAGAAACCGAATGTGTCAATCTGGTGAATGAAGTTGACCATACTTGCCCATCCTCCGAATCCAAAGCCTACCACCAGAACCCACACCACCACGAATAAGTTGATCGTGTACGCACCCACCCATCTTCCCACCAACCTCGGAGGTTGCTCCACCGCATTCTGCATTAGTATTATATATATTGCAATTCATCAGCAATCAAATTATATGAATACTTTGTGGAGTATTTCAATGGGAAATTAAATAGTACTGCTACATATCTTTGTAATTAATTATTTCGAATTTACATGCTTTGTTATACTCCTACTATATTACTGTGGTAATTTTTATACAATATAATACTAATATGTTTAATACATAATTTACGCACAAATAAAGTTTCTCTTGATAAAAGCAACAATGCATGCATAATAGTAAGTGTTACAGTTTGCTCAGAATAATAAATGGAATAGTAAATTGTAAGACTGCTACTCAATCAGACTTGGATTCTGACTAATTTCAGTGATCGATCTGTAATGAGATGGCCCACATGCATACTTTATTTTTCTCGAACTGTTCAATTGAATTGCGAGTAGTCCGAGTTAGCATTTTTTTTGTACGCAATTAATTAATTACTTTGTAGCATGCACTTGGGTTGAATTAATATATAGGAATATAGTACCTGTCGGGCAGAGGGTGATTTGAAGGTGAACATGTGGGCGAGGGCGGGGATGATGTAAACGGTGAAGCTGACAAGTAGAGATCCAACGGTGGAGTTGATGGGACCAAAGAAGGGGAAAACTATGGCCAAAAACCATATCGGGATCACCACCGGCAATCTCGCCAAAGCACGCTTGCACAGGCTCCTACACTCGTGTATCCCTATTGCTTTCTCCCACACCAAATATAGTGGCGTGCATGCAAACCCAAATGTTATAAACTGCATGCAAGCAATATCCAAATTAATTTCAATTACTATACATGAAAAATGATAAATATGGATAATGAAACAGTTATTACTAGTAACTTATAGTATTAAGTACGTACCTGGTGGATGAGCATTAAAATGACAGCCATGTCACGGAAGGGTGACCTTGGAAGGAGAGAAAAAGCATTGGAGTGATTTAGAAGCATGTCTCCAAATGCCCAGTATACTGCAGCTGCCGATGGAAGAGTCAATGTCATCACATACAGGGTAGCAAGTAAGTATATGGCCTTGAATTTTTGAGGTTTCCACATCGCGTGCATTATCTCCCTGTGCCACCAACACACGTCTTATTCACTCCAGCAATTAACTTGGAAGAATATCATTATTTTTTTAACAACAAAAAAACCAGCAAAGTTTAAGGAATATTTTTATGTTCTCCTAATTTTCCTTCTTTTTGTAA
Organism: Glycine soja; assembly: GCF_004193775.1. Taxonomy (NCBI): domain Eukaryota; kingdom Viridiplantae; phylum Streptophyta; class Magnoliopsida; order Fabales; family Fabaceae; genus Glycine; species Glycine soja. Next base: position 409,888 of record NC_041007.1, on the reverse strand, counting down.
AGAAAATATTAAATAAAAAACAATTATATTTAACGTGTTGAAAATTTAAAAACATTAATTCAATGTTTTTTTTATCTAACAAGAGAATTAATAAGAAAATTTTGTAGAAAAAATTAGAATTATTCAAGTATTTTTAAACATAGTGTTGCAAGAAAGTGCATCACAACAATCTGTGTTAGCAAATAAAAAAATAAATCAACTAAACATACTGTAGTTTTTCTTAGCGTTCAATTAAAAAATATAATTTGAAAATATAAAAATAAAATTCGGTTAGAATTAGTTTCTAAAATCAAATTCGAAATCCAATCCAATCCAATAAAAAAAATTTGATTTTCCAAATTTTTTATCCATTTAATATTCAATTTATTTGTTTTTTGATTATTTGGATTGGTATGAACACCCCTAATCTTACATATGTATGGAGTTATATTTTTAACTACACAAATCCTAACCTTTCAGAAGGATTGGTTTTATATCAAATTTAAAGCATGGAAATCTTTTTGAGAAGTCATCACCGTTAGATTTAGAACTGCACCTAATACAGTTTAATTATCACTGTAGGGGATCCAATTCCAAAAGACCAGAAAGTTTCAGCAACGAAAGCTGGAATTCTCCTGTCCTCATGATAAAAAGGCATTAAAGCTGATCTATTTAGAGAAAGAACCTTGGCTTTCTACAACCAAAAAAGGAACTCAAGGATTCCCCAGAAAAAGGGCACTTCTTTAATTTGCATGCATGCGTAACAGGGGTTTTTCTTTTTGGAAAAATAAATAATAGAAAAGTTGAAAAAAACGTCCGCATCAGAATTTTAATATTCTAACCAAACATGAAAAAGTTACGATTCTCGTCTTATAAAGTAAAAAGAAAGAAAAAAAAAAGCAAAATCAATGGGAAAAGGACTTAAGATGGTAATAGGCTAGCTACATTGTACATCTCGTGTTTAAAAAGTCAAAATTGAATATAAACGAAATGATATTTAGCCCCAATTGCAATAGGTTATTTCGCTTTCCAGTTTGGCATTCATAAGTAAGAAATACTTGCATAATGCATCGTTAATAATTAGAAAAGATGTTGGCATAATATAATCAATTTGAGTGGAACAAAGTTATGCAAGAATTATCCCATTGGCAACATTTATTAGCATAGATGCATGCGTCCTAACGAAGTGGGAAAGAAACAAGGCACTTTTGTCAAAACGTAATAGATACGTATCATATCATATATGAGATGAGATATCAGCCTTACACAGTAACGGCATGTCCCCCAAATGTGTAGAGAATGTTTGTGGCCCCCGTAAAATATAGAACCAATTTGGTCGGACCCGAATGCTTAACCCCCTCCACCTACACAATCATAGTAACATCAAGATCGCATATTATTATAGTAGCCACTAATAAATATAATAATTCATATATATATATATATATATATATGTATATATATGCATTTATTTATTTGCAAATCTAAATTGTTATTACCTGGCCGTGAAGGAGAGAGGCAACAGTGAGGTACCAAGCAGTGTAAGTGGTCATGAGGAGGCCAAGAAAGGACCAGATTCTGTAGTTGTGGAAGGAAGGGATAAATACAGTGGTGGCACAGCATGCTCCAAAGATGTAAGTCCAACTCCTCTTATCCAAATTATCATTTATGTAATATATGTTGCTGCACAAAAGTTAATAACCATGTAATTCCTAGCTAAGTTAGAGCACACAGAGTTCTATTTAAAAAAAAAACAAAAAAAAAACAGCAAAATATTTAGAAAAAAATAGTGCAATAAAAATTAAACGTAAATTGATAAACAGTACTGAAGAAAGAGTTAGAGCAAGGATCGATGTAGACTCATACTCACACTGCATTGGAGTTAGAATTGAATTGATAATGTTAGATGATACCTTGCACAAGCTATGAGTTGGATAACAGATCCAAATAGAAGAAATGTGCAGTTGAAGGCCAAGCCCACGTTTCTCCAGTGCTTCCCGAGGAGCCCATCAAGAACCTCAAACCACTGCAATAGTTAAGTTGTAAGTGTTAAAAACAGATAGATACATACATTGAGATCGAAGTATATATAAAAAGTTGCAGAGAGACAATATAATATTTAGAATTTGAGAATGGGAGAGTGGAACCTGGATGACGTGGTTCCTGAAATTAAATTTCTCTCTCTCTTTTCTGGTTCTGTATTCAACGTAGAGTGCGCTAATAAGGTAAGCAGTCCAGCCACCCAGCAAGCCGTAGAAGAGTTGAAAAAGAGTGCCAGAAAGCATTCCCAGCTGGGAAAATGAGTATGGCAACGTTAGCAGAACTTGAGCCACCTGACATGTATATATATGAAAATAATTAAACATCAACTAGAAAAGCATGTAAAGATCTAATCAATGTATTAATTGGAGGACACTAGCTACATGAAATGGAGCATAAGATATTCTAATCACTTCAGAAACCAACCTGGTTGGAAGCACAGTTAAACCAAGCATCATAAACAGAACCACCATGCCACAACAAACTTAATAACCTGGATTTTGCATCCCTAGGCTTCCCTTCGCTTCCCATTTCCTCGTAGTTCCCAACTATTACAGTTTCAACCTCTTTCTCCGATGCCATTTTTTTCTTCCTGATCAATATCTAGATCACTTTTCTATCACACTTAAGGTTGGTGATGAATGGTGACTTGTTCTATTTCTCTAGATGAGTTGCAGTACTGTGGCCTGGGTTGAGATTTGCAAGGATTGGATCGGAGAGGACTTTAGGAGTGGTGGTGGTATATATATACTGATATGCATGACACAAAAGGTTCTCTGAGGCTGTCGAGAACCTTTTTGTATTGCAAGTCTGAAAAGGTTAAGATGAATTTTGTAACCATTTCTTTTTAATATATTCGTTACTATTAGATATAATTTAAGTGAGACATTAAATAAAATATATAGTATAAGTTGCATCCTTCTCTTCCCGCTTCACTAGTTGATTGCTCTATTCTGACATTTTGAAATTGTAGTTTAATTGGCTATTAGAGTAATTTCCTTTGTCAAAAATGTTCTTTTACATGACCAGAACAGGTTTTAGCATCCCTGCACCACGTATGCTTGATTGGTGCCAATATATTATCAATAACACTACTTCCTTTAGTCCAAGCATATTCAGCTAGAAGCTTCCTTTCCTTCAATGTTAAAACTCATAATAGATTATTTCACCACTAATTTGAACATTTTTGCATTTGTCAAATATTGATTGGTAATATGAGGCGTGTGATGATCCTGCCTCTAAAAGATTTTTATTTATCTCACAATGTTATAACACACTCCTCTGAAATAAAAGTACATGAGATGATGGGGAATAGTTGTTTTGTAAGGCAAATACTTGATCAAGTAAATTGGTGGACCAATTCAAAATGCCCCACAAATTAATTAGTTTGACCAAGTCAGAAAATTATTTCACCATATTTTTAGATAAAAAATTATTTTGTTCCTTTTCTTATTTAATCAACATGAGATTACTTTCCTTCAACAGTGGTTATACTTGAGTCGTCCTTCAAGAAATTCAAGATAGAAGAACCATAGAAGCATAAATGCTGAAAATGGTTTCGGGTTAGATATATGATTGATGAAACATTTCAATATACGGTTTGAATTGAATTAAGAGGAGTTAACGTCAATTTTTAACATGCAAACTGAGACAAACATTAAAAAAAAAATACATAAATGACTTATTTTAAACACTTTATGTATCAACACCTTTAATTTTTTTTATCTTTCTTTCAATTATATCATAAATTTTATTACATTTGTATTTTTTTATCTCTTTTTTTTCTCTCTAAATATATGATGTCGATAACACATTGGATATCCAGCAAACATTTTTCATAAGAGAATATTGGATCGATATATATACGTACAAAACAGATCGAATTCGACCATTAAGAGGTTGAAAGTCTACCCATGTATTGGATTTATATATTTTTATATATGTCATCATGAAAGTTAAATACTGCTAACTTAATAAATTATATATAGAGTCCAAGGGTCTTATAAACCACGCGCAGAAATCCCATATATATCTTGCATTTGGATCCTAAAATGTACACAACTTTTTTTATTACGATTCTCTCTTCTACATGTTATTTTTTTCTTACTTGCATATATAAATAATAAGCTAAAATAATTTTTTTTATCTTTGTAATTTAGTATTTTTTATATTTTTATTCTTATAAATTTATTTTTTATTTTAATCCTTACAAAATATGTTTATTTTGATTTTTTATTCTTAAAGTATTTTAAATAATATTTTTTACTGTTTAAAATATTTTTTTATTGTTTAAAGTGTTATTTAAAGTATTTTAAGGATAAAAATAAAATAAACATATTTTATAAAAACTAAAACGAAAAAAATAAATTTATAATAAAAAATATATTTAAACTTAATAATATATATTATACTTGTATGATCATATGGCGGATGAAGTAGGACATGTACATGAATAATATTGTAAGACCATGGTGAAATTAATTATTACATAACATATTTTATAGATATAAAATCGATCCAGAAAAAATGAAAAAAGAGAAAGTAATTTAGAAAAAATGAGAGAAAAAGAAAACAGAAAAAAATCGCTGAGTTTAAATCTTTACAATTGATGTGATTTCAGCTGGTAGGATAAAAAAATATATTTGTTTTGTCTTATAATCATTTGGAGTCTCTCTTTTCTTTACTTTACCCCGTTTCTAAAAGAAAACTTCTTTCGAAAAGATTCTCTTATTTTGTTACCGAAAGAACACAGCGTCCCACAATTTCTTATTTCTTTTTCTGCTTGTAGCTAATATATCAAATACAGTCAGACAAAATAAATAGATAAAGGCAAAAAGCCAAACTTTACTTCAGTTTTGTCATATATTTATTCAGCATTTTCAAACTTTTAATTAAAGCGATCAAAAAGCTTCATAAAAACATTATTTCTCATTATTGGGTAAAAATAATAATTTTCTTTTCTTCCCTTGCTTTTTCTTTCATTATGTTGAAATTTTATGACATTGGCCTATAAACAGCAGGAAAAGTTACCAAACCTTCGGATTTTTTTGTTTATATTCGAATAAGCAGGTTAAAGAAGTCATTGATTATTGTGCTTCCTCTCATATATATGATGATAAACTGACCATAATGATTTACCAATGGTACCGATCCTGCCATCACAGGGAAATAAACTAGAGAGGGATGCATGCATGACTTAAAAACTTAATTACTAGAAATACAGTTTGCACTTTGCAGTAGCAATTCCTACAATTATATATGTAGTCAGTAATTCATCACTATTATTTCATGACTTTCTTTGCAGGCAAGGTTGTTGAGAAAATCCGCTAATTATGACTTTGAAGGTCCTAAAAGCATACTCGGGAAGTCTGTTAAAATGGCCATATATATCCCAGTGCATTTTTAGTCATGCTTTGCAGGCTCTGGGACTAGAAATATTCTCTGTGACTTGTGTCTCCTTGATCACCTCCAGTTTGTTACAAACCTTATACTACTTAGTTAAAAAAAATTCCTAGCATAATAAGCACCTTGCCTCTCATTGATTATTGTCAGCTCTTAATGGTATTATTAGTGTTCCGATATATAGAATTATCTTTGTTATGGATCAATTAAATTTTTACCGTAGTTCATTGTCGGGCGAAGTGGTGGTTAACGTGGGTGTCTGCATAATTAGTGTATTCAGTCTGTTCTGCACGTTCTGAAGCAATTTCGAAGCAAAATGATGGTTAATGTAAATTCCATGTCGTGATTCAATTATGGGTCTTTCCCAGTTGATTACTAAGAATAGATCTACATCATATTTGCGACAGAGCCAATAAAAAGAAGACTAAACTACGTGCATGCCTCATGTGACGAATTGGAGCCTTTATATATATATATATATATATATATATATATATATATATATATAAATTTTGATATATCTGTCGACAGGTTCAATAAAGACAAATTTTGAGTGGTGTAAGAATTCAACGAGCAATATCAAGTCTGTATAAAGAAAGTTGATGCATACAAATTTTATGAACTCTATCATTCTATAATTTAATTAATTATAAGTAGATAGTCACTAATATATAATAGAAAAACACAATTATATGAATAATATTAATTTTTTTTTATTGAAATAAGGAATGAGTGTTCACAGTTACAATCTAAAGCCTAAGGGATTTAATCAATCATGATTATAGAAAAATCAAATAACATATAATAATACATTAAAAGTAAAAGAGATTGAATCATTACAAATTAGAACTTCAATTATTGTTAGTGTAATTCTTTCTCTCCAAAACTCTTGGAAATTATAAAATAAAACAAAAGGTAGGTTAAAAAGTGTTTCTCAAGGCTATTTATATTAATAAAGACTTAGCAGTCATAAAAAAAGATACATAATGGCCTTGGTAAATCCACTACAACTGTGATTAGAATCATTGACGTTGAATGCTTTGAGGCATTATGGATTTGTCACGGCCCTCATGGGATGCTGATGGCCATTGTTGATTTATCTAGGTAGAAAAAAAATCTCATCTTAAATTCCCAGAATATCCAGAAAACCCCAGGAGTAATCTCACCCTTCCTTTGCTTCAACTCCATTTTTGGTAGATGGTATGCTGAATGATGGAGTGCCCAATGGAGTTAGTCCAGTGTCCAGTCAACCTGATCATCATTGGCATTGACTGGCTCTTGTCTCCTGGGACTCGTTCAATTCCAAGCAGAGATGGCAGCAAATAGCCCTCCAAAGGAAGATAGCAGGGGAATGCAAGAAAGTCGATCTTTTGATAAATCGATGTAGGAATCATAAACATGTTTGCTGTTAATACAAGCTGTTTGTGCATTTGTTATAATCTGTTTTATTCTATTATAATTTCAGTTGTGTTCATAGTTAGGTTGTAGCTAACTGTTGACTGCTGAGTCAGCAGTCAGAAGATAACTTCCATATAAATGCTGTCACTGATGTACGAGGACGTAAGGGCTCATTGGTTTGTCAATTTTCTATTTCCATGTTCACTGTAAACTGAAAAAAGTGCTATGTTTGCCTAAATTTTAGAAAATATTTTGTTTGAAAACATTTTCATAAGCAAAATCAAAATTGGAAAAAGAAAAAAAGTGATTGCCTTCATTTTCTACCTCCTTTGTTCCCCTCCTCTCCTTGGTTTGGACTCCCTCCCTTTCCTCACCCTAAAATAAAGTATTGTTCTTCAATGCCCTCAAGAGCACCAGGATTATGCAAAATGGTGACCCTCTACTTGGCTCCATGCTTCTCGACGTCACCTTTTTTCGGCTCCACCTTATCTGTTTTGTTTCATTGATAATATTTTTTGGAGCATTATGCCCCACCAGCAGAATATATCTTACCAAGACCTCTTGGTTCATGTTCTTATGCAAGACTCAATGAAACATGTTTTCTAAATATTGAGAATTTGAAAATGAAAACTATTTTCAAAAAATGAAAATAGAAAACATTATCTCAAATCAAATGGATCCTAAGAAAATCATTTTACATGTTTCCGAACTAAAGCAATTAATCTCAAATTCTCTTTTTCTAACAATCTAGAACTATTCCTATGGAATGGGAATAAACCCGTCCCCCTTTCTCTACTGGAAATGATTTTGTAGGAATCCTAATTGATAAAATATCTTTGAATAAGTATTGTGCGGACATATTTTTCATACATTGTACCAAATTTGGGAATGTGTCATCCCACCTCAAAATTTCTGGGAATGCAAAAATAATTCATGAACCAAATGCAGCCTTTATGGTAATGATTACCTTTGAAGGACTACTGACACTATTGTGGTCATTCTAATTGGATTGGTTATTTTGACTTACAGTAATCCCCAAGCTAGCAAGTATTTCTGGGTAATCGGCTAAGACGAAAGAAAATTCCGTGGACAGCTGAGGAGGAAGATCTGATAAAGGTATCATTTTTCTTTTCTTATCACTTATTCCAACCAGTATGACTTGATACTTTATAAGTAGCTAACAGCATTATGTTTCTGTGCAAGCATCATTCCTCAGACATGTATTTCTTTGCTTCCTCAACAGTTTTTTGATTTAGAACAATCTAATACTGTGTTAGAAAGTTAAAGGATGTGGATCGTCGGACGTGTTTGTTCCAGCCTGAGTTTTGGGGTTTTATGTATATCAAGGATATAAATGTTTTAAACTGTTGTAATAATTGCTTCCTTTCTCTGTGAAGGAGGGAGTGCAGAAGTTTGGCAAGGAATGGAAAAAATTTGGCAATTTGGTTCTCATGTGTTTGATAAGGTTGGTAAGCATTCGACACCAGAAGACCTGAAGGATAAATGGAGGAACATGTGCTGAGCACACTAAAAATCAAAATGAGATGCTTCATCTCAAGTGATACTCGAAAGATTGGTCAAGTCTGTCTGCTTCTGTTCCTCATTCTCATCTGGCTGCCAGTAATTGAAAGTTATATACAATTGGTATTGTCTATACAAGGTTCTAGGTCTATCCTGAGCTACATGCCATTTAAATAACAAGGTTGATTAGCGATTTAGGTTTTGATGTGTTTCCTGACAATTTTGTATAGTTCATTTCTCTTTTTGTCTTCTTCCCTTCTCATTCAATTGCTTCAAATGCTATTAAGTGAGTTGAAAGTTGTTTACGTAAATTGAAACTAACGCTGTATTAGTTAATTAGTTGAGAAGAGTAGAAATAGAGATATCATAAAAATTTGAATTGTTTGGTATTGGTAAATAAGTGAAGAGAGAAATAAAAAAAAAAATGCTAGTCCTACTCGTTAGAATTTCTTCATTGTAGAGATGTAAGATAGCCAGGAAATAACCACACATTTTGCTTTCTTAAAAAATCCTTCTTTTATCATTGCTAATCGGTTGTGGTACGTTAATAAGCAATAACCGATATTGATAATGAGTAATTGGTTGCGCTGATTTTTATATTTTTTTTAATATGTTCATAATTGATATCAGTGAGATACAAATAAAAACCCACACACGTTGCACGAGGAAACGAGAGAAAGAAAAAGAATTTAGCACTTCACACTCAAACACCGGAGAAGACTAATAATATTAATAATAATCCATACCAATAGATAAAACTTATATATGTTATAATTGTTCTTTAGTCTTCACTTTTACATTCGATTTTTTCCTTAATTTGCACTTAATAATCTATACAATTTCTTATAAACTACTTTTTAAACTTTCAATTTTTTTTAACCTATAATAACTTTTCACTATTTCTATGTTTATCTTTTTTTTTTTGTTTTTTATTTATTTATAAATTTTAGAGAGACACGGGCACAGAGTGACTCTCTATCGCTAGGAATGATAATAAACACATAACAAGCGGTGCATCAATTTTCTTTCAAGCGGTGCAGTTTTGTTCAGGCGGTGCAGCAGCTGCTTTTAGTAGATGATGAAGTATTCTTAATCTGGTTGCAAAATAAAATTTGCTCCAATCATACTCAGTCAAAGTTTCGACTTGATTTATTAAAATGAAAATCATAACAGCTGGATCAATGTAATTCAGTTCATAATACACCTTACATTTGTAAGAAAAGATTTAAATTTGATCTTCTTATAATATATTTTTAGAAAAAAAAAATCTAAATATGACTTATTGTCAACCAAAAAATAACAATTATAACCAATTAAGTTGGATGTACAGTGATTAGTTATGATGTTATAAACTAGTATCAGTACCAGTGAAATTTTTTTGAGACAATATTAGAGAATAATGCACACACATTCGGTATAAATTTCATTCATTGAAGTGCTAAAATAGTGGATTATGTTTGGTTGTCTTAGTTATGATAATATAAATGTCAAAATTTTTAAGATAAATAATCATTTTAATACTTCAAAAATAGAATGACAATAAATTCGTATAAAAAAAATTTAATCTTAAATATAAATAAAAAATGAAAAATTAATCTTACCAATCATTTCATTTAATGACAAACTCTACCTAAATCACCCTAACAGTACCTCATGAGTTGTTTAATAGAGATGGCCGACACAATAAAACACTAGTCCAGACATCATCAACATCCGTGTCAGCATCTTATTCGGTAGAACATATTAATTTATAGGTTGACTAAAATATAATTTTTGTTTCTTGTTTTTTTAATCTGTAACTTTAATCTCTTTTATTTTTTATAATTGAGATATTTTATTTCTTATTTTTAAAAAAAATTGATTTTAATTTTTTTATTTTTTAATTGAAATATTTTATTTTACACTTTTAAAAATTCTATTATTTTAGTCCCTTTAATCAAATTCCCACTTCACTGTATACTTTTAATTTTTTCTGCTATCATCATTCCTTTTTATCTATCTTTAAAGATTGTTTTGTAGAAACTAAGAAATATAATCGTTATTTTAATAAAATAATTGTGAGGTTTGTATTTCACCCCTTTCTCTTCCCACTTCATCAAAGTAAATACATGCATAAATTAATTAAAGATAAGGAGACAAATAGGGTGTAATTGATAAAAAAAAAATAATTAATATAATCTTGAATTTTGAAAAAAATTAATAAATAGAAACAAAAATTCTTCCAAAATCCAACAATTAAAAAGAAATAGAGAAAATAATAGATTAAGCTTATTAATAATTAAATAATTAAAAAAAAACTATCACATGAATAAATGTTAATCTTTATAAAGTACATAAATTAATGTTTAAAATTGGTTATAAAGATAAAAATTATAGATTTTTTTAAAATAAATAATAAAATATTTTAATTAAAAAATAAGAGATTAAAATTGTGAATATTTTAAAATTAACAAATAAAATGTCTTAATTAAAATTTAAGAAAATTAAAATTATAAATTTGAGAAAATAGAAAATGAAAATTTTATAATAGCCTAAATTATAAAATGTTATTCCTTGACAATTGAGATATTATTCCTTCCGTAAATAAGACTCAAACAAATAAAAAGTAGTGTTCTGTTTTTATACGATGCAATTCATATTATTTTTTAATTAACTATTTTTAATTAAAATATCCCTGATTAATTATAAAGATGAATAATCAATTAAGAGGAAAAAGAAATAAGAATATCAGTGACATATTAATTTTAGACAAAAAAATATAATTAAGATAAATTTATTATTAATTAAATTAATCACTGATCGCCTTGTGTAAATTTTTTTAATTCATTAGATGATAAAATCTTATAAATAAGAACTAAAGAATACTAATAATAAATCAGAACTCAAATTGTTATTTAATGGCTACAAATGAAAACAAGGAATGGTTGTGTTCTTTCAAAGAACGCGGTGATGTTTCAGATCTGTGATCGTGTTCTCCTTCAACGCTTTATTCTAAGATGGTTACAACGGGTAGGATTCGGAAGCGGGTGTGCAGAAAGGGGTTGTTTTCAACGGAGGGTCACTCATTTCCGATGTGGGGCCTTCATCGTTGGTGGTGGTGGCGACAATTGCGAATGGGTTGTATCCTTTGTCGTCTCAGTTCTGGTTTAGGATCTGATTTTTTTTTGCGCTTCATATATGGTTCAGTTTCTGCATTTGATATAATCAAAATTAATTTGCCTCACGCATGCATGAAGTCTGCATCATGCTACTTATTATGGTAATTACATGTTTTTAATATTGCTAAATGGTACAGCAAAATAATCTTGCATAATCTTTCAATCGAGAAAGTCTTCCAGCATTTTTATTTGTGTTCACATTTCATACAACAGAGGTATGCGTTAAAGCTTCAACATATTTTGGGAACTCAAAGAAGAAAGGGGCAATTTTGGTTAAGTTTTTTAAAAAAATTATATGTCAAACACGTGGCTTACTTTTTTAACAGAGTTAGGACCAAAAAAATGAGTTAACACTATCTTGGGGAATGATACTGTAATTTGCTCTAAATTCTAATTTAATAGTGCTAATTTTCAATTTTACTGAGATGCATGCTCACAAAGAAAATGAGGGATAAAATCTAATGTCTCAATCGTAATCAAATCACTTTTCCTATATTTAATAGAGGATAAACATGCATGTTAATGTTATTTTTCTTCCATCAACGTCATTTTTCCCTTCTTTTCCTCTTTCTTCTCTCACGGGCTGGTCCCTGATAGGGATGGTTTGAATTAATTAGAAGATATTTAGATTCAAATCAATTAATGTTAATTAATTTGGATTGGATCATATTTTTTTAAGATACATATTTAATTAATATATATTTGAAACAATGCACAAGACTCAAATAGGGAAATATAGAAGAATTTCTGAAGATAGCATCTTGATTCAAGCATTCTACGACTAGAAGAACTTGCAGACTTGACATTACTAGTCATCTACGTACGACGGTGATTATTATAGCATTTGAATTTGACACTAAAGTTTCAAGTGAAGTTAAGCAGCTTGATAGATACTAGTACTATATATCTAAGTGTCATATTGTAATAGTGAAATGTCTAGTTTCATCACCTCGAGAGAGGGAGAATGTTGACTTTGTAGTGTTATTGCCATACTTGACACTAATTCTGTATTCTCCTAAGAACCCATAAAAGCTATAGGAACCGTGCACATCTGAGACTCCCTCTACACGACCCGTTTGCCACTCTTGAAGAAGTTTGTCCACCGCATCACCTGCTGGGAGGTTCTTGAAATTATTGTCTGTCAGGCACATTTGGTAGCACCCATTTGGATGTAATGCCGTCCAAAGCATTATCCCATTCACAGAGGGATGTGAGAAGCCTTCCCTCAGCACTTCCTCCGAATAATTTGCCTACGCACAACAGAAGTTATTCAATTATAAGCTAATTAATGGCAATTCATTTTTCTTTTATTATTTTGAATACATAGTTTACACGATGACTAAATTATTATATGATTTTGGATCATATAACTCTTAGCTAATCATCACATGATATTGTAATAAACTGTTATTAAACTTTTTTTCTTATGAATTAAAAAACTAAAATACACTTCGTCAAAAAAAAAACTAAGATTTATGTGATGCAAATATTGGTAGGCACCGTGAGTCTTAGATTATCTAATAATTTTTTTAAAAGTGTAGTGACAATATAAATATACCATCAATCATTCAATAAAAAGTTATCATGTATTATCTTAAAAGTCATACTTAACATGCATGATTTCTAATTGGTGAATGGTATAAAGCTTTTTATTCTAATTGTGTATAGAAATTAAAGTTTTTGATCTAGCTGACCTGTGCATCTCTATCAAGTGTCTTGCTTATATCCACCTCGGTAAGCCAAATGGGAAGGCCAAGTGTTGCCAACTTGTCTAGGATGGCTCTGATAAGGGGAGGATTGGGTATTGTGAAGTGACCCTCCAAGCCAATTCCATCCATAAAGATGCCATTTCGTTGCAGTTCTCTTACCCGTGAGATATAGGCGTCAACAGTGGATTTTACATCACTGCATGTTTCCACAACATTGAAGTCATTCATAAACAGAGTTGCCAATGGATCCGATTTATGTGCTGTCTGAAAGAAATGCAATGTGGCATTAGGTCCAAGCCTTTCCTCGTAGAAATCAAAATGGAGCATTTCATTGCTGACGTCCCAGTGTACGAACTCATCTTTGTATTGGCTCATGAGACTATGTATTCGAGAATTCACAGCAGATTGTAACTGGGTGCCTGTAAGGTTAAGAACCCACGGAGGAGTGTATTTAGGGTCTTCCCAAAATATGTTGTGCCCTCTCGCTATGATGTTGTTTGTTCTAACAAATTGCAGCATCTGGTCTGAAATGGTGTAATTGACCTTGCCTTGATCAGGTTCTGTGGCGTACCATTTGAGCTCATTTTCAAACACTGCCGCGTTGAACCGCTTCACAAACCAATTCTGAATGGACAGAACAGAAGGATGAGTCTTTTCACGTGTTACTTGCTATGCTGTGAAATATTTTAGTGGGGTACACAAAATATACAAACCTGGTAGGGAACGTTGCCAAGAATGGTCTTTGCTATTGCAGATCCAAAAGGGAAGTCTTTTGAGATTTGCTCTACACAGATCGAAGCTCCTTCCAATCTCCTTCCGTTACTATCTGACACATGAATAGTGACGGCACGCTTTCTTTGCTGTCAAATGCAAGTAAAAAAACAAAATTAAATTCTTCTTCAAACTCCGATCTATAGCATTAACACAAAAATTACAACATACATCCCTTTTCATTGCAACATCATCACTTATAGATCAATTTGTTTGGTTACATGATCATGATAGGAAAAATAAAAACAACTAAGGCATTCCATTATTTTGGTCAAATAATGACGTGTAACCCACAGTGTTGATTATATACTGTTGATTGATTCTCCATTGTTGCTTAGTAAATGGCTGGAGTGATGGGCTAGCAACATCTATATTGATATCTTTACCATCAGCGTTCTGCATAAACAAAATTAAAAGAAACAAACCAAATATCTTAAATCCAATAATTACCCAAGAGTTTTACCACTGAATAAAACCAAAGAAATGCAAGCGACCTGGAAGAAGATAATGGATAAATTTGAAGGCCAATTCAGAACAAATCCACCCTTCAGAAATGACCAGCATCTATGCTTGGCCGAAACTGTCCCAATGCAATCATGTGTCTCTTTCTCCGTTTCCAGAGTGGTCCTTATCATAGCTGAACTTGAATCTTTAACTCTCACCCATGCTGTAATATGAGTAACGCACCCACATCACATCTAATCTAACAATTGTACAATAGGCCACCTAATTCTAACTATGGAAAAGGTAAACATTACAAATAGATTCATTTAGATTTTATTTTGTAGTCTACTTGGTTAGGATACTTGGCTCTCACCCGAGAGACCCGGTTCAAATCCCGGCAACGGAATAATTTTAAAACAAAACTTGAAATAACGCGAGTATAGTTTTTTTTTTCCTCGTTTATTAAGCAGAAGTGTGTAGAGAACATAACTAACCGGAAAAAGAGTAAATGGTGCCCTGAGTGAGATTATACAGAGCAAGTGAAGGCACATAGCTGTTGTTGGCAATGCTGCCACGACGAGAGTGTTGCTCAGTCTTGAAAAGTCCTCCTCCATAAAGTGGTTCCTCTGGCTTCTCTTTGCACTGTCAGGAACATGTATTAAAGTGATAATCCCATTCAGGTCAATGTTGAAATGTGTTTTGCTTTAAATTTTTAATTACCTCAGTGTAGGCAGTGGAGTCATATAGGGGCCCATCTGCAACAAAGAAACCAAAATAATGAATATTGAAAATTTGCCTCTGAAAATATTAAACAAGGAAAAGGAGGAGTCATATAGGAACAAGAACCATATAAAGGGGAAACCAAAGAAGCCCCTATTAGAAAGAAGAAAACTATAAGGCTACAGAAGGGGATATCTTGCATCCTTGGACTTAGAAATTGGCGCAGGTCACTCTCCTAGTGGTGAGAAACAAAAGGGTTATAAATATAAACTTTGAACCGAACTGTTTGAGCATAAATACAAATGCCCGTGTTAGGAGTAGTGTGTCTCAGAGAACACGAGAGAGGAGAGGCGACAAGGGATTGTACTTGCGAGGTTAATGGTATTTGGGAGGTGATATATATCACAAGGGAACAGGGTCCTCTGAAAAGGCCCCTGCTCTCTTTTCACATGTTAATGCTATGCTACGTGAACAAAATAAGAGAACTAATAAATTCATGTGAGTGTTAATTTTGTCACAATTCTGTACAGCCTTCTGTTCACTCTATAATGCTTTGCAGTTGTCACATTTTACTATTTCAGTTCTCTAGCTGCATCATTAATTACCAAGTAACAAATCGTTGATTCATTAGCAACGTTAATTGTTGATGGTATCAGTCATTTAATGTGTGCTTGGATTACAGTTGCTTCCAATGTTGAATTCAATCTATTATTCACATTGCTTTTCCCATTTATATTTTAAAAATTTCAGTTCAAGCCGTTTTAATATATAGATTTCCAAACACACCCTTAAACGTCCCCACTACGTACCAATATCTTGTTTTTTGCTTTGGACTTGCGGATCCTCGCCTCATATTCAGTCTCCTTCCCGATTTTTTTCCCCCAAAAAAGAAATAATAAAACTAGAAACATAAGTTTTTCATAACAAAATACTTACTCAAAAGTGTGAGAAATGTATAAGGTGGTCTTGTATCACATGATCCTTCACGAATAGCCATGTGATAGCATAAATTTTTAACAATACTAAATAAATATTTAAATAATTTAGCAAAAGGTGAATTATGTATCGTTCAAAACTCATGTGAAATAAGAGCCCAACAATCACGCCCTTCATATTTGGGTCGTGAACAGCTAGCTGTTGATCAGGTGCAAAAGGACAATATATAACATTACGCAATGAATTGATTAACGAATGAAAAATAACTGTTCAAGAATCAACAAGACACCAATCAATTTCAAAATGAGAAATGTTTTGTAGATATTGCAATAGATCTACAAGACCCAAATAATATAAATTTTCTCTCTTGTTGATTCTTTAACAGTAATCTCCCATTCATTTGACAAAATAATTAAGGGTATCCCTAGAAAAGAATATTACTACTTAAGTCTTCACTTTCTAAAATATCAATAATTTTAAAATACAAATAGAAAATTAAAACATCAATAGATAATTAGATACATACTAGAATGGGAGGAGTATTAATTACATGGAATCTACGTTGATTGATTGATTAACTAAAGAAACACCCTTTATTAATTACTAACTCTCGGTCCTAAAGCAGGTTATCTACTTTTGGTATACTAGTTGTTGGCTGAATGAAAATTTAGGTGGAAGCTATAAAACTTAGTAAAGTCATAGTGCAACGGCTTGCTTATGTTTAAATTTTTTGGTTCAATAAGAAAACTAACATTTCTATATAAGTAAAAGAAATTCATTATACCAAAAGAGTGCTCATCCACAAAACTTGACTTGTGTTGTAACAAATAAAAGAAGAGAAAAAAAGAGTCTAGCCAGCGTGAAGTTTCCCGGAATGGTATTTCTGGGATGCCATCACTACCTCCTCAGAGATCAATGTAACTAGTTAGAACTTAGGAGGGACCATTGAAATTTGAATACTCATTAACTAAACTGAAGGACTGGCACGCGCTCTTCTTTTTGGACCCCTCACGATGTGCACAATGTAGAGCTCTTCCCACCCAATTTTTTTATTTATTTATAAGAATATTATTTCGAGAGGAGAAGTACATGTACGATAGTAAATAATAAGAGAGAAACATATAGAAATGATAGGTGTTAATTAAAGAAGTATTATGGGTGATATTAAAGTATTCATATATAAATACTCTTTTAAATAACTTATGCGTCAAGCATGGGCATCAACCAATTTAGACAACACAAAATGAGTCACTGAAACCACATGAAGATCACTTCATATTTGATATTTGCCTTTAACTGAAGTGTGTTCCCCTCTTTGCTGCTTGGCATCATCAACTTCTGCCCAAATTCGTTGATTTTTTTGGCAAACAGACAACAACTCATCAATGTATTCTCATTTGGGCTCTCTGCGTGGTCTAGGCACTCCACCAAATTGGTCCTGCTCATTGATTGAAAGGTATCAGTATTCTGTTTTGTTTTTGTTTTGTTGTCAATTGAAGAACTTCTGATATTTCTAATCAAATTTCAACTCATAACAGAAAACACAAAAAATAAAATAGCAATAGTAGAAGAATAAATAATATATGTAT
This sequence comes from Glycine soja, assembly GCF_004193775.1. NCBI lineage: Eukaryota > Viridiplantae > Streptophyta > Magnoliopsida > Fabales > Fabaceae > Glycine > Glycine soja. The sequence continues at coordinate 392,221 of NC_041007.1, read as the reverse complement.
AGACTTTCATCTAATAACAGACCCTTATATATAAATATAATAAATTTATTAATTTTTATGATAATTTTTTATACTAAACATATTTTTTCTGTACATATATGCCTTTTTATTTTTATTATTCTGGAAGGGCCCGAAAGAGGTGTAAGCTAGTGGAATCGAGCAGAAGACTTGAAGTTTGCTGATTTGTGAAAAAAAAATTGTTCAAGTTTATTTACACATGTCTAACTAAAAGTTTAAATATGATTTCTTTTATACTATCTTAATTTATATGATGCGACTTTAAAATGACATTTGTTATTTTTATAAGATTCAATCTATAATATTTTTTAATTAATTATTTTTAAATTAAAATACCCGAAATAAGAAAAATAATATATTGTCAACATGTCGAGCATTCTGGTATGGTATTTTTAATTTGGATGGGGATAGATATGATTATTCCCCAATCGATATTGCAGCTATACGATCAATTTGGGTTATTTTTTTAGAGGAAGGAGAAGTCGTAGATGGAAATTAAGATTTGGTGTGGCATGCATTGTGCTCGTGTTTGTGGAATGCAAGGAACAACATTATTTTTCAGCGCCAAGGATCTCATATACTGGAAAACATTAAAAATATTTATTGGCAATGGTTTTTTAACAAAAGAAAGAAAAACTCTCATTAGTATTATAATTAAATAAATCCCATTAATAATCCATTTATAATCAAGATTATTATAAATAATGATAACATGAATTTTAAATAAGTTATACAAAATCATTTAAAGTAAAATAAAATTAATTAATTTAGCTTGTGACATAATAGATCACAAATAAAATTTTAATATTTTTAATTATTTTAAAAGATTTTATTAAAATTAAAAATGTTAAAATTCTATTTGTAATTTATTATGTCACAAGGTAGATTAAATAATTTAATTTTACTTTAAATGATTTTGTATGGATTAAAAATTATTCATGTTATTATTAATTATGACTTTTAGAATAATATTAATTAAATATCAATGTTATCATTTTATTTAAATAATTTTAATTATGAACGGATTATTAATAAGTTTTACAATAAAAAAAATTCAAAAGTGAATAATATTTCAATAATTATAAGTTGGTAATTTTTTTGGTTCGACACCAAAAAAATCTTAGAACTGACCCTATATATGATGCTATGCATGCAATCTTCATATTGTCTTTTACATTCTTTGGACTTTGCTTCTTCGACGTTGCACCAACTTCCTCATGTATATTGGCCTTCGATCCTCACGACCCAGTCATCTCCATTTTATTAAACTATAAATAAAAACAACTCGGGTCAATTATTATGAATACTCCCGAAATATTATGTTATGGTGTTTATAGTGAATTTTATTGAATAATGAAACATAAATACTTCACTATTTTAAATATTTTTTTTTTATCTCTTTTCTTAATACATAATAAATTATATCATATTTATATTTTTCTCTCTAGTTGTCAAATATTATATGCAATACTGATGTAATTAATATTTTTCAATTTTAACTCTCCTCTCAGTATATAAAAGACAACAAGGCATGGACGGGACAACAGGCTGATGTTGATGGATTTGGCAAAACAAGGATTACTTAAACAGTAAATTAATGAAGACGAATATGCCAACTTCAATTCTATTTCCAAACATAACTATTTGAGAAATTACAGTTAAAAATACGGTGATACATGCTTTTGTACAGTTATTTTATGTCTTGTTTGAGAAATTGTATGTGTGTGGATGATACATGCTTTTTTAGTTGGCAAGAATACGGTGAAATCATATAGAACTTTTTAATAATAAAATTTTTAACGTAAAATCCAAGATTGTGAACCAAAATACTAACTGGTCAGAAGATAAATTAAAAACAAAGAGTATTTGTTGGCTAAGATTAAAGCCATGAGTGTATTATTTCTCACCCCACCTGGAACAAGTCAGAGTTCCTTCAGCTTAATGACAACCTGTTTTTCTAATACTACTAGTCGTCTTCAAAGAGCGTAATTGATTTTAGCTTCTTTTGATCGAACTTTGTCTTCACTTAAAAATAATACCAAAAGTTTTCTATTTCTTTGGCTAATTTTGGACTGAGATATTTTATTTTAAATTATGTCTCTATTGGAATTTAGTAAAGATCGTAGGAGATTGATCGCTTCCTAGTAGTCTCTTCTCACATCAATTTTCCTTCCTTTGGTGCCTCTCGTCAAATTACTTATCACATGGAAAAAGTTGGAAAAATAAGTAAATATTTGCTATGAAACTAAGCCTTGCAATTCTTTTGACACCTAAAATAGAAGCACATCAAATCAACACAGAACAAATTGCAAAATATTTCCATCCATGGAATATCTTTGACAACATTTTCTTGTTACCATAAGAATTCTCTCTGCTTGAAACCATGCCATTTTACAACTATTAATTGCTACAACAGAGACCGTAGGCTGATTATGCTTCAGAGCACTCAAAATGGATGTACAAACAAATTAACCAGCCTTTATTATATAACCAAGAAGAAAAAGGTTAGTGATAACTGATAACCATACCAATGGAAATTAGGATACCATTGTGCAAAAGGCTCGTCAATGCAAGAAGTGTCATACATGCCCTCTTTATTTTGGATCATCGTCTACTTGAAGTGACTAAGTGTTTGCTCAAGGAGATCTTGTTGTAAACCTTCTTACTTCTGAATGACAAAAAAAAAGTCTAAGAAGAAGCCAACAACACAAGCTGCAGCCATGATTATGAATACTAGTCTGTAACAATGAGCTCCAACACAAGTGTCGCCTCCTCCTGCGGTGGTAGTTGCCTCCAAATCATAGAGAATGCCAGCAAGGAGACCAGAAAAGAGGAAAGAACCAAAGGGAAGGTTAAAAATGAGAATGTTGTATATAAGACCATAATATTTGAGGCCAAATAACTCCGAGGCAGTTGGCAGAGTAATGGCAAGCGGCACCGCATAGCATATGCCAACCACAATGGACCATATGTAAAGGGAACCTGGCATAGCCATGGCCAGGAGTTGCAGCTTTACTGCAAACACATAAAATTCGAGTCAACAAACAATGCTAATCAAAATTTACAACTTTAAGTCTCCTCTCTCAACCTTTTAATTTTTCATATATATACAAAATCCAAAAATCAACAGTTTTCAGAGCCTCCCATATGGGGTTGGATTCTCTGGCTGATCACGAGCCACTGGACGCCGTAGCCGACGAGGCCTTGGAGGGACCCAATGATTCACTGCCCATTTTATATATATTTGCTATATTTGAGTGAATGCTGTACCCTTATTTATTACTTTAACAACCCATCATTCCTTACTAAGTAAAATTTGTCATCATCTAATGCCTTGACGTTTGCACATTTACTTGCTACTTGCACAAGTTGAGCTTTTCTTAAAAAAATTTAAATAGTATGATAGTATAAACTTAACAGGAATGCTTACAATACTTTGTGTTCTAAATAATAAATATACATTTAAACACATTTATTATCAATGATAAAAATAACTAACTTGTAAACGTCAATCCAAAATACTTGCCAGCTATAGGGACTATTTCGAGCATAATGTGTTATTATAAATGATATTTAATTATATGACGTAAAAAAATCAAAGATATTTATATGCCTTTATAATATACTTTATTTCAATTCGATCTATTTCATTTTGTTGTCTCTCTTTCTATTATGTCATGTTATGTATTTCATTTGTTATTTTTTAAAATTAATATTATATTATGATCAGTAATTTTAAAATATAAAAAAATTTAATTACATAAAATTAATCAATCGTTGAAATATAAATTTTAATAATAATTTTTACATGAAATGGTGAATATATATATAGATTTAAAAAGGCTAATTTTATGTTATTTTCTTCAAACACGCACTTCCTCATAACTTTATTATAGATTTTTTTTTTCATGCATTTACGTAATTAACCAATCCGAAATATTGGATAAATATCACATAATTCATTGGATCGGTTGGTAAAGAGTAACAAACATGCACCACTTCCTTCTCCGAAAAAATAAATAAACACCACTTCCACCCTTAAGGTGAGACACGTATCGATCATGCATGTTATCACCATAAACAGCGGGTATCGTTAGAAGAAACACCGTATAAATCATTCCTGATCTCGTTAAATCACACCGTGTAAGAGTTAGAGCTTGCTGAAAATGAAATATCTCGGTAGTGATTATTTTCTCTGCCATAACTGTTTGATAAATTTTAATTTAAAAATTTCATGAACGAATGTGTTAAAAACATGCTGTATCCGTCTCCAAAACATCCAAGTTGTTGACTACGCCAAATCCAATGAGCTCTACGCTATGGATCGAGCATAATCAACTTAGCTAGGGGGGACCTCTCTACAAGGACCAAAACAAACTGGATTTTTCGACATATAATATGCCATCGCTTCTTTAAAGAAAGGTGAAGTAATTTGCTTATTTGTTCACTTTATTAACTTGTTATTTTTATAATCTTCCGCAGGCAACCTGCCCCCTTGTCGTGGAACTAACTTTGAAATTTCATTATTAATTTATTATAAACAACTTGCAGATAAAATAGAGAGACAGAAAAGTTGCATATATAGTTTAATGGAAATGATTGATTATTCTTCCGTGTTTTTGTTGTGTCTTGTGTACGGCATACTTACTTATCGTATGCATGGGGTCTGCTCCCGTACGTGGCGTGTATATGCCCACAGATAAGCTGTGAAGACTCAGCAGACCCTATCGCTTTTGCTTTTGATGGAATAAGATAAGATCCCGTGCATATATTCAGCGTCATAGTACTATTTTATATAGTGTTTTTTTTCCACCAACACGAATGTTCTTTAATATTTTTTAATATTAATTTCCTTTATGATGTTGACTTAAATTTTTTTTACATACAATATAATTATTTTATATAATATGAGAATTCGGTTGAAGTTTCTCACCAAATGAATTTATTGTAGTATTTGAATTATTTCATATCTAAAAAAGTTATTTATGATTAAGGATTTATTAATAGAGTTTTTTTATAATGATTTTTTTTATATATTTTGAAAAGTTTATTATGTTACTATTCAGAGTTATTTTTATTTTACTTTTATAGATTAAAACAAACTGTCTAAAGTCTAATTAAGAATATTACAGGAGTACCGAAATCGCATGAATGTGCAATGTCCCTTCTTCAATTGACTGTTGGCTGCTTCCGATGGCAACTAGCTAGTAGCATTCTATCTACGTTCATGTTAGTGTTTGGTATGCGCGCAACTGGTTTTAGACCAGCCGTCCAACAGAAATTCAATGATACTCATCGCCATATGTTATAAGTTAATTACAACGAATTGAGGGAATGACAAGGGAAAATAAACCTTTTCTTTTCATTAATTACATTCACCTGATAAGAATAGATATAGTTTATTGACACAAACTCGATCACAATAGTATTTGCAGAATGAAGTGTCCAAAAAATATTAGTGTTTATATATATCATCAAAACTGACTATGAGAACAGTAGATATATATACATATGATAGAAAAGTAATTAAGAAACGAGATGTTTTACAGGGGAGTCCAGCAGGAAGAAGTTTTTGGGTTCCAAATAGCAGGGAGCAAGAACTTGGTACCCTTGTCACCAACAGCATTAAAGGCTCCACCAGTTTTAAGATCCACGGATACCTTGGTTGTTGCAAAAAGATCATCAGGACACTTGCTAGTTGCTTCCAAGATATCGCCTCCGTGTGCATTTGCGAAGAAGCCATCTCCGAATGGGTTGGTGACTGCTCCGGCCAAACCACCAGCCAACAACTTGACCATGGCATCTGCTCCAACATTCCCGTTTGGCGGTTTCATTATTGCACCTGTCTTGCCCTTGCTCGGCAGGAATGGCCATGCACATGCGGGACACTCCTCCTCTGGGTTCCCCACTGCAACATAAGGTTGGTTTTCAATAAGACCGTGTTGGGCGCATGATCCGGCACACATATCTTGCACTGTCACGCCCTTGGAGGCTATGATGAGAGCGAGGGTATTTTTGTTTCCACCAGTGGCCTTAGGAAGGAGGGGCTTAATGAAATCTTTGATCAAGACTTTCCCATAAGAGTAGTTTGGATCGAAAACTTGGTTTACCACCTTCACCGGGATATTATTATTATTGCCAGATGCAGCTCCATAGCTCTCCACAATGTTCCACCATGATGAGACTTGGGGTTGCTTAGCAGCATCAGGGGCAGGGGTGTTCATGTTCAGGGACCTGAAGAAGGACAAAATCGCTTTCTTTTGGGCCTTTGGAATTGGGCCGTACCATAAGATGCCAACGTTCAACTTTCCAGTCAGCAAGCGTCCCCCATGGTTGGTCAGGGGTGCTGCGTCATTGCCTGCGGAAACTGCTATTGGAACCACGCTCAGTATCAGACACAACAAGAGAAGCTGTCCTGGGTAAACACAAGCCATCTTCTCTCTCTTCATTTGATTTCCTAAAGTTTTTTTTTTTTTTTTTTTAATTTGGTTTGTACCTTATGCTGCTTCTTCCCATATTTATAAAATTATAAGTGTCTTCTTGCGTCTAAAAAAAAACTCCAGCTTTTTTTATCCCCCTAAACCAAGGTAAAAACACTATCCCCACCACTACTTTATTTTTCCTTTTCTTTAGTTGGGATAAGTATATAACAGCCTTACAATAAATAAGAACGAGAGGAACTTATAGACACAGAAGAATCAAACAACACCTATTAATAGATATAGAAAACAATGTGAAGAAATTGTAAAAATAGCTTAAATCTCCAGGTGTCATGGGCGTGTGACAAAAACGGTAAAAAGAGGGACAATAAAGAATCTCATTATTAATTATTATCACAATTATTGATAATATTAAGATGTCACAACTTAAATGATAAGACTCAAAATAACAAATTAAATTATTAAAAAATCAAAATAAAATTTGATCATTTGATGGACTTTAAATTTATTTTGTTCAGATTTTTTTACGGATTACTTCATAATTGTTAAAGTGTGGAATGTTCACTATGGAGCATATGAATCAATTGTTGTAATGTTTTTTTTTTTTCTTACAAGCAACCAAATCATATTCTTTCCATTAATATAAAATTGTAAATACAATGAGATATTACAAAGAAGATATGCTCATAATAAGAAAAGATTGAGTTGCTACTTAAAATATGAGCCACGTAATTAGCCCGTCTTCCAGCAATTTGAATTGTATAAGAGAAAATAAAAAATACGATCTTAAGATATTTTTGATTTGATTGATAATAAAATCGTAATCTGGTATATCTTACTTGTTGTTAAGAATCTGATGTACAATCAAATTACAACCAGACTCGATAATGAGGTTGGATAAATTCTGATTTATCAGCCAAATCAAAGATTGAAAAATTGCATATGTTGGAATACATGGTATCGATCATAACCTGAAGTGCACCTTTCTTTCTTTCTCTCTCTCAATTGCATATGTTATTATAGCTTAATTAGTTATTTTAATTTCATATGTTAACTATAGGTAGATTAATATTCTTAAGATAAAGAAATAATAATTTGTTAAAAGAATTTGATTATATCAGGATAAAAAACATTTAATACATCTTAAAACAATTAAAAGTATTTAACAAAATATATTTTAACTAATATTTCAGGACATTCGTCGAAAGATTTGATAGAAGATCTCACATCAATTATGGTTGTGTGACAATCTTGTCATATGAATAGAAGCTTCTTTTGCTTTAAAATTTGAAGATTAATTCAGATGAAAATTAAATTGGTGGAAATTTAAACAACAATGAAAATTTAAGTTAATCATTTTTTCCCCTCAAAAGCATTCTAGCAATTTCAATAAAATAAAATAAAAATATCATTACATACTGGCCCACTCGTGTGACGTGAATCAGAGCTTTACTGCATGCATGACAACTTCTGTTGGAAGCATAAAAAATTACATTGTGCTTTGATTTAAAAATCAAATAACTTTTATTATTTTATTTGGTTTGCACATTTATGCCTTTTGCAGCTCCTATACTGCAACTGGAACCTTCTTCAACCTTCCGAGACAAACCCAGTAAGCTCTCTGGGATGGCGGATCACAAAGTTGCGATTTTTGTGTGATTGGACTGGATACAACTCAGCATTGTGGGTATTGAAGCAATGCATAGAGCGATCTCGTTCTTCGTTCAACCGCGATGCCTCCTTCTCATAGGTGTTCTCTCAATTTTCTTGATTCTCGCATTATCGGGTACCAAATGGGTATGGTCCTTTTCTTTGTTTATTTGAATTGTGGATCTGGTTCGGATAATTGAACCGGATTTCAACCACATTGTTTGATCTGTCATTGAATTTGGCACTAAGAGTCTAATGGGGTTTCGTTTGAATTTGATTTTACTGATTGAATGGGTGGTTCCAATGGTTTTAGGTGCAATTCAATTTCTTTCCTTCTTTACTTTTACTTTCTGATATGAAGCAAATGCAACCAAATTTTAGCTTATGCATTACAGTATGGCTCTCTGATTAATTTTATCATGTGGTAATTATTGTAACTCTTTTACTGCTTGGTGGGCACATGCATTCTTATTCGGTTATGATATGGCTTGATCCTTGATACTGCAGATTGTGTTGTTGCCTGCCTTTGCATTGTAATCCATCTATTTCTTTGTGTGGCACATTGTTTAGCTACCTAGGGGAATGGTGCTGATCTTTTTCATGCCTTCTAATGGCTTTGACTGATGATGGGGTTAGGGATACATTGGCAAATTTAGTCTTCAGATTGATAAGTTGTGATGAGTACAGCTAGTAGAACAAAATATTAACATAGCAAAGAGTACACATACAAAGGCATTTAGATGAGCAAATTGGGAAGTGAACTTTGTGACATATTGATCAGAAGGAAAAATCTTAAAATAACGCACCACAACACTAGAAAAAATTTCTTGAATTCGACCTACTGGTCATGAGTTGTACACATACAAAGGCATTTAGATATGCAAATTGGGAAGTGTAATTTGTAATCAAAGCCTATTTCAGACTTTGACCTACTGGTCTTGAGTTTTATTCTTGCAGCTCTCATTCTTCTAATGAAAGAGAATAATTTTAGTATATTATGGAGTAGGCTTTGTGTGTTGTATATTTTAGACTTTGACCTACTGGTCAGGAGTTATATTCTTGTTTTGTCATAGTTTGTTTGAAAATTGATGGTTCATTCATTTGTAAACTTTTTTCCACTTACATTTCCCATCTTGATTGGTTATTGTGTTTTGTCAGTAGCAAAATTCAGCTTTACTGTTGTAGGTTGAAGAGAAAGAAGAACAACCTGAAATTACAGACAGAGTATTCTTTGATGTTGATATTGATGGACAACGTTTAGGTTTGGAGAAATTTTTAGAAATTTTAACCATTTCTCATTTTGACCAAATTGATTTACTAAATATTCTGGTTAGAAGGAGGACGTAGGCAATTCAAAGCACTAACTTATCATTTGCAATGCACTAATTTCTGCAGGTAGGATTGTCATTGGATTGTATGGCCAAGTTGTACCAAAAACTGTGGGTATGTTATTGATTTCCTATTCCAATTCATAGTCTGTAACTTAGTTTTCTTAAGTAGGAATAGGAGGTTACCTTTTAAGTGAATCAATGGTGAGCAGACCCCTTAGAAGAAATTGCAAAGTTTGTGACTTGTGAGTTATCCTTTATGTCTATACTTCAGTTTTTTCAGTAAATTTAACACAAATCTGCCCGATGAAGCTACCTCATTGGATATAATGTCATTTTACATTAGTAATGTTTATATTATCCTGGTGCATTGCAATTTTAATTGATTGAAAATGTTCTGTCTACAGAAAATTTTAGAGCTTTGTGCACAGGTACTTGAAGTCTTTTCATGTTGTTTTGTTAATTTAACCTCCATCTTGTTTACATACTGATCATGAGTATTGCATATTCTGTAGGGGAGAAAGGGAAGAATGCCAGTGGTGTAAAACTTCATTACAAAGGAATTTCATAGGATAATATCAGGTTTCATGATTCAGGGCGGAGATATTGTTCATCATGATGGTAGAGGATACGAATCTATTTATGGTGGCACCTTTCCTGATGAGAATTTCAAGATAAAACATTCACATGCTGGTCTGTAACAGATATGCTTGGATGCAAGCTTTTTACTTTTTTCTTTAAAAAAAATAACTTCACATTTTTCTTCATTTTTGAGGTGTACGTTTAAGTTGTTTCCATGTAAATATACTTCACTGTTGCAGGTGTAGTCTCTATGGTGAATTCAGGTCCCGATTACAATGGCTCACAGTTTTTTATTACCACAGTGAAGACCGGTTGGTAAGTTATTCTGCCATGCTGCAGGGAAATTATCCAGATAATTGAGTCCTGTCAGTTCATGGTGTAGACTATTTGATAATGTTGTATGCAGAAACCACATAATTTACAAGAGTCTCTAATTATGAGAAATTGATATCAATTGGCTTGCGAACTTTCCAGGTTAGATGGAGAACATGGTGTGTTTGGCAAGGTTGTCCAAGGCATGGATTCTGTGTTTGCAATTGAAGGAGGTGCTGGAACCTACAATGGGAAACCCAGAAAGAAGGTAGTGATTGCAGACTCTGGAGAGATACCCAAGAGTCAGTGGGATAAGGAAAGATGAACTTCCTTGGTGAAGCGGCAATAAATTATTCGACAAGTTAAAAATTTGAATTAGATCTTTGTTTTATAGTATTAAATTTCCTCTGTAAAAATGTCTAGGAAATCTCACCAGTCAATTCCCCCTGTTTCCATGAAACAGTCTTATGCATTTTATTTTTTTTAATTGGTAAGTGTTTTTTTTTTGAAGTTTTTCAAATGTAGTTATATGTTTTCCATGATGGTTTGTGCATTATATTAAATTTTGGAACTAGAATCTCTAGCAAACTTCCTAACGTTTTTTAACGATAGGTGTTACTTGTACACTTTTTTTTTTGTTCTACTTTTCAAAAATTCACTTTAGTTTCCTTGCAAAATATTATTATTATTTTTTAAAAATAAATCAACGATGCCTCTCAATCATTGCACTAGGGGTGGGTAAACAGACTCAAGTCCATGAATTGGCCCACAGGACCTGCAGTCCGTGCGGGTAATGGACCGATTTTTTTAAATAGTCCATGGTTATATAATATTTTTGGGCCCGCTCTGCTTAACTCACGGACTATGCGGGTTTGGCTCGTGGGGTTCACGAGTTGTCTGTAAGTCCGCTTAATCCATGGTTTGAGAATCTCACCAACTACAGCACCTTAAAAATCCCGCTTAATCCAAATCTTTCATTGTTGGCTTGTAATATTTTGAGCATCTAAATTACAACTATGTCTTCCAAATCGGCATTTAACAAATATCGAATTAGGTTTCTTGGTGATAATGTGCGAGCCTTGATAAGTATTAAAAATTGGTTACTAGGATTTGATGAGTAAGATAAATAATGTGTAATAATTGTTATCTTTTAATCGCTTAACTTGAGTTGATTCTAATATTTATTATCGTTTTGAGTTTTAGGAAAAGAATATGAAGATGTAGAGATGGAGAAGGCTCAAGCTACATTAAATATGAAATCATTTGTTGTTGGAGATGTTTAAGTTTCATATTTTAAATTTATTGCTTGGATTTTCTTTTGTTAAGACATTATTTATTTTATTGATGTAATTGACTAATTGTTGATATTTTATTTACATTTGTGTTGAACTTAATTTGATTGTGTTACATTTTTACTGAAATTGAAATTCTTTTAAAATTAAGCATGCAGATCAGCCCGTTTGACATGTGGAGTCCGAGGGGTGGGGGTAGACCAATTTATTATGTCCGTATAAGAATGCAGGACGGGCTGGTCCGGTCCGCTGTCAATATAGACTTATACGGGCGGGCCTTACGTGAAACAGGCTGACCTGTTTACCCACCCCTAATTACACATGTGTGTTTAAATATTAATTTTTTTATATTATAAATATAATTTTCATAGATTTAAACTTTATTTAATTTATATAAAAAGAGTTTAATGGTCATACTGGCATAAAATATTTGTACAATGTGATTTTAATCATAATTTGGTTGTGAATATGATTTTTAAATTAACCTATATAGTGGAGATTAAAACACACAAATCATGTGATTTAAAAAAATTATGACTCTACTATTTTAGTCCTGAAACTGAAATTGAGACGTTATAATAGACTTTGGAATTAGACAAATATCAAATAAATTCTGTTGTTAGTCACATTAATGATTATTATGAAAGTTGTAAAATTTAAGCACTATAATGATGCCAAGGTGAGATATATCATCACAACTGGGGTGATTTTTTATTTTTTGAAGTGAAGAGTGACATATTATTACGAAACAAATGCAAGGTGAGATACATCGTCACAACTGATGGGGAACCTCTTCTACCCATTACATTTCAAAAACATAAAAAGACAAATCTGCAAGAGCATGAGTAGCTCTATTACAAAAAAAGAAGAGCATTTGAGACACTACTTTCTAGCACTTGAAGAACCACTGTTCCAAAGCTAGAGAACCCGCAAGCAATCTGTTTGGAACAGAATATGTTGAATGCACAAATCTGATGCAGTTTGGATAGCCCATCTAAAAGCGAGTGCTTCAGCTTCTGCCACACTACCAACTTCCGGAATTTTCTTTGAGAACATTTCCTGCACTGTCTCGGTAGACAACTCCGAGACCAATTACCCTATTTTTCTTCAAATTTTGCCTTTATCAGAGGTGCTTTCAAGTGTGTAGAAATTAAAAAAAAACGTGGAATCCACATGTTTTTTTCCTCTCTCATATAAGTAGATTGGAGAAGAATTTGTCATGCAATAACTTTTACTATCTTCGTCTTCCCTTCTAATTGGGGCATGCTTCTTTTATGCGGAAGGGTTCAACTTCATTAACTAATTATAATATAATAATACGGTTCATCTACTTATCATTGGTCGCATGTCTAATTTTGTAGATGACCGGTAGTGCAGTTGGGAGTGAGGCTTCTTAGTGATTTGTGTTATAAATATAATGTTTCAAAAGGGAATCAAAGAGTTAAAAGGATCGTTTACTCAATAGATATATTTCTTTTCTATTGTTTTATTACTTACCAACTAGCTTTAAATTTTTAAAAATTATTTTATTCTTATTTATTTCTCTTGGATCAAATCATCTCTATTTTTCTCTTCTCTTCCCTCATCACATGTCACAGCCAAATATGCCCTTAGTTTCCATCCAACTTCTTTTTCATTTTTGTACTGATCCAATGCTATATAAGCACGTCGATTCAAAGTAACTTCGTTCAATACTAACTATTTTTATTTGTACTGCAGGTCCGCTTGGTCAGGAATTTTTACTGCAGGTTCAAGAACATTTACGTTTGACTTGCTGTATAACTGTATAGTTGTAATGATTCTTCGTCAAAAATTTATTTATAATATTTAATTGATTGCAAGAAATATTGCATTAATTGACTATTATATATTATATGTGTGTGCTTGTGAATGATTAATATTTTATTCAGAAGACTAGATTTATTCATTTTAGTGTAAAGATAAATGAAAAAAATAAATACAAACTAAAAGCAGATTCATTGTCACGTAAATGAAACTTTATTTATTTATTTCTGTAATGGCGACATTAATATTAAAAGTAACAAAACTAATAACTAATATTTTTTTATAAAAAATATTAAAAAAAAATTATCAGTAAAAATAAAATATAAATATCAAAAGATCTATTTACAACGAAAATCTTACTTAACTAATTAAGTTGTATCCCATTCTCTTTGTCATTAAAATTAAAACATAATTTTTTATGCAAATTAGCTTACTTGAGTGGGTTTCCTTTTTATTTTTCAACTCACATTATAGAATATTTTTTATTTTGAAAATATAAGCTAAATTACATGGCATAATGTTAATTTTTATCTTTAATAATTAAAATAAAAATACTATAAATTTTTATTTTTCTTGAAGTATTGATTATTTATAGCACATTTTAGGATATATAAAATTAATTTAACGATAAAGAAATTGCGGGTTGAAATCTTCTCACGGTTAAGAATTAACAGAATAATGACTAATATTTTCAGATAAAAAAATGTAATGTGCTTTAAATAGTTTTGGTAATAAATGAAATGATATACTAATTAAAAAATATAAAAAAAGTTTAAAGAAATAATTATATATTTAATCTATGTTTTGATGATAAAAAATTGGAGAGAGTAAATAAGAAAAAGAAAGTTAAGATAAGGCAGAGTTAATGTAGGACAAAAGTGTAAATAGGAGGGAAGATGAATGGCATTTGAGGAGCTAAACTTTATATATAGGGCCAGCTGTTGCTCTCATACCACCCGACCAACCATTTTACATTTACAGTAACAGTAGTGAAATTTCGGAAAAAATGGCGATGGCTTTCAAGATGGTATTGTTACTCTAATCTGTTATTTTATTTATTGGATCACTTAATTAGCTAGTTCATTGATGTTGATTTGTGAATTGACTTCTGATCAGGCGACGACTGGAATGTGGGTTACAGATGAGTGCAAGAACTCGTTCATGGATATGAAATGGAAGAAGGAGCACAGATACATTGTTTTCAAGATCGACGAAGGATCAAGGCTCGTCACCGTTGATAAACTCGGTGGCCCCACCGAGGGCTATGATGATCTCACCGCCTCCTTGCCCACCGATGATTGCCGATACGCGGTTTTTGACTTCGACTTCGTCACCGTTGATAACTGCCGCAAGAGCAAGATCTTCTTCATTGCATGGTGCTTCTTCATCTGTTTTTCATTATTACTATTTTAACCCTCTTTTTCTTAGTACTTATCCTATGTTTTATTGCTGTTGATCCGTGGTTTTATGCATACAAACAAAACAAAAGTAGCCAACCCAGTGTCCGGTGGCGCTATTTTAATTATGAGTTATGTCGTCTCTGACAGTTGTAGTAATAATGTTGAATATAATGGCTCAATAATTTATGCGGAGGAAATAAAATTAAAGTTCTTTTTAGGTACAATTATATGATGGTAGTTGATTTGATTGAATATTTGAATTGAAATATTTATAATATATGATCAGGTCTCCAACAGCATCAAGGATTAGAGCTAAGATTCTATACGCAACTTCGAAGGATGGGCTGAGAAGAGCGCTGGATGGAATCAGCTATGAACTCCAGGCCACCGATCCAACGGAGATGGGATTCGATGTAATTAGAGACATAGCCAAATAGACAGGCAGAGAATCAAATTAAATACGAGTGCTAATTAAGTTTTAATCCTTTTATCTCTTCAGTTCAGATGTGGTTACACGTACGTTGAGTTTTAATTCATGAGCAGCTCCCATGACATGTGCTCTCCTTTTCTTATCGTTTTGTATCATAGCTTTATCATCATCATCCACTACTTTGGCTGGCATCTTCAATGTGATATATAGTATAAGTGGGGCATGAAATCTTAAATCATAATAATATATTATATCTAATGTGGTTACCCCATGTATGCCAATAGCTGGCTAAAACCAAAAAAAGTAAAACTGTTAGTAAAAGGATACGTAGATTAGATCAACTTTTTATAAACTAACTTGATGTGTTAACATTGATTAATTTAATCAATGTTTTTGCATGATATTTAACGATGATGATGATGATGATAATGATGATGATGATGATGATCCTCTTTCTATATTCATTATTCATTTCTCTTCCTTTATTCATCCTTCTTAATGGAAAATTTTCTTTCTATATCCATTATCTTCTTCTCTTCCTTCATACACCCCGTCAATACCTTTATAATGTAACTTCTTTTACTATCTATTAAATGCAATTTCTATTGTTTCTTTTCTGTTCATTGTATTGTATAGTCTGATCATCCATGCATTAGTTTTAGGGATTAAACATTAGAAAATGGTAATTTCTAAAGAACTAGGAAATGGTATCTGAACAACTCATTGCTAGGAACCGAGTGATCTTGTTTTGCCTATGCATACGTCTCCATACTTCATGCAATTTACTATTTTATCTGTACAAAGGAATTTGAGAGAAAAAATAGATAAATTAGACTCTTCATCATGAGAGAGTTGAGTCTTTTAATAGATGTATTAAATAGAGAAACACCTTAACATTGTATCAAGGTTACTTAAGCATGCTACACCATATTTAAATTATGAAGTCATCATTTGCATTTAATCTCAAATTCCTTACTTATCTTTTATTTTAAATTTATTATCTCTTGTTTATAAATTGAGTTTGTATCAATTTAAGTACAAATAAAATTTTTATGAATTTAACACTCGTATTTCCAAATACTTTATTAGTTGAGACAATTTGATATACTTACTAATAAATTAACACATTACTATAAAAATTCTATTTAGATAAGAAACATTTTCAGGAAAAATACTATAGAGTGAAACTAGACATATAAAATTAAGTCAGGTTAATATTAAATGTTAAATAAGAGTCTTGGTTATATGCTGTAATTAGCATTATAATCAATTCGGTATAGAATTATTTCGTTTGACCAAATAAGTAACTTTCAAAGTGGTTAACGAGAATGTACAAAAAGTTTATATTTATTAAATTTAATATTATTATAAGTATTGAATTAAAAAATTCATAAAACTATGTAAAATTCAAGAGATTTTATACAATCATCACTGTTGGTTAAAAATTACATTGTATCACAATATAACTTATTTATCATAAATCTAAAATCTAAAATATATAATTTAAATGTTTAAAAATATTTATTCATTATGAATTTTAATTATAACATAATAATGTATTTTTATACATAAGTATTTATTTATTAGTTAATTATATAAAATAAATATCTATAATATAAATTACACGTACTAAAATACTAGTTATAATAAATAAGTCTGTAATAGTTGTTTTTTTTCGTTTATCAAAATCAAATTTTATTATTAATTATTAATGATTTTACGATAATTCATACATATTTTTTAACCAATTAAGTGTAAATTTTTTATTTATATTAAATATTTGTTGATTTATAAAAAGTAATGAATTGTGTATTTCATCATTAAAATTATAAGTTTTTATTTTTTTTTAACGTATGATATAATAGTATAATTTATAAAACATAAAAGGTAATTATTTAACGTGCCCCATTATTTATTGAGTGCACCCCCAACAACTGTATTATTGATTAGACAATCCTTAATACAACTTAATTTTATGGATGGTCTAATCCCTAATACACCTGAACTTCATCAAGCAAAATAATGACTTGAGTTAAATAATTCCTAACATAAAATCATTAGGCCCAGAATATGTTGAGAGCCTACAAGAACTTTTTATGAGCCATACCTTGTTGCTGGCGGCCCAAACGCATAATACATGTTCACTTCAATTTTAACGATAGTTAGATTCAGTTGTATTAGTTGAAGTTAGATTCAGTTAGCTGTTCACTGTGTGTTTTTTTTTAATAGCACATCTTAATTTGTTAATTTTTGTTAGAAATGTTAGTTGTAAAAATATGAACCCCTGATATTTTTTTAACCAATGGTGAAAGCTTCATTCTTCGTGAAAATGTTAGTCCATGGATTGTTTTTCAAATTTTTCTTTTCAAACACGCCAATAATAAATGTTATTTGTCTGCATTTTGTTGTATATATCCTTCTTTCCTTCTTTTATTTTATTTGTTTTCTTTTTTTAAATTAAAATAAAAACTATCAAATAATTGCTACTTTATTTTTAAAAGTCTTATTTTAAGCTCCAATATTAAAATAACTAATTTTTTATAAATAAATAAAAAAACCTAGTTCAAGGACACACTAATTTAATAATATGGTTTGTGATTCTTTGCAGGGAATTCATGCTTATGAATCGAATATATGAGATAGCTAGAACAGCTTTTGAACTGGCATGATTCACTTACACATATAAAAATAATAATCACTCAATCTTTTATTGTTTATCCCACTTCCAAAAAATCATTTCCCCCTTCTGTCTGTATCTAAACTATTGTTTATTTGAATACAAAAACGTTTTCGTTATTTCCCTAAATGAAGAATTTGAAGTATGATCGCATGTTTTGATTAAAATTTTTAAAAGTATCTCAAATCTTAATTCTCTAAAATTGAGTTTAATTTGGAGGATTTTTTCTATCAAACATACTTTTGACTTTTGAGGAATAATTAAACATGACTTCAAACTGATTTTACTCAAACATATTTTTGGACCCTTCTACCTCCCCGTAAAGCACGTTTCTAACTTATCAAGTCTAACTTGTAGGCGTGGTTGTTGGGCTGTTGTCTCCTGCACCTCCAAGTTATTTCCTATACCCCTTCTTTTAGTTCCTTACAAATTCAAAATGTATGATTTTGACTTTCAAAATGGTCTATCCAAAGGTTAAAAAAAAATCCAAAAATGATACAGCCTTTTTTTTAGGTTTGGGATCATTTCATCAAAAAAGGCTCCAGCAAATATGACTAATGAAGGTTTGAAGGCCTATGCATATTTTGGGTCCTCGCCCATATTAACAAACTAATTAATCCACGGGTCATGGAGGAAATAAAATTAAAAAACCACAGGCTAAATGGCTAATTGATTCAGGATGGTGGTGTGATGCCATCATCCCAAGTTTTGTCCAGTTTAGTGAGTCACTACTGATATTATCAAGTTGGAACTTCAGTACCCCAAACATCATTTTCTTCATAAACCACACCATTCCACACGGAATTGACAAAACTAACGAAACTCTATGGGAAATAAATGGAAAAGTTGTTAGTTCGTCTATAGAGTACTTAATGTTTTGCCAATATGACCCGAAATCCACATCACATCAACATCTAATGGCGACGGTAATGATGTCAAAATCGATTGATATTGTGCTAGCTGGTATAAGGCTGAGTAAGACTATATTTTAAATTTGTCAAACTCAACTGTGGCTATTGGCTTATGGGCAAGTTGTTATTGTTAGGTCTTGACTTATCTTGCCTTCAAAGCTTAATGCATGTGGCGAGCCTAAGGGAATTGGGGCACACCATCTTAAAGTGAGATCTAGCTAGCTTGCCCAAGAAATTGAAAATAGCTACTTAGCTAGTCTCCCAATTAATACTTTCAATCTTACTATCTTTTAATTATTTTTTTTATTATTATGTTAATTTGTGAAAGACCCAGTTCATAAATTAGTGTGTGCGACCGATTTCAAAGATGCGTGAAAGTGAAGAAACTCGGAAAACAAATCCAATAATTGTAGCTTACCGTTTAAAATGTCATTATCATATTTAAGCTCATCGTTGGTATGTCTTGGAACTTTTAGTTTAATTGTAGGATAAAGGGTCCAACAGCATGTGATGACAATGTCATGCCTAAAAGATCATTCACCAAACTTCCAATCATGGACAATATTATATTGCTGGAAGATTTCAGAAATTTAGAAATCTTGGTACTTTTCTAAATGGATGTTTGGTAAAATGTTCGCAGGAAAATTCATCCTTGATACTTATGCATCATGCAATGCAGTTATCATTCTCTAAAAAAGCATGCACCAGCAGAGATACCCCAAAAAAGCATGGAATAGATTCCAATTATATAAACACACTCAAAGCGAATCCGCGGCCAGGCCAAGTATTTAATCCAAGACAACTAAATTAAAAGGGAAGTGCCCTATATTTTCTTTTTTTTCATATTCATGCCGCTTTCGGTTAGAGTGATTCTTCGATCAGGTGCTGTCAATCATAACCACTGCTAGAAATACTATGGTGAATATGAAGTCAACTGTCATGAAACTAAAAGTTTCCTGATTTGTTAATATGAACTAAATTTAATCTATTACGAAGATGTTGTTGAAGAGCTTGACCATAAATTAGTGGCAGAAATTTTTTGGTTCTCCTGTAATACATATATATTTCTTCTCTTGAAATAATACTACGTGTAACACCCACCTTTTTGTATAGTTATTTTTTTCTTAATTTAA
Organism: Glycine soja; assembly: GCF_004193775.1. Lineage (NCBI taxonomy): Eukaryota > Viridiplantae > Streptophyta > Magnoliopsida > Fabales > Fabaceae > Glycine > Glycine soja. Next base: position 372,263 of record NC_041007.1, on the reverse strand, counting down.
GAACTTCTTCGAGTTAAGAATAAAAAAGTTAACGAATAAAGAAAGTCAATTATAAAGAGAATTCATATAATGGGAGTTTAAAATTTGCTCCATTACCTTAGGACAATAATGTGTAATGGCTGACAACAATGTAAGACGTGCTTTCATTGCTTGCTTCTCCTATAGTCCTACGTGTTAACTAGCAATAACAAATTAACAACAACATTGCCTAGCAATTAAAATAATAATAAATAATGTCTTCCCATAAAGGTATCTTAATTAATCTCTCAATGTCATTGAAGACTCAATTAAGAATGTTTGGTAAAGCATATGGACGTACAGCAAATTCAAGTCGTGCATGTCACAAAATGGAATTCCAAATTCATCGCCTTGCCCTTTATAACAAAAAAGAGTGGCTGCACACAACTTCACCCATATCAATCATCTCATTATGTCTTCATTTTATAAAACTGTCTACTCATTTCTTACCTTCTCAGTACGTTTTACGTTTTGTCCCCCAATTAACAAAATGGAAAGTGTTTTCGAATAAACCGTAGAAGAAAAAGTGTTTAGATCACATGGCACTATGTATTATTCATGTAACTCAAATCTAGCCTAAACCAATATGGCCAAACCAAATTGTAGGAGGATTGAGGGAGGGTCGGTTAAATTAGTGTGTAAAAGGAGTCTCGATTTCAAAAGGACCTTGTCCATTCGTTATTGTCCGTGGGCCACAACTTTACCCGTACCTGATCTAAGGAGATCCACAGCATAAAATAAGTCGTGTAGGTAGGTGATTTAACGATGGTGTTGGCAATATATATGTATGCTGGTGGGTAGATGCAAGATGAGGCTTATTTTAGTAAGAGGGCACGGGATACAATTAATAATTCACCGGCAAGATATAATATGGTGACAAATAATTTTATCTTAAGTATAAATTTAATCTCAAATTTATGCATATAAAAAAAATATGTTAAAAAACATCAATTCTTTAGATCTTTAATATTTAAAAAAATCAGTTTTTGACTCCTAATAAGACTTACCCGAATTTCAATTTTTATATATATATATAAAAAAAGATATTTGAGCTAGGCTCCGTTTGTTGAAAGGGATGGATGCTTGACTGATAAAGGACTACATGGGATGATGACTTAGGGTTAGGGATGTCTCTCTCACACACACCAATCAGCAATCAGCAATCGGCATCACCAAACCCAAGCAATTTAACCACTACCTAACAATATGGGAATCCATGCCTATCTGCCGCACATTGCCATATCCTTGAATTTCCCTTCTACACTTGTGCTCATGCCTTTTCTTTTCTCAAAATTTATTCATTAACACCTAAAACTAATCTACAACTATTATAAAGAAAAGGAGATCACTTAAAAGAGCGAAAAAAAATATATAAATATAGTGTCAATTAAGAAAAAAAAAAATTTAAAAAAAAGTGTCAATTATATATAGAAACTGTACAACTATCCATATATCATTTGATTTCTGGTCTCTTGCCTATCGCCATCGCTCTTCTCTATTCTTCTGGTGCTTATCTAAATCTCCTCCTCATGATTTTGATCTCTGACATGTCACCTAACTTTGTGAACTTTTCCTACCAGCTACGTTTTTGCTATCTTGCGCCAAGTGCCAATAATCCTGCATCTATAAACCCTGTCACTTTCACAATTTGGTAGACGGAGGCCCAGCTGTGGCCCAAGGGTTTTGTAGAGTTCCTCTAGCAAGACCCACAGTAAATAATGCATTAAAATTGATCACCACAGCAAGGAGAATTAAAGTCATCAGAGTTTTAATATGCCAACTGTAACTATATTTTTATAATAATAATAGGGAAGCAACAGAATCTTAAGCTCCCCTAAAAAAAAAAAACTTAAGCTTTGCCATTACCTTTTTCATGTTTTCAAAAACAAATAAATAATAATGACTATACTAGCCAACTAGAAAGAAGAGAATATAGATAATCTTCTCCATAAATATTTATAAATAAATAAAAACAAATAAGATACCCTAATGTATTTTTTTTTCTTCTATAACTGCTTCTAGAAAAGTTTACTCTAAAGGATCTATATTTATGATCCAAAAGAACGAAGATCTAAAATAATTTAGTGCATTTATAATATCAATCTGGCAGGAAGGGTTGGGATGTTGTTTTCAGTCCCTGAAAAATGGTCACGTTTGGCAACTAGGTATTTGTTCATTGCATCATATACTTTGACAGTTTTCAGTTGGTTGTTGAAGCCGGGAAAGGGAAGTGTAATAAAACCCACAGGCCAGGCCACAACAACAACTGATATTTATTGAGGATGGTTATCCAATTTGCCCAACTGATCCTAGCCTGGTCCCAGATCGTAGAAATATTTGGTAGCATTACAAAACCATGACTTCCCAAAGTTGCAATATTGTTGTCTCTTCCCCCAAAATCTCTCTCGGGGTGAAATGCTATATCTATTATTTGTTGGTTGTGTAATTATTACCTTGTAGATCTTGGCTTTTTTTCCCATCAAGTTACGTCAATATGCGAATTTACAACTTTTGATCCAACTCTATCTATAAACTGGGTTCATTTGGTTTTGTAGTTGGGTGGTCTTCTTAAAACAAAACAAAAAATGCATTGATTAGTAAGAAAATTCAACCCAATCTATGTATTATTTTATTTGTTTAAATAATGTTTTCTTGTCTTTTGTGTGGCCAATTAATATGTTTAAATGCAATCAATATTGTAATGTTGACATTGTGGTGATTACTAAGAAATTGATCGATCAATTAGATAATGAAAAAAAATAATCATATTTGTAATAAAGTTGACTTCTTAGTTTATATGACATTATTTGTATACAACACTATGTTCATTACCATGTATTTGCTATGTGAGTTCAATTTTTGTTAAAGAAGAATGTTTTCTCGATAAATCCTACCTAAATAACTACTTTAATAAATAAATTAAAACAAAAATTCCCAAAAATTTTTTTATAAAACATTAACCTAGAGTAATTCAGTCAAACATGTTTATTTTGTATATTTGATTAAATTTTAAAATATAACATTCTCATAAATATTTAAAAAAAATATTTTTTAGTTATGTTTCCAATAAAATTGTTCCTATGAGGAGAAGGGGAAATTTAACTTTTCTAAGTTAAAAAAAAGATTGCGGCAAAAATATAATTATACTCTTATTACATAATTTAATATGATAAATAATGAAAGTTTTTTATAATAATATCATGTTATTTTTTTACTAACAAAAAAACTTATATAAATGTTTTTAGAAACATTTATGTTCATTAAACATATTTTAGTTATTTTTAAAAATCATGATTGTAAGAATTAATTTTTTTTTTCTTGTACTAGATGTCCCCTTAAGTGTGCTTGTTATATACTTATATGTACTGAATGTGGAAAAATAAAATCAAGTGTTAACACATCTTTTTTTACTTGTTAAAATTTAATTTATTAAAAATTAAACTTATGAAAGATGAAAGAAACTTGTAAGATGTGAAGTGAGACCCATTAAATTTTATGATTTTTAATAAATTTTAATTAATAAAAAAAATTATTGTTAATATTTTTCTCCACTATAAAATTATTGTTTAGAACTCTTAAAGCGCTATCGAAAAGAACTTTCATTGCCATTCGCATATTGCCCTATTTAGCCACTTTATCCTTGTTTCGTTCTCCATTTTAAACACCTAACAACTAACATGCTATCATCATTAACCAAATCTTAGATCTTCATCTCTAGTGCTGTTAACTGACTTCGTATCATGAATCTACCAAAACATTACATAAACCATAAAAATTACAGGAAAATGAGGCACAAAAAAAAAAAAACAACTTAAAGGATTAAATTGAAAAGAAGAAAAAAAGACATTAGAATCACATCACAAAAATTATAATGTAAACTCAAATAATGAAAATTATAATTATCTCATAAAAACTCTGAGATCAATGCAGGAATATTTTAGAATTTTTAATAATTTATAACCCAATTTTATGGTTAATGTATAAAATAATTACGAATTAAATGGAAATAAAAAATATAATTGAAAAACAATAATAATAATAAGAATAATAATAATAAAGGGTAGAAAAATAATAATATTTTAACCTTTTTATTTTAATAATTACGAATTAAATGGAAATAAAAATATGACTGAAAATAATAATAATAATTTTCGTCTTGGGTAAAAAGATAATAGTTTCTATTATTTAGGAATTAAGTGTATTTTATCCTTTCTTTATAATAATAAGATTTTTTTGTCAGCATAATAATAATAATAATAATAATAATAATAATAATAATATTTTTTAATTAGAACGTCAAATCATGATTCATTTTGTGAAGGACTGCTTTTTTTCGTTAAACATGATTAATTAGTAATAATAAGTTATTCAACATCATCGCATACTAAATTTTAAAATAATTGTTTAGTTATTTGATAGTGTTATATAAATATTAACAAAAATAATCACACCAAAAATAAATAGTAAGCAAAATAAAGAAGAAGCGATTTAAAAAATGTGTCTATAGATGGACCTGTTATAGAGCATAGTAAAAAATTAAATTTAATGATTTTTTTTACAAATCTTAACAAAAAAAAATTTGAAAACAAATCTTAACAATTTAGTGTTATTTAATCATGTTTCCATATACACACAATATATGTACGTTGTCATTTATATTTTTTACACATGTATATCTTTTTTTATCAGTCAATACCTAATTGTTAGTTTTCATTAATAGAAGATTTAAATTCACCATCTTTCATTTTTTTTTTTCTTTTCATTCTAGTACGACTCCTCTGAATTAAGAGAAGGGAGTGGATCAAAGTGCTTTTAACAAGCAATTGATTATTTTTTTTCAAATATACGGGGATCAATCAAATGATTATGCAAGGCATTTGCCTCCAATTTTATAGTTTCAAAAATTGTCTTGATGGATTGAGGGTCTCAAAGTGAACACAAAAAGGACCCACCACAAGTCAGGTGCATGTGATGTTGTGGAAGTTGAACCAATTTAACAATTGAGAAAGTAGAAAGTAGAGAAAAAAACATTCAGTACCCTCTTGACGGGGAAAGAAAGCAATGAATTAAAATCCCAAAACTCTCCTACTCCAAGCCACTTGTTGTTCATCATTTGAGTAAAAAAATAATATCTTGAAACTTGAGAGTCGTAATTTTTGTTTAAAGGAAACATATAAATATCTAGTGGAAGCTTCTAATGTCTCTACCTAACACATTTGAAAATGAAAAAGTGTGGTGCTGATGGTTGATAAGTGACGCTCCCCATTATATGTGGATATGGCCTTTGTTTTAGGGATCTGGCTGCAAATAATCTACCACGCATTTTGTCCTTTCTGCTCATTGCTATATGAGATCTATCATCTATATATGTATTTGTATTTATATTTAGAATGTTACTTACTTTCTTATGAAATATTGTTTGTTCACAGATTCTTCTAAGTATGTGTGTTCGAAGGTCTTATGATTATGAAATTGACAAAATTATTAGTAGAAAAAGGGATTTGTTTCCATCACAAAATCATACAAGAATTTCTCCATTTCTTTTTAATTACTTTAGGATATTCCTTTTAAAGATATTATTACTACTTTAAAATTTATTTTAATCACCTCATTTATAATTCACCAGCTCTTTTAATTAGCCCTATCGATCATTTTCATATTAACATTTGAAAATTTATCTATATATTAATTTAATTATGGAAGAGCAACATTAAATATGATCTACTACTTGATGTTAGTTCTCCGACGGTCAGAGGGAGTTTTCTTATAAATAGATACAGGAAAACCTTCTAGCATCCAATTTAGTAAAATATTTGGCAAAGAAACAACAAGAGATTCCTTGTAAGTTGTAATCATTGAAAAAGGGATCAACTCTTTGCTATTTATAGGAGTTGGGTAGATGGGGACCTAGCTAACAGAAGTTCATCCTATAATAGATATGGCATGCTGAAAATGGTAAGTTTAATACAGATGACAAATGAGAAAAAGGGTAGAGATGATAAGCAATTAGAGGCTAATAAAGTTTGGGTGAGTGTGTGAATGGCTGCAAGCAAAGACAGGCAGTGTGCAGAAGCACAATCTAAGATAACAAAGAGGCAACAAAAATGGGAGAGAAAAGAAAAATGGTGAGTGACAAAAAAAGAAGGTAAAACGCATGGAAGAAGGAAACTAGTGTGTTACTATTACAAAAAAAAAAAACTTTAAATCAAATATTTTAATAAAAATAAAAATAAAAACTTAAATATAAGTGGAAAAAATTGGAGGTGCCACAAATCATATATATACCTACAAATTGTGTTGAGTTGGTGGTTCTTCTAGTGACTAGAGGGAGTGTTCCTACAATGGAAACATTCAAATGCTTAGAAATTTTGGTAGAGTGATAGTAAAGAAGAGAATCATTTACGTGCATTCAATTCTTGTTATTTATAGGTGTTGGTGGATATGAGATTCTATTTGACTTCATTTTTCTAGGAAATATAAAGTTAGTTAATGGTAAAGGAAGAATGAAAAAAGGAGAGATTGAGAATTCAAATCTTTTTACTAATAAAAATTAATAAATTAACAATTAATATTTATTAATTAAAAAATATGTTATTCTTGTAATCATATTTAATTACTCCGTAGGTATGACGAGGTTAGTGGGTGATTAATGTGGAGAGATTGACCTCTCTTTGCTGATACATTTTGATGATTTTCCTGTCCTACTTAGTATGGGATAGTCTTGCATGAGGTTCTATAACTTAAAATGTGGACATCATCTTTGTATGTCATTGTGATGGCATGATGCTTGATAGTTGATATTGACTGGGGTTTGTGTTCCATCCTAGGTAAAAAAAATATCAAACTAAGATGTCTACTCCAATCTAGGAGGCTAGTCCCACATAAAAACAATATATCTATTAATTAATTGAGTCACAATAATCAATATCAAAGAATACATTGATGGTAATAACATTTTGAAAAAAAATATATTTCAAGTATCAAAATATAAGTTTATGCTATTTTTACCTAATTTTTTTAATATATGAAACACAAACTTTATCATAACAGGTTTTTATGAAAAATAAAAACTAACCAATATGTAAAATGATTTAAGGATAAAATTTTAGGCTTAATTATGTGTTTTCCCTCAACTTTTTATTTTTTAGTAAATTTTATCTCAACAAATTAATATGGTGCATTTTCTCTCCAACATTTTAAAAAATTACAAATTGTATCTTTTGTTGTTGCATTAACATGGTGTTATGACATAATTATGCTTTTTTAACGAATTCTACTCATAAATTTTATATTTATGTTAATGTCATGTCAACTCATTGAATGAAGGATAAAATTTACAAATTTTTTAATTAAGGTAAAATTTGTAAAAAAAAAAAGTTAAAAATAGAAAGCACAGTTAAACCAAAAAAATTATCTTGTTAAAATAAATAATGTGTCAGTATTATAATCTTTCATATTAATTATTATGCTAGAGTAAATATGACATATTATTAAGTGAAAGGCCATGCACGATCCCAAATGCCAAGTCAAATCAAACTGGTGACATTACCTAAATTAATGTGGCAGATAAATTTCGATGGTTAGTAGGATCATTTCACTATACGCTATATTTTATTCGCTACCAGCTTTTAAATAATTTGATTTGTGTTACTTACCAATTTCATGTTCCTTCCATATATCCTCAATACGCAACTAGAGTGAGAAGTACTAGCAGGAAGCAAGCATGATTTGAAGGGCAAATGAGAAAGAAATTAAAAGGCATTTCTGCAGCTAGCATGTAGTAGTATATTGGCCATATATATGGCCAAGTTAGCACAAAACATTCTTTAATTACCAAAACCAGATCGAAGGCTACATCTCAGTGTTGTTTTGTTCGATTAACTAAATGAAAACAAGTACTCTTATAAAACTTATTTGTAAAGAAAAAAAGGAAAAGAAGCTATCAGATATAAAACTGCTAGCCTTCTTCACATACATTATTTCTTTCTAACACTTTTTTAATTATTATAAATATAGATATAATATGATGGTCCCCCCCCCCCCCCCAAAAAAAGTGTCAATTTTAAAAAGTATAATAATATAGGTAAAATTGTAAAGTGTCAATTTTAAAAAGTATAATAATATAGGTAAAATTGTAAAATTGGTCCCACACCTTATCTCCAATTAAGGATTTGGCCCCCCTATAATTTAATTTACAAATTTGGTCCTCCAATTTTATAAATCCTGGCAAAATTGATCCTGAAAGTCCAATTTGGACGTTGACTGCCACATACCAATGCCACGTGTGAGTGGTTCTCGGTAAAAACTTCATTTTTTGTAGGTAAAACTGTACTTTTAGTCCCTCAGTTTTACTCTAATTTCGATTTTGGTCCCCCTATAGTTTAATTCACACATTTGATCCCCTAGTTTTATAAATCCTTTATAAATTGTTCCTGCAAAATTGGCTTTTTGAATGGTTTAGCCACTGGTGCTAGAAACATGGTAGGTCTTGATAAATCTCACACTTCTTTTTCATTGCAAGTTTTTCACTCACTTGGAACCCAGAGAAAAATCACTCTTTATCTTTCTCCCACTTTCAGAATTGTTCAATTTGAGAAAGTGGCGCATGAATTCCAACCTAGGTCTGAAAAGGTTATGTAATAACTCCCTCTTTTTTTCTTTTTTTGCGCCCCCATGCGATATTATGTGCATACGATTGCTTAAGTGGCCTATGTATGACAATGGTATTTTTGTTTGAAATTTGAAATACAACTTCTCCAGTAATGAAATTTGGCTAAATTTATAAAGAGATTTATAAAATTGGGGTACCAAATGTGTGAATTAAATTATAAGGGGACCGAAATCGAAATTGGAGTAAAACTGAAAGATCAAAAGTGTAATTTTACATATAAAAAATGAAGTCTTTATAGGGAACCATTCAGACGTTGACACGTGACAGTCAATGTCTGAGGTTAACGGTCAACGTCCAAATCGGACTTCCAGAATCAATTTTGTAGGGATTTATAAAAGTGGGAGACCAAATTTATAAATTAAATTATAGGAAAACCAAATTCAAAATTGAAGATAAACTGAGAGATCAAAAATACAATTTTATCAATGATATATTGTTTATCTACATGGGGGATGTGAACTTCCAAAATACCATGTGTGTATTTGTTGATATGTATTTTTTTTAGGTGACATAAACGTGTAATATACGAATTGAAATCTAAGGGTTTTCTGAAAAGTCCAAAAAAAAAAAAATAATGGCAAAACCTAAGTAGGTACATATCATGTATACCGTTACATACTAAAGTTATGGAGTTTGTTGACTCGTGACCTAAATTATTAAATGTTAGGAGGATGGTAGAATATATGATGGATATGTGATACTACAAATATGTTAGTTCATACACGCGATTTAGGTAGCCTATTAATTATTGAGCATTCACGAGTGCGTATTTAAAAATGTATTGAGCTAGCTATTACGTACTGAGAGTTAGCGAAGGGAAAGCGTGGAAAATAAATTTAATTAGGTTATTACCTACCCCTTATTCATCTTAATTTCTTCTCCTCTCACAGCTTATCCATTTACTCTTTCTATATGAACACCTGTCTGTCTCATTTTTTCCTTTATCTCTATAAAAGACAATCCCAAAAAAGCATCCAAAAGTACAAAGGAATCTGAATAGTTTTCAGTCTTCCTGGTCCATATACACAGATCATCAAAATAAACAGAAAAACTAAATTATTTAAGAAAGAGATCGAATTGGCATGTTTGAGGCATTTGTTTTACCATTCATAAGCACATGCAGGGATAATTAACCTCATTTTTCAATTAGTTGTGATGGGTTTTTTTTTTCTCGACTTAATATTTTGACTGGTTAATTTTAGGTTTGGATATTACATAATTATATTTTTAATAAATATTAAATTTGAATTGACTTAATATGTATTTTGACAAAATAAATATTGAATATTAAGAAAGATTAAATTATTTTTTTAAAAAAAAAGTCAAGAATTTTTTAATAATATATGTTTAAAAAGAAAACACTAAAAAGTGTCTAAAGGATACTAATTAAGGAAATGAATTTTTTATTAAAAATATATTTCATATCACAACATGTAATGCTTAACTTTAAGTAATAAAAAATATATAACACGTTACATGATACATCTAATGATCCTTAATTTATCTCCTTTAGATATTAGTTAGCTGAATAATTGGAACAATTAATATAAATATATTAACATTTCATGTAAAAAAAAAAAAGTTAACTTAAATTAAAAATTTATGCATTATTATTATTAATTATCAAATAAATGTCTACATAAAATAATCAAATAATTAATCATAAATTTTTAAAATATGATATGAAATAAAATCAGGTCAAAATGACTGAAAACGCATCTCAATCCTATCCAGAAAATGCAACGAATCTAATTTATTGAATCTAAACTAATGGGAATTGATGTGAATCGGAATTCAAATCCGAATCAAAGACAAACAAGACCTACGTGTCCTAAACAGTAGAAGCTAATTAGTTGGCAAAGAGAAGTAATGAATCCCAGAATGTAAATAAACGAACCAATCAATAATGCAGAGAAGATTAAAAATGATTGTAGTAATTCTCTCTACCATCGATCGAAGTGATGAATCGAACTTTTGTTATAGAAATTAAATAATAACAAAAATAGTCGTGATTCTATTTGGAAAGAACCAATCGTATAAACAAGAAAAGTTTGCAGTCTTACGCATGAGGCAGCTTTTTATTTTTTATTTGCTGGAGGAGAAACGGTGAATGAACATTAGGCTTTATCCACAATTACGAATTAAGAAAATAAGCGGAAGGGAGGGAAGAAGAAGTACCAAATATGGACATGAACATAGGAATAAAAGGGAGGAGGAAAATGGAAATGTTCAACTGTACTGGCTGGAACTTTTTTATCATTTGCAACCATTAACAAGTAAGTAAGTAAGTAAGTAAGTAAGTAAGAAATTATATTAGAGAAGAAAAGAAAGAAAGAAAGAAAGAGAGAGATTTCAGTAATATGATTTCATTTCATGTGCAAGGTTCTGTAATCCAAAACGACGGTGGTTTTCAAGGCCAAGAAATCATAGCCAGTAGCAGTAGCGTTGGCAGTGCTAGTGTGGAGGGCACAGCTACAATCTTTGCTATTATGCAAACCCAGACTGCAGGGAAAGCAAAGGTTTGAGTTTGTCACAAGGGTCTTCAAGTGCGGATGATCAGGTTGAGGATGATGGGGAGGACTAATGGTTAGCTCAAGGTTCAAGTCAGGGCAGCGTTCATGGTGAAAGGACTCTTGATGTTTAGGAGGGGCAGAGACAGCAGCAGGTTCTTGATGAGAAGAATCGTTGAGAGGCCTGTGAGTGGCAGGGTCAATACCTCTGCTCAGAAGCTTCCTGCGTATGTGAGTATTCCAGTAATTCTTGATCTCATTGTCAGTTCTACCGGGCAATCTACCAGCAATTAGAGACCACCTATGATTGAGGAATGGGAGGATGAGAAAGATAGGAGTATGAAGAATAGTTATAGAGACAGATATGCTTACTTGTTGCCAAGGAGGCTGTGGAGTTTGATGATGAGTTGGTCTTCTTCGAGGGAGAAATTGCCGCGCTTGAGGTCAGGGCGGAGATAGTTGATCCAGCGGAGACGACAGCTCTTGCCGCAACGGAGAAGGCCGGCGGCTTTGGGGAGAGAGCGCCAGCAGCCTTCACCGTGAGCTCTAATGTAAGAAATGAGGCGATGATCTTCTTCTTTGGTCCATGCACCTTTGTTTGTGTGTGCTTTCTCACAGCAAGGGGACCTTCCCATCCTATGCTCTCCAACAATATGCCCTCCCCCGACCCCCTCATTCTTATAGCCCCTTTTCTCATACTCAATCTTTATTCAATTCTCTTCCGCTAAATGAAAAAAACAAATTAGCCTCTCACTTATCAATAATTGCTTCTTAACATGTGATCCTGTTGCCATTACCGTAAGGACTATGCCACTCCGCCATTTAACCCCACTTTAAATTTTAGGTATGCTTACATAATTAATATATGAGGTTTTTTCATTTCATATTTCTTTTATAAAGGTTTATAAGAGAATTTATTGGAGCATCAATTTAATGATTTTATTTTAAATATTTTGAAAAGATACTAACATCAATTTTCCGTGTTTTCATTTTCTTAAAAAAAATTATCTATATATTTTTATAAAAAAATATATATTATTGACATGTTTTTCAATTAATAAGCCATTTCTACTTTAAATAAATAAATAAACATCCCATAGTTATTTAAAATTTAATCAATGGAACAAAAGTTGAAGATTCTATTATAATTTAAACAATGCTTCGCTTTTAATTTATTTAACCATTTTAAAATTTTATTAGAAAAATAAAACTATTTGGTACATCAAATAATTTATTTCACTAATTTGTAGTTTTTTTTTTTAAAATACTACTTTATGTAGTGTTTGAACTTAATCTCATTTCACTAAATAAAAATATTTAAAAATGGGAAAATTAAAAAAAATCACTATCCTAATTTTTAAAATGATAAATCGTTTTAAAAGTAAATTATAAAAATCAATAATTATATAAAAATATATTTATCTGCTTTCAAGTTGTAACCAAATAATTAAATATATTATTATATTATTTTAACATATTAATGAGTTCAACCGTTATTTTTATTAAATTATTTTAATTTAATTAATTAACTTTCTAATTTTCACTTCTCAATTTATAATTATATTTTAATTAAATTTGAAAGAATTTATCTGTTAGTTGTATTAAGCATGCATGCCCTACACAGAACTACCACTAGAAGTAGAGGTTAATTGTATTCGATGGAAGTTTAATTACAGGTCCAGAGGTTTCTTCAGTTATTCTCATTATCGGAAGACGTAATATTCTGTAATATTAACTAGATTTCATTAAGTAACCACAAATATAATTATAATTTGATTTTGACTCATTTAACGATATACTAGTATTATTAAATTATTCAATAAAAATTAATATCGTATGTAATTATTAATATAATCAATATTTTTGAAAATTGGAGTTAATAAGAGTATCATTATGCATGTTTAATAGTAGTATTTCATTTAACATAACAAAAATAAATTATTTATTTGAAGTAAGCTATAAAAAAAACGATATAGTGCCATTAATAGCTAAAAAAAAACTATTCCGTGTTGGAAGTGAGATAATGGATTTCGTGGAGAGAAAAAAAAACATATAGTTATTAAAGTAAGTTGGTTGTTGTGGGTTTCCTGGAAGGAAATGTATCGGTAGTTTGGCTATTCATGTGCGAAAGCATAGAGATGGTAATGGTAGTTGCGGTTCTTTATTATATTGGTGCATGATAGTGACACGTTTCTAGAAGAGTTGGAAGTTGGGTTCAAAGAAGAGAAAGATTAAATGATACAATGTGTGGTTGTCCTTCTAAATGGCCTTTTGTTCACCTTCCACTTTCCTTAGGCAAGCCACACCACAGGGAAAACTTCCACCCAATTGCACACAACTAAATACGATATATTAGTTTCCTAGCAAACATTCTCTAGGCGGGTCCGATTAGTAGGTTTAAAAAGAATTAGATAAGAAATACAGTTGATAAAAAAAAAAATAATAGAGAAGTGAATGGAAATAAGTTAAATAAAGATGTTCCGTTTAAAATAAACAGGTTAAAAGTATAGTAAAAATAATTAGTGAGTTTCATGTCTTTAAATTTCTCTCCTCTATCAAACATATTTATCTTTTATTTTCGATAATCTCACCCATTTTTTCTCCTCTCCAACCTATTTCTTCTTCTCCAAATAAAGTATAAGGTACCCTTCTATTTATATCAAGTCTTTTATCAATTATAATTATTCAACAGATAATTGATGGAAGACTTAATTGTAAATACGAGGTTACCCAAAAGATTAAGTTAGAGCAAATAGAACTTGACAAATTAAAATCGCACGATATTTAGTGGTAAAAAATATAATTAAGGATGTTTTTTGTTTTTCTATCAATCTCTCTTGGACACTCCAATCCATCTCAAAATGAGATGCGCAGTTAATATTTTCTTGTATATGACCACTCTCTTGGAGTGGATATTCATAGGTAAAAGTTGGTTTCAAGTAGGGAGAGTAAAAAGATTGGGTCCACTTTTGCCTTCTTTTTCTCATAGTCCGACTCTTGGCTCAGTTACATGTTGAACTACAGCATGATATAGATTGCCACTCCCAAAAGAACAATGAAGGTGCGCATACTTTACAAAACCCAACTACTTTTTTTCAAATAGAGGCATGCATGTCAATGAGGTTTTCTTTTTAACACATTAATATAGGGGTACTTGTTGGTGTGTTCCAAACTCAAAAATATAAAAGATCAAACCAAATCAATAAAATTGATTTGAGTTGGTCATACGGTCGGGTGAACTGAATCAATAAAAATAAATACACTATGGTTTGAATCTTAGATTTCATGATTTAAAACTCAACAGGTAACAACCAACAACTACTAACTTTTTAGATACCAAAATCATTAAGGAATGATACATTTTATCCTGAAAACATTTATCTTTGAGCTTCCCCATCTTCGTCCTTTTTTCATCTTAGTTTTTGCCTCAATTTTTACGTTTTGGTTTGGTAAGATCATCTGCCTTTGAGTTCTTCGTCTAATCATTGTCTTTGCCTTCCAATATCTGTTCTCGTCTATTTTCTTTCGTCTTAAACTTTGCCTAGTATGGTAGCCTACTTTAATTTGTTGATGAGGAGAGGACTTTGAAATTTTGTATTCCTTTCAATCTTTCATATTTACCTTGTCTTCACACATTCTAGCTAGGTACTACCCAACACATTCTGTTTGGTTCAAGAAAATTGCCCTATTGGTTTCTTAGATTGCAGTACAATTGTTTTATTACACTCGTTTTGAATTTATATGAAGAAAATAAGAACACAAGCGATGGGCCATGATTGATAAAGATCATTTGACCTGAATTTCTACTTAGACAATTGGGAAAAGTCTGGTGGTCATCCTCCCTGTGTCGTTTAAAAATAGAACACATCAACTGGGATTATGGGCATATATTATATGTATTTTTTTTATTAAAAAAAACAATTTAAAGTTTTGTATACGTTAGTTTAAAAGATTACATTTATTTAATTATATTATAAGTGTTTCACTCTATAAATATTTTTTAAGGGTCAATTCGAATCGTGTTAGGTCAATATTTAATATAATTTATTACTTTATAATGATCTAGGTCAGGTCATGAAAATTATCATTTTTAAAATATAGCCATTAAAAATCTATTGATTTCAATCTACTATTCATAGATAACTCATAAAAATCTAACATAGGTCGTGTAATATTGATAATGATACATTAAACTATTGAAGGATAATAAAGAGGATAAATGGCGTAACTACTCACATTAATAAATGGAGTATCACCCGTGGTCGTTATCAGCTGGGTGTTATTATTACAAATGATCAACCTACTTAGCTAACCAAAAAGGAGGAACAACATACACTCATGGATCCAGAAGATTCTTTAGTGGGAGAAAAAAAATAGTCACTAATATTTTGACAGATGAAAAATATTATTAGCTTTAATAAAATACAAAATTTCATGATTAAAAAAATCAAAATATTTAAGTTTTTATGAATTTTATAAAATAAAATGTATAAAATTGGTATCAAATTATTTTTTCTTTAATATTTTATAATTTTTTATATTCTTTTTATAAAAAAAAAAATTTGGTGGGAATAACACCTATTTTTCTATGGAGCAAAAACACTAATTATTTAATATATTTAAGAAAAAAATGTACTTAGTAGAAATAATTGTCCCCGTAAATAACAATGTAGATCCATCCCTAATAACATATGCGCACCTCTCCCCAATTAATCTTGCACAAATATTTTGAGTAAAAAAAAATAAAAAGGAAAGAAAAAGGGACTGAACTCAAAGGGAAAGGGGAGAGATCCCGGGTTGAAATCTCTCCAATAACAAATAATAATAATAATAACACTAATATTTTCCAATAAAAAAATCAAAAGGAAATTGTGACCAAGATTTGCATTTTGATTTTTGAGTATGGTGAGAACCAGCTCAGCAACAAGAGTATGTCATGTGCTTAGGTACTTGTGGGAGGCTGTCCTAAGATCCCTTACCTACCTCTTTGGCTGTCCTTCCCATGTGGGTCTCCAAACCCGAACCTTTTCCGATATGTCTGCTTCATAGACACGTATATGACTATAGGGTGGATAAAAGTTAATAGCTATCATTCGTGATTCAAGATATGTGTTCCTCACATACGACAATTATTTTTTTATGGAGTTTGGTAACATTATTGTGATTGACAGACACCAACTGCAGATACACATCTATCTCAACCTGTCTTGCGTTGTTCTTTAGGTCCTTCCTTTCTCCTTTTTCGTTTGTTTCCTTTTAATTAGGACATATTGTAAAGTACCAACATGTTGTTAGTTTAGGCAGTACAAGTCACTTCTATCTAGTGAACTAATCTTAGCATAATGTGAATATTTTGACTTAAGCAGGATTGCTTTTAGGGAAGAGAAGATACATTTGATCTTGGACTGGAATTAAATAAACAAGTACTGAGTTACAGGAAGATCCATTTGAAGTTAAAGGACAACATGATCCATATTTGAACTAGTAATTATCATAACAAGCACCAGCTCTGTATTTATCCAGCGATGTTGATACAAGCCATATACTAAGCATATATGATCTCTTTAGTCTTCAGTAATATTAAATGTAGGCTGTCTCCTACTCGGCTGCTCAGTCAATTCTTCCCTTGAGATTGTGATGACTTGTTGATATATTATCAAATCATCAAAGCAGGATAATTACGAAAATGGGTAGAATTTTTAAAAATTACCATAATGGGTATTTTTTTAAACAAATTATAAAAATGGATAAATCGTACTTTCTTATACGATTTTACAATAAAAAAATCATATATCAAAGCTCGATTTTACTTTTTATTTATTTAAAATATTTTTTTCTCAAATAACTGAAATGGCATGTTAAAATACGATTTATGAAATAATTAAAAAAAACATGTTGAAATCATATTTTAACATATGATTTCAACTTTTAATAATAAAAAAAAAAACCGAAATTATATGTACATATACGATTTTAGTATAACAATTTTCTAAAAAAAACAAAATCATACTTTGAAATCCAATTTATCCATTTTCATAATTTTTTTAAAAATACGTAATTTTTTTTAAAAAAAATACACCATTATGGGGCAAGAGCCCATCAAAGCACAGGTTGAAACATTGCAGCAAATATATATATAAAAAAAAAAAAAAAAAAGACACACGTGTGCACAACTATCAATGAGCTAGTTAAAAATGATCAGTGATCTACACTCCCCCTAGAAAAGTTCTCTATACTAATATGGTATATAATACCCGGGAGCAGGTTACATTACTTACGCAAAGATCTAAACATAGACCTAGGATTATGTTGTCAAAGTTTTCGTCCTGATTTCCTCGCCCAAATAAGTTTTGTCTCTCTGAGCATGTCTAATTATCTAACCTCCTAGTCCTAAGTCCTAACCTTTCGAGAACAGGCATGTTCAACTGCGACCAAAGAAATTTGTATTTAGATATGATAACGGTTGCTTTTAAGTAATGGAATAACTAGTGGTGCTCTTATTGTTGCTAAGAACAAATACACAGATAGTGAAACTGCCAAATTAATCAATAGAGCAGCATTATAGGACACATATTCATAACATCCAAGAGAGATCTACAAAGGTAAGTCTACTAAGATCTCTTGCAAACTCCATACTAGTAACTAAGGATCACCACAGCAGCAGTAACTACAACCAAAGGAACTTTGGGCTAGTAGAGTTCCATCCTTAGATGTTATCTCTGAACTTGGCACAAACCAGGTCTCATGTTTTAGTTTTATATATGAGATTCAGCATAATCTTGAAGAGATGCATACTCATCCTGCCAGTAGGACATGGTTTGTAAACATGAGGCAGCAAACAAACCCAAGTAATTCAACGACACATCAAATTCAGTCAAAACTTAGCAAATAGCTATTGTCTTTTTCTCTTTATTTAGATAGGATTTAAATCAATACGGAAAGTTTTCATGGATGACTTGAACAAATCTAGTATTGATCCAAGTTACATGCTAATAGGCAAAAAATGTTTTCAGATTTTAGTTTGTTGTAAACGTCAGCTACAATAGTATTGATAGAAGGTAAACAATGCCACCGTATGATCAGAATAGATATAGCACGAAAAACCGATGGGAAAAATAGTGAAGAGAGAATCAATAAAAAATTATCACACATTAAATAACAAAATTATTAACCTGTTAGTTTTACCATGCAGGTGACAAATGAGAAACCATTTTATCTTTTGAAGTATCAGGATAACCACAAAGAGCAAATAAACTACAGATTATATTATAATTTATAATGCTTACTGGGGAGAAGAAATAGGTTTGTAACTTACCAACTTCTACTTCATGTAATGAGCTCAGGTTAAATTATTTGATCTAATAATTAACAGCAAGAAGCTATACAAGTTTCTTCATGGCATTATAAATAGACAGACTTATGAATGCTATTGAAAAATGTTGAATTGCCAGGAGAGTATCAAATAAGTCACAAGGGATTATGAAATGGTCATTTGGATTAAATAATACCTCTGCATATAGCACAATGTAAAGATGAAATTCAGGATCCTCCAATAAAGTCTTCTCTGTTGGAAGTTTAAGCAACTCCCTAGAATTTTCTTTTAAAAATTTCATCATCAGAATGATGTTTAGCTAAAAGTAAAATGTCAAGCTCTACAAATGTACCTGTGTTAAGCCAAATATGACTAGCATTGCTCAAAACTTAAGTTTGACATTAAGTATGGGTTATTATATGTTAGAGGATCCTCTGTCTAAGGGCAAATCAAACCCCGGTCTCTCTGGATGTGCTATACCCTTATAACAAAAGAAAATAAGAATGAGTGTGTGAGTGAGTGTATGCAAGTGCAAAGGGGGAATTACCAGCACATGTCCCATGGACAGTTCAACAACATCCTAGTCACGAAGACCCATGCATTTAAAGATATCACGGAGATGAAGCACATCTACCAACGACACTCACATAATTTTTGTGTATTCATATAACATTATTAATTTCATGGTTCTCGTCGTATTGTGTTATTTAGACCAAGCTTGCTTGAACAGCAAGCAGAACAACTTTCACAACTGTAAAAGATATTTCCCCTCCACAACTGAGGGTAAGAGTAGCAACACTGACAAAAATTTGGAAAACTCACCTTGTTTAGCATCAGGAATCTGCCATTCTCTTGGAAATATTTAAACCCTAAAAGTGATAGACATTTACGTGTGCTAGCAAGAACTGATTTCCTAAAAAGCAATATAATAGAAGTATGACACAACAACATAGCCTCCTTCAAGAAACAAAACCAATAGTGGGAACCCAGGTAACCTCAACAGCAACAACATCAGCAGCAAGCTGGAAGCACAAGGAGAAAGAAAATATTTTTTCTTCAAATTTATGTAAGCAATATGGCAGCTGGTTCAATTCTGTACTTACGAATGTATATCTTATTTTTATTTTATACCAGGCATGCTTTTTAAACGATTGTAATCCTCCCTACCTCTGTTTCAAGAGAATATGGAATCAAGGTGTAGCAGGTTTCATCAGTCTGGATATGATATAAAAGTAAATCCAGCAACATTTCTTGATTCTGATAAAAGTTAACCGAGATAATTTTTTATTTTTCACAAAAGTATATTGCAAACATTTTGCTGACTTTAGCATTCAACCTCATTGTAGGAACTTAGGAATCTCAAGCACCGAGGTTACATAAATACCAAACACCAGTTAGGACCTCAACCAGACAAATGCCTACACGGTTGAAATTCACCCCATTAACTAGCACTAGAGTTTGAGTTTCAGCATGCTCCTATACATTTATTAACTACCAACTTTCACTAAAGTATAAACCACATTTACTCCAGATAGTATGACTACCCAGAAACTTGTTATTGTTTAGTAAAATTGAGAAGCAGAACACTAATGCAAAAAGGCATATGCTCTCAGATCACCAAAGAAACCAGCCAAATACTTATTTCAGAAAACAGAGGTCTACAGAAGAGCACAAACAATTGGCTCTCTCTTAAAATGGTTCATCATAGAATAGATTCCTTATTCTATGGCATAACTCATGACAACTTTGTCAAAATCCTGAAAACCTCAGATTAGGTATTGCGCCAAGACAAAGTAAGCCTTCACCTAATTCTATAGAACATGCAAACTCATACATTTTATTTTTTGGATAGTAAAAGAACATTTACTATTTAGAAGAGAGAAACAAGTACAAGAAATGTGGACGAGAGAGATATATCATCCCCAAAAAGACCAGGAAAAAAAAGAATAAAATAAGAATAACCTAAACAAACTGGCTAACTATGCAAAACTAACTAGAATTCACTATCCTTCAATGTTTAAGGTGTTAAATGTGAGGAAAGGGTGGAACTTAGTGTTGGACAAGTGGCCTCAATAACTTAAGAAGAAAGTGAATTAAGTTTCAAAAATTTCCCACTAACAAATCTTAATTCACTTTTAAATGATATATGATAGGTTCAGAATACAGAAGAAGAAACAGCAATTAAGTTAATCAATGTTCTTTAAACGTACAAGACAAAACTAGTTGCAATAAAATAAACGAGATAAGGGAAGAGAAAATTGCAAACTTGATTTATACTGGTTCGGCCACTTCCCGTGCCTATGTTCAGTCCTCAAGTAATTCACTTGAGATTTTCCACTATCTTTGTAAATTCTTTACAACCTTTGAACACACCTTGGGTTCCCTCACCCTTGTGTTCAAGATCCTTACACGTCGAGACTAACATTCTTTTGATTACAACTGAGTTTTAAAAGAGATGAATAGATTCATTTCTCTCCTTTAGAGTAGATGATACAAATTGAAGATCCTAGAATAATTCTCAATAGATTTGCAAGTGTTTGGTCAATAGTTGGTTTGAGAGAATTTTGACAATTAAGTTCTCTTTTCTGCAAATCTTTGAATATTTTTCGAAGTAAAGACACATCTATATAGGCCCTTTTGGGGCTATTCAAAAACAATTTGAAGAAATGTGTCTTTTCAAAATATCTTATGAGATTCTTCTACTGATAATCGATTACAGAATTCTGGTAATTGATTACACAGTTATATTTTGAAGAGTCATGACTTTTCAAAGGATTTTCTGTAGTCTTTTTGCTAGTAATCGATTACTGAAACTTTGTAATCGATTACACAATTCAAAATTCAAATTTCGAAAATTCATGTGCATTCTATCTCTGGTAATCGATTATAGAACCTCTGGTAATCGATTACTAGTTCAAAAATATTTTATTTTGAATTGATCAACTTTTGATAAAAACATTTTAAAACAAACTTTTAAGGCCAAAAACTTATAACAATCAATATGAGATTCTTTTAACAAATTGACTAAGGCCTTATCTTTTCTTGATCTTGTTTGTTTGATCTTGAATCAATATGAGCTCATCAAGTAAATATTTTGGCATCATCAAAACCTGTATATATACATTCACACTTAGCAATTATATATACGGTCCACCATCCACTTATCTTCTTGTTTTCTTTTCCTTTTAAAAAAAAAGGATCAACCTATCTATCCCTAACAAATCAAGGGTAGCAAGGCACTACTGTGTGCATGCTAAGTTCATATGTTTTAAATTTATTCATGCACATGATACTGAAACTTAATATGATCAAGTAGCAAAATAGAAACAAGAAAATGAATTAGTTAATTCCACCTAATATACTAGGCAAAACCTAGGCATATTCATAATCATAAAAAAATATATACATAAAACATTAATTTGGATTATAAATTAAAAGTCCATCATGTAGGCCACCGCTATAGGTTAGAAGCCTCCTTTTTTACTGATGGAAAGGGATAGAAAGGAATGGAAATAAATGATAATAGGTTCCATTGTTGATATTTGTGTTCTGGAAACCGAACTGGTCGGTCTGACTGGAAGAGGGTGAATCAGTCTAGTGTCTGGTTTAAATAAACCACTAAACTACTCATGAGAAAAAGGGTCAAAGAACTGGGAAACTAGTAAAAAAATGGTTCATAGTGGGTCAACGAAAGATGCTTAATACCGTGTTTTTATTTTTTTCTTATTAAAATGAAAAATCAACCTATAGTATTTATCATTTTCTTTTTAATTCTAGATATAGACTTCTTGTTGTTAATTCTAGATATAGACTTATTGTTGTTAATGGACATTATTATGCATTATTGAAACTTAGACATAAGAATTATGACATATTTATTTGGTTCTAGATACCTCGACCAGTTCAAAGATTGATCTAGTTTTGAAAATATTGGTTAAGATTGTTCAAAACAGGAATGGAATGGAACTGGACATCAGACGAAATGCATTCTATTCTATTCTATTTCATCCTATACCCCTACTAGAAAAGAGAACTGAAAAGTATATTGTCTTTCTGATAATTTACAGAAGGTACAGTACAGGCATGCAAAATAACTGTAATAAATGCTAACTTAGAGACTTTAGGCTATTAATTTACACATAATGCAGTAAGGAAGAAATTAGGGAAGTCTAATCCTAATTACAATGAATAAGGAAGTATTCTATACAAAATTACATGGCCCAACACTCCCCTTAAGCTGGTGAATGGATAACTTTCACTGTCAATTGCTAGTAGTTGGGAAAATCCATCCAAATTTCCAATTTTAATTCAAGTTAATGAAAATTAAAGAGGTGCATTCGAAGAGGTAGCGGAATGTATATTTACTCTTGGAAAACTCAATTACCATGAGAGGATAGGTTATTAGGTTCAGAGGTTGGACAAGTAAAGTCCACCAAATGACATTCATGAATGGAGTAATTCACCATCACTATAAATAGGAAGTGAGGGGTCATGTGATGGGAAGGATTTGGGAGGATTTTCTTAAGTTTGTCTAATGGAAAACACCCATCTCTTTATTTCCCTTCAATTTACGGTACAGGAGGAATCAAAGTGTTTTTTCTTTCCTCCAATCCAATATTGCATAACATCATAACGTATCTTATACGCAAGAAAATATTATCCATTGTCTCTTATCTTTCTATCCTGCGTCTCCAACTAATAAAAACAGGATGCATAGAAGAAGGTGATCACCTACCTGGTAGAGTTGATCTTGATCTTGGCATCAGAAACTAAGACAAAGAGAATGGTAAGGTCATGCCCCATTATCCACCCATTGAACTAATTTGCTTATCTCCTGAATTTTAATTTGCGGCTACTGTATCAACTAGCACTGATTCGCATCTGTGAGACCCAATAGTTTAACTTTATTTTCACTGGACGCAGCTTTTGCTTATAACTGCTGTTTTCTTCGTTGCGTCTATAGTCGCGTTTTTGTTCACAAATTTCAAATTCATTTTATTTGAAGACGAAGGATTTGAATTTTATAATTTTCAATAATTCAATAAAAAAATATTGACTTGTTATACTAGGGGAAGAGAGGCACAGCTTAAAAGTTAAAAAAAATAACTACGTAAAAAGTAGTGGTGTAGGTAATAAAAAAAATAATGAAGGATAAAATTTAAAAATATATATACGTCATAATTCTTATTATTCATAGTTATTGATTAATTATTTTATTAACTACTTATTTAAACATATTGATAGTTACCAACAAGTTGTTCCCTGGCACCGTCAAGCAAGGTCTTAGGTGTGGGTGGTGAGAGTAAGTTCATACTTCGCACAACATAATGATAGTTTTTTATCGTTACTATAATCAAATTAATTATTCTTTAAAAAATACTAATAATGTTAATGTAAAATGAAAGAAAATATCATTTTAGGTAACGTCCTAAATTTTATAGGATAAAAAATTTTAAAACTTAAAGGATCCATGGGTAAAAATTACTAAAAATATAAAGAATTAAAATGATATTTTGAGCAATAAAAGAATTCATTGATTCTATTGAGTAATAAAAATTAGGGTCGTCCATTAGAGAGACTCATTCATTTGGAGCATTTCATTTATATTCTTCTCCATTTTTCTCTATTTTCTCCCACTTCCTTCATCCCTTTTGTATTTATAAATATCTCATGATAATGAGAGGCTAAACCACTCATTGTTGGGAGCTTAGCAACCAAACACTCTTGATGTAATAATTTTAACTATTTATTTAATGTTATTTTAGTATTGTCTCTTTTTTGTGTTTATTGTCATGTTTGTGACTTGATCATTCATGCTCATGTAATGTTATAAGGTTTAAGCATTGAAAAATGTTTATCTCTTAGGAATTGGAAAAGAACATTTAAGTAATCCATCTTTATGGACAGAATGGTATTATTTAGCCTAATTTATACATCTTTGTTCATACTGCAACTTGTCTGATTTATCTCTTATGGGATTAGGGGTAAGGGAGAAATTATGTAGGTTAGGTTTTTTCATGTGAGAAATCATGGCTAAAGTAAGTAAGTGGATATAGGTAATAATGGAAATAATATTGAATAGAGAAAAATCATTAATGTTGCATCAAGAGTAGTTCTGGTAGGCTAAGTCCCCAACATGCCCGTAATTTTGCATCGACAATCACTTTACTGCTCCGAGTGTTTGTTTTCTCAACCTCGTACATGCTAGCTCTATAGTTCAATTTTATGTCGAATTTACATTTATATGTTACCATGTTGCAAATATTCGGTTCAATTTATTAATTGCTTGAAATTGAATATATATAAACTCTCTGAGTATAGTCAAAGTCTTTATGGACTCGACACTCGGTCTTACCGTTTTAAAATACTATTTGGACGAATTGGTACATTTGTCAAGGAGTTAACATTCCTCCACCACCGCGAACCCCAATTAGATTTAGGCATGATATACTTTTTAGTTATTAGGAGAGCCATAGTATTCTCTTTCGGATCTAGGAAATAGCTCTTAGAGATCTTGTTTCTTTTCGAAAGATACAAGAACAAAACAATTAACCTATTGATATTGGAAGACTATATACGAATTTTTAATATTAAAAATAATAATTTATCTTGTATGAAATTTTTTCATTTTAAATTTGAGAAAAGAGACTAATTTTTTAATATCTATGATAACTGTGAAATTTGAGTTTCATTGATAGTTAATTTTGACTAAGAATGATTAGAATTCATTCAGTTTACTGTTGTTTTTAATGAAATAATGAGGAATTTAACATTATTGTATTTTTTTTACCAACAGGATTCAGAATAAGAAAATTTAAGTACTTCAGAGGAAAATTTATGCAAAAACTTAAAGAAAAAACCTCTTATACCAATAAAAGGTTAAACTCCATTGTTGGGAGCCTGACAAGTCAACTATTGTAATGTAATTATTTCCTATTATCTATTTAATGCAATCTAGTTTTTATTACCCTTTTATGTGCTTTATTGTTTATTGATTATAGTCTTCATGCGAGAAACCAAAGATAAAGATAGTGTGGATGAAAACTGGAATAACATAGAGAAGATTTATTAACATTGCATGAAGAGTAGTTTTGGCATGTTAGACTCCAACATATTTTAAACATATTATCATTATCTTTATCTTCTACTTTTCTTATATTTGACCTAAAATTTCTTATTTATTTTATCTTATACTTTTTTATCTTTAAATCTCTTATCTTTTAAATTTTTTATCTTATCTCCTACCTTTTCTTATCTTCAATTTTAAATTTCTTATATCCTTCTTATCCATGGCTACTTATACCCAAAATGACCTAGGTGGATAGGGAGAGAATATTCAATGGTATGAGTTAATTCTCCCTAACAAACTCCAAAAAAATAACTTTGTAACTTGTAGAGAATGAATGTCTCCACAAATGGGATCATAGTACTAATGTCTAGGCAACTTTTTAATAAAAAAAACACTTATGCAAAACTGTACAAAAAAAGAAGAAGAAGAAAAGATCAAATAAAAGACCATATAAAATAAAGTTTAGGTCATGCTAGATATAAGTTCACACTTCATAATGTCATGTGTTATTAATCATATGGTTTATGTCTTAAACCAAAACGTGTATATGATTTTGCTTTCAAATGAGCATTTTATTTTTATTTTTACAAACATGTACATGATTGATAAATAAATCGATCTACCTCAATTATACCTTGAGAAATGTTATTAATGCCCTCCATTCCCTATTTGCATGCGCAAGACTCTATTTCAAAAGAAGAAGAAAGAAAAACAAGTCTATGGAAAATTGTATCAACCAACTTATGAAGCTCTCCATTGTAGCTCTATTTGAATGCGACCATTCTTGGAGTCAATAAGATGGTGTCTCTCATTAATTCTATTGTTGGCAACAACATCTGCAAGACTGATGTCAGCATAGCCCAATGATTCCTAGTGTAAAAAAAAAAAATACGTAAATGTGAAAGGTAAATAACAAAAAGATAGCATATATTAAAGTTACTAAAGTCTTGCTGTATTTAGATTATTGTTTCCATGGAAGACAAACATTTAAATAAAACTTTTATATTAATAGTCATCAAAATTACATTAGTCAATCATGTTAGCCATTAGTCAATATTCATCTTAGTCTTTTATAGTGCAAAACAACTATAAAAAATAAAGTTTAAACAAACCAAAACAATTTATTTTTACAGAGTAAAAACTAGTATAAGATTTTTAAAATTTCAATCACTAAAATGCATGGTCTTACCATCTCGAAGATTAATATGATGATTTACTCAACAAAATTTAGTTTGACCACAATATCCTAAGACCCTTCCCCCCCACCCCCCGGGTAAAAATTGAAAAGAAAAAAAAATGCATGTGCATTTAAATTTGTATATATTTTAACAATGAACACAAAATCCAATAAATATACCAAAGTTCATAAGCAATGCGCACTATAAAATATATAGAAGCAAAACACATGAAATTTGATAACATTTATTCTACATACCACATGTTCAATTCAATAAACATACAAAAGATCATGTCATTTTCTTTGTTTGTTGTACAAAATTAAAATAATAGTCCTTTTTAATTTTTAGGAATTTGAAAATCACCAAGCATCTTGCATTATACGTTTTTGCCTCTCTAATTGTTTTCGTACATTATATCATAATTTATATATTAGAATTTTAAGTCACTAAATGTTTGGCAGATTACACGAACAAATGATCCTTACTCGAATAACTTTTGCAATGACAAAACTCTTTAACCGTGAAAAAGTTGTGAATTACATACCTTTTGACGTAGAAGGTTTCGTGATGAAGTGCTAACAACCTCTACATGTAATTTGTCATTAGTGGGGGGCTCTTCCACCAGAAATTGGAACTCTTCTTCCCACCTTGGATCTCTGTTCTTCTTCATGACCTATCATTCGTAATAGTAAACATGTATTTATTAGTACTATGTCACAAAAAAAAAAACAAATTTCAAATTCAAATTGACTGTAACATACATTTACTATTAAAAAAATATATTTATCTTTTGACATCTCCAACTTATTTTTAATTACTGTCAAAAGGAATATTTATACTTGATAGAATCAAACCACTAAAATATTCTTTATGTTTATTTTCATTTTAATTCCAATAATGTTTCAATTTTTTCAATTATTTATGTGAAAATAAATTTCTATTATCTTATATACAAATATTTGAAAATAAAAAAGTTTTAGTTAATCTATGAGTCCAGGAGCTTTTACCAAATTTTTAAATAGATCCTTAAATTTTTTTTGTTTCAATTGGGTTCCAAAACTTGTATTTATTTTTTAATTTGGTCTCTACTAGATCCAATAGAGACATAATTAAAAAATTAATACAACTTCAAAAAGCTAATTAAAAAATAGTTAAGCGAACTACTTAAAAAGTGATATATAATTTAAAAACTTAATTAAAATATTACCAACTTTTGTAGGTCTATCTTTTGCAAGTTCTAAACTATTATGTTCAAGAACTCGCCTTGTATTTATTTTTCAATTATAACTCTATTTGATCTAGCATGAATCTAACTAAAAAACAAATACAAGTTCAAAGACTTAATTAAAACAAAAATTAAAGATCTAATAAAAAATCGGTAAAAGATTAGGGACCCACAAAGTAATTAAATCAATCAAAGGAAAAAAAAGAAGATATTTTTAAATAAAAAAAAAAGAAGAAACAATTTTTAAAATATTTCAAGCCCTTAATCTTATGATAGGGACATATTTTTATTTAATTATCAATTCTATAAGAAAGAAATGTGTAAAATATAATACTTTTTATAGGGCATTACCTTAGTCCTTTTTTCCTCTCCCCTAAAAATAAGACGTACATGTGGATTAGTATGGTACTTTCCCTCTATGTCTTGAGCTTCATGGATTATGACTACAAGTAGACCACCACCAGGTGGAGTGCCTTCAGGAGCTTTTTGTATTGG
Source organism: Glycine soja (assembly GCF_004193775.1). Classification (NCBI taxonomy): domain Eukaryota; kingdom Viridiplantae; phylum Streptophyta; class Magnoliopsida; order Fabales; family Fabaceae; genus Glycine; species Glycine soja. The sequence continues at coordinate 343,785 of NC_041007.1, read as the reverse complement.
TTGTGTTTCATCAAAACCTGCTAAGTCTTCCTCTCTAAAAGGTTTATACGTCAATTCCAAAACAATTTGTCCACGAGACTTCTCATTTTGGGCATCATTAGGATCCATGTTTTTTAGGAGGTCAAGAGTAAAAACTTTAGGCTCTTCAGGCAAAAGTTCTTTCAAAGGAACCATATTCATACCCATCTTGTCATGCTTCCCAACCTAAGTGTACAAAAATAATATTCAATTCAAATGCATCATTGGAAAGTAAAAGATGAAACTTTTAGAAATAGACATAGACATAAACCTGCTCCCAATCATAGACATAAAGCTCTAAAGCTTGAGACTCAGGATCTTTAACAACCAAACTAAACTCCTCATTCCATTCAGGATTCAAGTTTTTATGCTTCACAGTAGTCTTTTTTGACGTCAACTTATCCTCGGTCAAGTTTAGCTTCACATAAGGGTCAGATGCACCAAGAAGATCTTTCTTCTTTAACTTCATCGCTTTTAAAATCTTTGCATTTAAAATTCCAACCGGCCTCTTCAAGGCTCTAACATGACAAAGGTTTGTATTAACAAAAAAAATTATTAAAAATTAGAAAGTAGTTGAACAAATAATTACAAACTCATAATGAAAAATTTGGAGCATACTTTGTTGGGTCTATAACTTGAACTTCCAAGGTTTTAGGCCATAAATACATATTTGCAACTTGATCTTTAATAAACTCCTGAAAATGACAATCTTTAAAGTAGTTTAAAAGCCAAAAATATTTCAATCAACTCATCTAGTTAAGCATAAAAGGTAGGAACAAACACACTACCTAATTGTCACACTTAGACCACTTTGATAGTCTAGAAAAAGCCTCTTAATTCATATCTTCAATGAACAAACTATTGATTGACATAAAACATAATTATAAACCATTCATTCTCAAAACTCTATATGTATAAGTCTACACTACATTTTCTCATTTCATGTTTACCTCAATTATAGCCATAACTATTAATGTGTTATTATTATTATTTATTTACCATATTTCAAAGTATGATACATCTGAGTAACCATTGTTTCAATCCTACCATAAGAATTTATCTATCATAAAGGGGGGTGATCGCTTTTTCTTTAAAAGTACATGATGAATATAAATAGCTTTAAACCTCAATCACTAAAATAGGTTTAAAAAATGAAGAAATCAAAATAAAAAATAGTGGTCATGTACCTGAACAAACTTGTAGAAGCCAGGAATAGACATAAGATCAACCCCTACAAGCTTTAGTCCAAAGTCAACATGTGGCTACACAATGAAAGATGCCAAAGCAAAAGAGTGAAAAGGTAAATACAAATTATTATTAAGATATGGCTGCAAGTGCAAAACATTGCATTGTTATATAAATAAGAAACCTACCTAAAAAAATGTTCAATCACCATTAATCCTTAAGTGCTCAAACAACCCAAAAAAGAAAAAAGAAAAAAAAAGGTTATTTGAACAAGATCCCTTTGTTGAAAAAAAAAAGCTTAGTTTGATAGATGATTTTCACTTTCATATATCTTAGAGCATGGTAAAACATTTTGATGGACACACTTTCAACTTTAATGTTTAAAATTCCAATGGCTTTGATGGGTCATTTTGGTAAATGATCAAGTGCAAGGGTTGCTTGTGTCACTCAAGTTGTGTGAAAAATGAAAACAGACTATCAAGTATGGGATTCCTCACAGATAACTATATTGGTCTTAAACTATCGTCTTGAAAATGAGGGCAAAATGACAATGCAAGATATTCACAACAAAACAATATAGATATTTATTCAGAATTCAACCATTTTCAGTAAGAAAAAAATTTAACATTGTACGTGTCAAAATGAATTGACTATACTAGTGTTTTTTCCTACAAGAACTATATTTCATATCACATACTAATTGTCAAAATCTACACTTATACTTGGATACGATTCATCACAACCAATGTTATTAGAATTATATCAATTATTAACTCAATCAAGTGGTCAAACCAACAAACCATTGGTTAAATTTCAGAACTAATATAAATAATTTCCACGCGCGCACATATATATTACATTTTACACATACATTAGGTATTTATTTTAGCCTAATGATAAAGTTAAGCTTTGCACCTTAAGGTAAATATTATTTGGTGGGTGTTCATATTTTAAAATGGTGATCGAAGAAGTAATGGGAGTTTGGTGCATTAATTTTTTAATCCTTTAAAATAAAAAGAAGGTTTTATTTTATGGATAAAGGAAATATGCGATTGCCTTTTGTTCTCATTTTAATTTACGAATAGAATCTTAGTCTAATGATAAAGTTAAGAGCTTTGCATTTTTTATTCCCCTTTGACTTGTGCCGATTTTATGAGTTTTGCTTATAATACATGATGTGGCTACAACTCCTTAATTCAAATTCAACTAGGGTGATGTGCAATAGATCACTAAATAGTGACTTATGCATACTTGCAAGGCATGTTCGTGCTCTTGGACCAATGAAAGAATACTTGTATTTGAAGTTTGGACACAATAAACGGTTTGCCTGGATGGATTTTCACTAGTTTAACCTGGTTTAATGCAACTCGCTAACGTCATAACCAACTAAATAGCATTTTTTAGTTGAATTGGTCCAACCGATTGGGCCAAGCTGATTTTAGTAACACTTTCACAACCATTTATAATTCTAATGTCACATGTATGTAAAATGCTTTACATGGTAAAAAAATTGGCAGAGGAAGTAATAGACTTATCCAATACAAACCTTTTCCATGAGAGACACATAGATATTTGCAAAACATGGAAAACTTGGAACCAAAGGTTTCAAAGTAATACGAGGTGCAAGAAAAGCTTGCAAATCCATCACCTGAAAAAAATTTAAAACTCTTAAAACCAAGAAACATCTAGCTTCCCATCACCTTACATTGTATTTTACTTATTCACACAATAAAAAAATTACCTGAATGATTGCTTTCAGCCCAAATTTCTTAACAGCAACAATAACATTAGGATTTCCCGCCCATTTTATAGAAGGCTCCATAATTAACTCTTTTTCATCAGTCTCATAAACTTTCATTCCTATCAAGAATAAATTATGTATTCAATAAGAAAAATGGGGAAATTCATATAGAATCATAATAAAAACCAATGAAATTTAGATATCAACATAGTTTACGCATTGGTAATATTTATATTATTTGTGGAAACCACTAAAAGGTTCTTATCTAACAATGAATTCCATCCAAATAAACTAACCTTGAAAAGTTGGCGGCAAAGATCCTAGTGTGAACTCTTCAAACTCAACAGAATCAATCTTATATTTCGGTATTTGCTCGTCAATTATTGGTTTTGCAATATTCTTTGCAGTTTTGCATATTGCCTAGATGAAAAAACACATAATAAAAAAATCACACAAAAAAGGAGAAATTTTTTATGCTACTTGATATTTGTCAAGAAATATAATAAAACATACCTTATCAAGGTATGGCCACATATATTCGATAAGCTTGTTAAGCCAATCAACCTTTATAAAAACACCAATAAATAATAGTGTAGTTGTTAAAATACTCATATTGCATTGTGCATAATATCAGAGATAGATATCAAGTGTAACTCATTGCTTACCCGATCAAAGTCTGGATTTTTTATCCAAAGTGGTATCTCAGGAATCATTCTCTGTAAAGTTTCCGAGTCTTCCTCCGCCAATGGTTGAATTTCAGGATCCTATCCAAGCCAACAATAATGTATTAGTGCAATACTTAAAAATTGCATTAAAAATGTCAAAATTTCAAAGATTTACCATCAATTTTATATTTTTTATTGCTTTTTTGCATATATAATAGTGTGATTATACCTATTTTAAATTTTTTTTCTTATGGGTAGTGAAGTTGCTAAAGACAAAAAAAATTGAATTCCAAGATGACATGTAAGAAAAGGATTATTTATTATAATTTATGATCTTAATTTACAAAAACTTGTTAGAGAGCATTGCTTAGCTTGTAAAAATGAATAAAACAAATAAAATCAGACTCAAACATGGATCTAAAGGAAAGAGAAAGGTTTACAATTGGGTGGAATACAAAATAAGATAATGTGTTAAGAATCATGTTTTGTTTGTACTACGCACCTTAACATCAGTGGGTTGAACATATATAAAGAGAAAATAGCCAATAACGAAACCAATAGAAATCCCAATTCCAAAGCCAAAAAAACCAAATATGGTGCCAAAGAAACCCATGTCAGTTCTTAATTTTGTTTCAACTTGCTCTGAGGACAATCCCAATCTCTTTCTCTCTCCTTATGCTACAAGTAAAATTATCATGCAAATGCGCCACTTCCGATGTACTTGAGCTCTCCTCGGATCACCATTCCTATGTTCAAACCAAAACGTGGAATGCGAACCATTTTGACCCTAAAAAAAGACTATTTATACCAAAAAAAAATAAAAACAAAGTATGGTTATCACTAAGGATTTAACACAAATGATTATGTTATTCTTATTAATTAAAGTTACTACCACAACTTTTTTTCGGAATGATACTATCACATAATTTGTTTATTCATGATATTATATATTTGAGGAAAAGTCACATGATATTTAATTATTTTATCTCTTAATTATGTACTATGCGATTTAGTTAATCTTTGACTTTCTTGTTTGATATCCAATTTTAAAAGTCAGTTTACATTTCATAATGAATAAAATCAAAATAAGATATTTAAAAAATAAAACATGTTACTGTATTATTTTAACATATTTTTAAAATAATTTTAAGTTAAAAAATGATTTAATATTTTAAGAAAACAAAAATACTATTAAACATGTAGATCAATTCACATAAAATTATTTGAGTTTAATTAATATTCTTTAATTCGAGATTTATACATATGAACACATGATTAAACATCTACTATCATAAATACTATCTTAATACCCGTTATATTTGTAGAAAATTATTTACTTGTTTAGATGAACGAAATATTTTTTTTTTCAGAGACGAATGGAAGAATGAGTTAAAATAAACAAATTATATAATTTTTATAAAGAAAAAAATATATTTAAAAATTAAACATGTTACTACATCATTTCTAACAATTTTTATGTTAAAAAAGATTTAATATTTCAGAAAAAAAACACTGAATCATGTAAAAAAATTGACATGAAATTGTTTAAGTTTATTCATCTTTTTTCCTTTTCATCAAACCAAATAATAAGTGAGAGAAGGAGTGGAGAGTTAGCAATTTGGATTATTTATATTTTGTTTTTTAAATAAAAAATCATATTTAATATTTTTGTGTCTATTTTAATTTATTTATCTTTAATCAAACAATCTTCATTTTCATCATATTTTTTAGCTATTAACTTTTGTTTTCTCCCCTTTATTTCTCACAACTAAAACACACAAGGAGAGATTAAATTAAATTGATAAATAAAAGATACAGTGTTGCTGCTTTTGTTGAGGTTGAGAGGGCAAGTATTTAATATATAAAAAATGGGTGATATGAAATGTAATAATTTTCAATGAGCTGAAAACGACGCGGAGGGAGCAAGCGAGTTGTGACTTCTGACTCAGTGTTTTAGAGTGACGAGTGGATGTATGTGCAAACAACGTATATAAGGCGTATTTGATATATCTCTGTCTTTCTTGTTCCTTTTTTATTCCCTCTCCCTCTCACCTTAGGGTTTTCATGCAACAATTTCCTCCTCTCTCTGTACACTATATTGGGAATTTTCCTTTGATTTAGGGTTTTCGCCGATTTTAATTTAATACATTTAATCTGAGATGCAAGGGATTAATCCAATCGATCGATCTAGGATAGGTGAGACAAATTGAAGGGTGATTCTGGGTTTTGTATGGAAACTCGTAGTCGTAAGCGGGCGGAGGCTTCCTCAGCTGCCCCTTCATCATCCTCGTCCACCACCACCACCACCGCCTCTCGTTCCGCCAAGTGCTCTCGTCTTTCTTCTTCTTCTTCTTCCATCCCAAACACAACTACTGCTAATACACGTTCTCGTTCCGCCAGGAACAACAACAACAACTCCGTTTCTCCCATGGACCCCACCAATGAATCCTCCGGTTCCAGACGTGATCGCCGCGGCAAGAATTTCGATAGGGACAATTCGGACAAAGGGAAGGAGAAAGAACATGATGTTAGGATTAGGGATGCGGAGCGGGAGCGAGCCTTGGCGTTGAACTTGGAGGCTGAAGATGTTGGGGATGACGACGATGATAATGATAGTGAGGGCGGTGTCGGAATTCTGCACCAGAATTTGATTTCTGCCAGTACCTTTCGAGGGCTTCTTCGGAAACTTGGTGCTGGTTTGGATGATTTGCTTCCTGCTACGGCTATGGGCGGTTCTGTGCCCTCTTCTCACCAGACTGGCGGACTCAAGCAGATATTGTCTGGTTTGCGTGCCGATGGGGAAGAAGGTCGTCAGGTTGAGGCATTGACGCATCTTTGTGACATGCTCTCCATTGGCACTGAAGATTCATTAAGTACATTTTCGGTTGATTCATTTGTTCCTGTGCTAGTGGGCTTGCTTAATCATGAGAGCAATCCCGATGTCATGCTTCTTGCGGCCAGGGCGCTAACCCATTTATGTGATGTGCTTCCTTCATCCTGTGCTGCTGTTGTGCATTATGGTGCAGTCTCTATCTTCTGTGCGAGGCTGCTTACCATAGAGTATATGGACTTGGCTGAGCAGGTTATTTTCTCACTCAATCTCTTTTATGCCTTTAGTTATTATGTATCTGGAATTCTTTTTAGAATTTTGTCTTACTTTGAATTCTGATAGATGTGATTGTTGATGTGAGCAGTCTCTTCAAGCACTAAAGAAGATTTCTCAGGAGCACCCAACTGCCTGTCTTCGAGCTGGAGCTCTGATGGCTGTTCTTTCTTACTTGGACTTCTTCTCGACAGGAGTTCAGGTAACTCATCAATGAAATCCTAATATCAAAGGGTGATGATTCATTTTGCATTTGCCACCCTTGATTGGCAAGCCTATATTGACACAATCATGTTTCAGCGGGTGGCATTGTCTACTGCTGCAAATATGTGCAAGAAGCTTCCTCCTGATGCAGCTGACTTTGTGATGGAAGCTGTTCCACTTTTGACAAACCTCCTTCAGTACCACGACTCCAAGGTAAGGCCAAGGCCATGTTTGCTTGTCATAAAAATGAAAACTGCACTTTCCTTGTCATTCCTTCCCTTTAAGGAAATTTTGTTTATGTAAATATTGATTCCTACAATGTTGTCAATTATCTATTTGAGTCTTCATAATATTCAATGTTAATTTTTGTAGGTCCTGGAACATGCCTCTGTTTGTTTGACACGAATAGCTAAAGCGTTTGCATCATCTCCAGACAAATTAGATGAATTGTGCAATCATGGACTGGTAACACAAGCTGCCTCTCTCATTTCTACCAGCGGTTCTGGAGGTGGGCAGGCTTCTCTCAGCACCCCAACATATACTGTAAGTGCAATCTTTGCCACTAAATCTGATATTTTTATCCTTTGGTGGGTTGTTCATTTGACTTCATTGGTGCTTGCAGGGTTTGATCCGCCTTCTTTCCACATGTGCAAGTGGGTCTCCTCTTGGAGCTAAAACGTTGCTTCTCCATGGAGCTAGTGGCATACTTAAAGATATACTATCCGGTTCCGGTGTTTCTTCTAACACCTCTGTTTCGCCTGCATTGAGTAGGCCAGCGGATCAGGTATGATGTGCTTTTGAGTTCTTTTGGTCTATTAGATGTAGTTGGTATCTCTATAGTTCATTTGATAGACTGTGACATTGATCTCATCATTTAAATCTCAGAAAACTTTTCAGTTCTCTTTTTGTGAAAGATGAGTTTATCCTAATTCTCTTTTCTAATATTTAGATATTTGAGATTGTGAACCTGGCAAATGAACTTCTGCCTCCATTGCCTCAAGGAACCATTTCTCTTCCTGTCAGCTCCAACTTGTTTGTGAAAGAGTCTGTTGTGAAAAAATCTCCTCCTTCTGGGAATCCCGGGATACAAGAAGACACAAATGGAAATGTTCATGAAATATCAGCTCGTGCAAAATTATTAAATGATAAGCCTGAGTTACTTAAGCAATTTGGGATGGATCTCCTCCCAGTTTTAATGCAGGTTCAATGTTTAAATTTACTCATCGTTGAAATGCTCAAATTATATTTTGTGATTTGTTTATAAATTTTTAATTTTTTAAATAAATAACCAGCTCTATTTTTTATATCCTTGACTTCTTCATTCCTTCACTCCTGTGACTTATTAATAGTTTTGTCTTACTTTTGAAGTAGATATATGGTGCTAGCGTCAATGGTCCAGTTCGGCACAAATGTCTTTCTGTCATTGGAAAATTGATGTATTTCAGCACAGCTGAGATGATCCAGTCTTTGTTGAGTGTAACAAATATATCAAGGTATTTAGAACTTCAATTGGGTTGCTGTTGCTCTATGTTCTCTGTAGAAAACTTATGCATTGTCACTTTGATGATATAGTTTCTTAGCTGGTGTGTTAGCATGGAAAGATCCACATGTTTTGGTTCCTGCCTTGCAAATTTCAGAAATTCTTATGGAAAAGCTTCCTGGAATTTTCTCTAAAATGTTTGTCAGAGAAGGTGTGGTTCATGCAGTTGACCAACTTATTTTGGCTGGAAATGCAACTAATATATCTACACAAACATCATCTGCTGAGAAGGATACTGATTCTGTATCTGGAACTTCATCTCGCTCTAGACGCTATCGCCTGCGCAGTGGTAATTCAAATCCCGATGCGAACCGTTCGGATGATTTGAAGAGTCCAGTTCCAGTAAATGTTGGTTTGCCACCAAGTTCTGTGGAAACTCCAACAACTAATTCTAGTATCCGTGCATCCATTAGCTCAGTTGCTAATGCTTTTAAAGACAAGTACTTTCCTTCTGATCCTGGGTCTGTTGAAGTGGGTGTTAGTGATGATCTTTTGCATCTGAAAAATCTATGCTCGAAGTTGAACACTGGTGTTGATGACCAAAGAAGTAAGGCCAAGGGAAAAGTTGAAGCTTTTGGATTTGATCTGGATGATGATTCTACTAACACAGAAGAGTATTTGATTGGGGTGATATCTGACATGCTAAAGGAACTTGGCAAAGGAGATAGTGTATCTACTTTTGAATTTATCGGTAGTGGTGTTGTTGAAGCCTTGCTAAATTATTTTTCTTGTGGGTATTTCTCTAAAGATCGAATATCAGAAACCAATCTCCCCAAGCTTCGCCAACAGGCACTTACAAGGTTCAAGTCATTTGTTGCTGTTGCATTACCTTTGAGCATTGACAATGGGGCTGTTGCTCCTATGACTGTCTTGGTTCAGAAGCTTCAAAATGTGTTGTCCTCCTTGGAGCGTTTCCCTGTAATGCTGAGTAATTCATCTCGGTCATCTAGTGGAAGTGGACGTCTCTCCTCTGGGCTAAGTGCATTATCTCAGCCCATAAAATTACGTTTCTGTCGAGCCCAGGGTGAAAAGTCACTTAAGGATTATTCATCCAGTGTGGTACTGATTGATCCGTTAGCAAGTCTAGCAGCCATCGAGGAATTTCTATGGGCTCGTGTCCAGCGTGGTGAATCTGGTCTAAAGTCTACTGTAGGCACTGAAAATTCTGAATCTGGAACAACTCCTGCAGGGGCTGGTGTTTCATCTCCTTCCTCTTATATTCCCTCCACTGCCTTTCGTTATTCAACCGGATCCAGATCCAGATCATCTGTTAATATAGGAGATACACCTAGAAAAGAAATATTTCAAGACAATGGCACGAGCTCATCTAAGAGCAAGGGTAAAGCTGTATTAAAACCTGCGCAGGAGGAAGCACGGGGACCCCAAACAAGGAATGCAGTGCGCAGAAGAGCAGCTCTAGATAAAGACGCTCAAATGAAACCTGCAAATGGCGACTCAACTTCTGAGGTATGTTGCTAAATTTTGGGAATGAGTCATAATAGTTAAATAATTTTAATCTAAATTGGTTTATAATACTGAATAATTTAATCCTTGTTGTATTTTGTTTATACTTATACTTATTGTCCTTCCCTCTTTTTGTTAGATAAAAAACCATTGGTGTGACTTCTTCATCTAATAGTTAGTTGATGATGGCTTTTATTTTACTGCTTTAGATTAAAATGATGCTTTTCAGTTGATGTGTTTCCTGTAGCATCTTAAACTTGAGTCGTGGCTTTTATTGTTTAAGCCGTTTTTTATTGTTTGACACTATTGTCCACTGCCTTTATGGGATAGGATGAAGAATTGGATATATCTCCTGTTGAAATTGATGAGGCTTTGGTGATTGAAGATGATGATATTTCTGATGATGAGGATGAAGACCGTGAAGATGTATGTTTCTTCTTCTTCTTCTTCTTCTTCTTCTTCTTCTTCTTCTTCTTCTAAGATTTCATCTTATGGTTGTTATTACTTTTATTCACATCTCATTTTGTGATCTAAATGGTAAGATCTCACAATCTAGCTGACACATTCCTTTCTGAATCACATGTAAAATCTTAAATGAGTTTGTTGTGAGATTTAAAGATCACTGAACTAGTGAGATTGTGCAATCCAAAAATCTGTCTAATTTCGAGTTATGTTTGAAGTATTTTCTTTTGTGGTCTTCTGGTTGTGTTATGTATGTGACTAATTATGACTTGTTTTGGATGCTACAAGTATGAAATTTCAATTTTAAGTTTGCTATAATGTTATCTACTTTTTTCTTTCATATTTTCTATGCATACATAAACCTATATAATTTGTTTGCTAGGATTTTATGATCTACATTTTACGATTTTGCAACCTTCTTTCAAACTAGGTAGAATCTCGATCTTGACAAAATTGGTTGCTACCAGGATTGAAAACTATCATTTAGGTGCTTCCGTTCTTGGAGTTGAGTTTTACCTAATAGAAATGTTATTGTTGTTTCCAAGAATGGATGCTACCGTTAATTGTTGTTTAGATTGGATACTATGATTTGGTTTAGCTGTTTTGTTCTAGCTATTGAATTTTATCAAATAGAAATGGTATTTATTGTTTCTTATATTTTTAATAATCATTAATTGTTGATTCCAAGATTAGATGATATCGTTTGATTTGGCTGCATCCATGCTATTAATTGAATGTTATCAAACAGAAATGATATTATTCCACTAACCATCATCTAATGCATCATCAGCTTGCTTTATTTATTTATTTATTTTATTTTTGTGCAGGTACGGAGGGATTATTATCTTCCTGTCTACTTGCCTGACGAAGTGCATGATGTGAAATTGGGTGACTCAGCTGAGGAGAGTACTGTTGCTCCTGCAACAAGTGATAGCCAGACTAATGCAGCTTCAGGTTCTAGCAGCAAAGCGGGTACAGCCAGGGGTTGTGACTCTGCTGATTTTAGGAGTGGGTATTCATCTAGCTCAAGGGGTGCAATGTCATTTGCTGCTGCTGCTATGGCTGGACTTGGATATGCTAATAGCAGAGGTTTCAGGGGTGGCAGAGATAGGCATGGGCGCCTGTTGTTTGGTAGTTCTAATGATCCTCCAAAGTTGATTTTTACTGCTGGTGGGAAGCAGCTTAATAGGAATTTGACTATATATCAGGCAATTCAAAGACAGCTCATGCTAGATGAAGATGATGATGAGAGACTTGCTGGCAGTGACCGTGTATCTAGTGATGGAAGCAGTCTGTGGGGTGATATTTACACCATCACTTATCAAAGGGCAGAAAACCAGCCAGATAAGGCATCCAATGGTGGATCAAGTTCAAATACTTCAAAATCTGCCAAATCTGGGTCTGCATTAAATTCCAGCTCAGAAGCTAAATTGCATCAGACATCTGTTCTAGACAGTATATTGCAGGGAGACTTGCCATGTGATCTAGAGAAATCTAATCCTACCTACAATATTTTGGCACTCCTGCGTGTGCTGGAGGGTTTGAACCAGCTTGCGCCTCATTTGAGGACCCAAATGGTTTCTGATAGCTTCGCCAAGGGAAAAATCTTGGATTTAGATGAGCTAGGTGTTACAACTGGTGCTAGGGTGCTTCCAGAGGAATTTGTGAGTGGTAAGCTTACTCCAAAATTGGCTAGGCAAATACAAGATGCCCTTGCACTATGCAGTGGTAGTCTTCCCTTATGGTGTTGCCAGTTGACTAAAGCATGCCCTTTCTTGTTTCCTTTTGACACCCGACGACAGTACTTTTATTCTACCGCATTTGGGTTATCTCGTGCATTGTATCGACTTCAGCAGCAGCAAGGCGCTGATGGTCATGGATCAACAACTGAGAGGGAGGTGAGAGTTGGGAGATTGCAGCGCCAAAAGGTTCGTGTCTCTCGAAATCGTGTCTTGGATTCTGCTGCAAAAGTTATGGGGATGTATTCTAGCCAAAAAGCTGTACTTGAAGTAGAATATTTTGGTGAAGTTGGGACTGGCCTGGGTCCCACCCTTGAGTTTTATACAATTCTAAGTCATGATTTGCAACAAGTTGGATTGCAAATGTGGAGATCTTATTCTTCAGACAAACATCAAATGGAAATTGATAGAGATGAAAAGAAAAAGAAAAGTGATGGCTCTGGGCCTAATTTGGCTGGAGATGGAGAACTTGTTGAAGCTCCTCTGGGGTTGTTTCCTCGGCCTTGGCCTACAAATTCTGATGCATCAGAGGGTAGCCGGTTTTCAAAAGTCGTTGAGTATTTCCGGCTGCTAGGTCGTGTTATGGCTAAAGCTCTTCAAGACGGACGACTTTTGGACCTGCCATTGTCAGTGGCATTTTATAAGCTTGTTCTCGGCCAAGTATGTTGTGCAATATTGATGTTTTAACCATTTTCATTTGTATTGTTAATCTGATGGTCAATTTCTTCTAGTCTATGTACCTAACCTTCACTTTGTGGCAGGATCTTGATTTGCATGACATTCTGTCCATTGATGCTGAGCTTGGGAAGACTTTGCAAGAGTTCAATGCCCTTGTTTGTCGGAAACATTATATAGAATCTATTGGTGGTAGCTATACAGATACAATTGTTAACTTGCATTTTCATGGGGTGCCAATCGAAGATCTTTGCTTAGATTTTACACTCCCTGGTTATCCTGAATACACCTTGAAGCCAGGAGATGAAATTGTATGGAGTTAAACTCTGAGCTAGTCTTTAGATATTGGTTCTTGTGTTACAGAAATTTCCTTTAACTTACTCTCAAATTCTCAGGTTGATATCAACAATTTGGAGGAGTATATATCCTTGGTGGCAGATGCAACTGTCAAGACTGGAATCATGCGGCAAATAGAAGCATTTAGAGCAGGGTTTAACCAGGTTCTATGCTGTTCTTAATAATTAGTAATTTAACTTTAAACGTATGCATTGTTGGCGTGGAGCATGTTATTATTCTAAAACAAGGTGTTTCCCTCTCCCCTTTCCATTGGAAAATAGCTTTTATTGACATTATCATCCTTGTCTATGCATGCTCCTATACTTAAGTCCCACCACATCCCTGAGAATTTGTTTTTAACTGCACACAATGTAGATCCATGTAGCTGACACCACCTAGTGGGATAAGATTATTGTAGTTGTAGATTGGAATTAGTTTACCTGATGCATGACATTAATTTGTTAACATGTCATTGAAATGCTTAAGTGACATTCTGTCTCACTAAAAATTATTTGGTGTTTTACTGAGATCTTAAATATCTTCTGTTTATCTCTAATGCTTGAATATTCCACTTGGGAGCTTATATATGCTCCTGTTCTTTTACTTACATTGGCTCCCAACCACCAACCATACTTTCCCTGCACAAAATGGAAATTGCAAGATTCAGTTATTGGATGTTAAATTTTTTACATTCTGAAATCTGAATATATTGTTTGTGAAATGGGTGGGTAGTTATGGTTCTGGTAGACTCTCTTGTGGATGAGAAGAGGATATTGATGGGGAAATTAGTTACTTTTGGCTCATTTAATTTAGTTGAAAACTAAACATCACTTGTATGCTTGTGCTGTTTAATACAGGTTTTTGACATCTCGTCTTTACAAATTTTTACTCCTCAAGAACTAGATAATTTGCTTTGCGGCTGCAGGGAGTTGTGGGAGGTATTTTTGCCCAATTTTATTATTGCTTTTAATATTAGTTAAAATATTAGAACAAGGCATTGAAATTACAAGTTTTTTTGTTATTTATCTTACTGCAGTCTGAGACACTTGCTGATCATATAAAATTCGACCATGGGTACAATGCAAAGAGCCCTGCCATTATTAATGTATGCTTTTTTCCCCTAATTATAAGGAATATTGTGTATGACGGAAAATTAGAGCTAGTTATATATGATGCTGTTCTGTTGGATGCTATTTCAGTTACTTGAAATTATGGGAGGGTTCACACCAGAGCAGCAACGTGCCTTCTGTCAATTTGTTACTGGTGCACCTAGGCTGCCACCTGGAGGGCTGGCAGTTCTAAATCCAAAACTAACGATTGTGAGGAAGGTATTCAGAAATGGATTTTTGATAACGTGATATTAGGTTTATTCATCTTGTACTTTAATAATTCTTTTCCATATTAATTTCATGGTTATATATGCATGTTTATTTTTTGTTATTTCCATTATATTCATGCCTTATTTTGGGTCTTGGTGTAGCTTTCGTCAACCGCAGTTAATACTTCATCTAATGGGAATGGACCTTCAGAATCAGCAGATGATGACTTGCCTAGTGTGATGACATGTGCTAATTACCTGAAACTTCCTCCTTACTCTACCAAGGTACTGTGATATGGCATACGAGAAATGATTTTTACGTCACAATGTCTTCCTACCTTTACTTACACCTTGTTGGGGGAAAATGTGTTTTTCTAAGTTTCTATTGTTTTTATTCTCCAGAAGGGAAATGGTGCAATGAAAATGGTGTCCAAATAACTGTTGCTTCATAAATTTATTGATTATATTATCTCTCATGTCCATGTTTGGTTGGAATTAATTCTAGAAAAAATTGCTTGTTTTTATAATATCTCATTTTGAAACTAGACAAAACTAAACAATTATTTCTCCAAAATTCATACGTATGTTCATTACTCTGATATTGCATCTTTTGGTATTAATCTATGTTCATTTTTTAACAGGAAATTATGTACAAGAAGCTACTCTATGCAATCAACGAGGGCCGGGGATCCTTTGATTTATCATGAGTTTCTGAAACTAACCAACCTTACCCTGCATGTTAATAGATGGTTCAGGGTTTATAGACTTTATTCTCGAGGCTCAGTTATTTATTTATTTTGGTTGGATCTGCTTTGCTCCTCGTTTCTCGCTTCTCGAATAATAGTCTCATTTTCCGTGCTCAATGCAAATTGCAAGGTTGTGGAATTGTTCAGGTGAGTAACTTGTTACTTTTTCCCCCCGAACTGGCTGGGAGGTTCTTCTCATATTGTTCTCTTTTATTTCTGACATACTTACAAGAATTTCTCCCATAAATTGCAGTTGAATCGGGTAGCCACATTTTCAAAGTGTAGGGGACTTTACGGAGCTCTTAATTTAATTTTACCTGTTAGAACTTGTAAATAGAATAGCAATGATGAAATTTTGATTTTCTTTTTTCTTTTTAAAAAATTTCATTATTCTGTTTGTAATTCCAATTATTGGCAATTAGCATGTACGAAAAAATGGTAAAGGGAAAATAAATAATTTAAAATATTTTGCTTTATAATCTCGTTATATTACTTAGTTACTTGTCATTTGGAGTTTTATTGTAAAATTTTGTCGACCTCATTCGCTTATGTTAAGTGAATGACTTCAAGCATTATATTATTGATTTTCCTACGTTTGCAGTTTTTATTTTTATGCATTAAACTAAAGTATGTTGTTAGAAACGTGACTTAGATCCGTTTGTTCCAATCTTATTATTTTGAATAAAAAAATGGTCTAGCGTTTTAAAAAATAAGATTTTGTTTATTGTTTTTCTAAAAGATAAATCTTACGAGTAACATTTTGAATAAAAAATAAAGTTGTGTAATACCTTTTTTTCAAAATAATGATTAAAAAGGTGGATTTATATTTATATATTTAGGTTTTGTTTGAATTCAAATTGTGTGATGCGTGATATACTTGGTAAATGATTAAAAAGTGATTGTTACGACTCAACCAGTTTAATTTATCTAGCTGGTTTTAAAAGTAGAATGCAGATCAAATAAAAAGTTAAAAGGCTGACTTAATTTTTTTATTGTAATTTAGTTTGGTAATTATTCTTATTCTAAAAATTGAATTGAGCATTACGCTTTCTTTTATATCAATTGAACATTATACTATGTTGTAATGTAGTTATTATTTTATTAAGAGTTTGTAACGTAGTTATTATCAGTGTTTTTATAACTACTTTATATGAACTAATTGATTTTTTTATTCATCTATGATAGTGATTGTGATTTTTATACTGTGTGAACTTATTTCATTAGTTATCAAATTAAAATAATTTTAAAATTTATAAAACTTTTTTAAAAAAAGGTAAAAAAAAAAACTGTTGAATTCATCAATCAAATAGTAAGAGATTTTGTTTTATGAAATTATATATATTTTTTGTTAGAGACAATTCTTCTTAACTCAGATATTATCTCTTGCATTAGTTCTTTTTAAATGTTTAAAGATGTATATTGATGATTTAAATTTAAGATATCTAATAGAGATAAAATAATCTCACACCAATTGATTCATTCATATGGGTAATAAGAATTTGAATTAGTTTGATTTAAATTTTACTTTACATTGACTTAAATTACACATTATTTTTAGGGCAAAATGTGTTTATCCTTTTAAAAAATTGAAATTCTTTTTTGAAATGTGTCACCTTTGAATCTTAAATTAAATGCTAACTTGAAGATAGAATGTGGGATATATTTATATTTTCTTTCCATTTAATAAAAAAAGTTGAATATATTCCAAAATTAGAGGGACTAAAATAAAGTGTTTTTAAAAATAACTAAAATAGAACTTTAAAATTTTTAGTTGGACTGCAAATATGTTATTAGCTCTAATATTTTTTTTTGGTCTAAACATAAATTAATTGCACAAACTCAAATCAAAATAATTATTTAAAAAAATAATCAGAATATCCAATGACCCAAACCGAATCAACTCATTTATTATCTAGTTGGTTTGGTTTAGGTTAGACAAAAAAATGAATTTAAACCAATTAAAATTAATTAATTCAAATATTATTTTCTCTCAAATACGAATTAAATCAACCCATAAACACCCCCTAACAACGCAAATATCGTGGTAATTATGTACTACGTGATGATAAATTTGGGATGCTTGCAAGTTGCATGAGAATTGGGATTAATTATAGTGTTGGAAGTGATAAATTTAGTGTTTATTTAGTTAAATATTAAAATTATTCCTTTTTATTAAAGTAGACAGTAGACGTTTCAAATTAAAATTTATTGACATATTTTAATTATATTTATCTAATTTTGCCAAGTCATTAATTGGACAATGGACATCTATATGTTGATCGAGTGACTAAGGATAAAAATATTATTATTGCTGATATGACAAAGTTAATGGTAAAATCAAGAAATATTCTTCAAACTCTAGAGCCAAATTTCTATACCTTTCTTTCATGGGAGAACAACTTCAACTAAGAACGTTCCTCAAAATAAAAATATAAATCATTTGAATAATAATAAGAATTAGTTATGAAAATATTATTTATTTAAAAATATAAATACATCTTCATTCCAAATTATCATCGTCACATGATGAACATAGTCCATCAAAATTGATGTGTCGTGAGGTCCGCCTGAAAAACCCTCAGCATTAATAACTACATCAGCAGTAACTACCTCTTCAGGTTATTCATGGACCTCGTCAGTTGCATGATCAACATCCTCAACAACAAGTACAACTTCATGATTCACTTCTCTCCCTAAAGCTCTTTCTATAACCCTACCTGACACAAACCTCTGGTTCTAACCATAATCTGCACTTTAAAACAATCATAATAATTATTAATGTCATCATTCAAATAATAGTTCACTTTCATAAATATATATTTACTAATTTTTTATTTAACCTTTTTAATACTTTTATATGTTCATAAATCAATATACAAATTTTTAAAAAATATTTATTGACTGCACATCACTAATTCTAGTAAACTTAAATATATGATAAAAAATCTTACCACAAATTTTTAAATTTCCAATAAATGAGTATTTTTTTTACACTTCCAAATACTATTTATATAAATATTTATTACTATTTGTGTCAAAAAATTTATATCACTATATCAATAAAAAAAATTTGTCATTTGCATATATAGATTTTCTTGTTAAACTAATTTGTACAATACATACTTATAAAAATTTGGAATCAGTGATATTTAAATAGTTTACAAATAACTATTTCAAATTTCAAATATAATTAAATTGCTTAAAAAGCATAAATTAATTATTTATTGAATTAATTAATTATTAAAAACCAACTTAAATGAACAAATATAATAAATTAAATAAATACATATTAAAAATGTAAAACAATATTTATTTATTGAATAAATATTATAACAACTAAATTATTAAATTAATAAGTTGTTTTATTATTAATTAACAAATTAAAATTAAAAATAATTATACGGATCTCCAATCTCCCCCAACTTTGCGTGTGTCGGGCTCCTCGTCTACGTGGTGGGGATTCAATTTTCACTTTCTTATAATTTTCTTGGTTTTTCACTTTCCACTACCGTTACCAAATAGAAAATCTTGGGTAACTTTCACGGATATTGTTTATTAACTAATGCCAAGATTAATACCGTCAAATGTCAGAGTTTAGCTTAACACTCGTATAATGAGAAATATCAGGTTTTACTAGGTTGGAAGCTTCCTCGATCGATATCCAACTAGTATTACTCTAACCTATTTCTTAAATAAAACTCTTTCTATTTCAAATTTACATTTTGTAAATAAATTATACATATTAGTAATAATTAAAAGCTGAATAAAAACTTAATCATATGAAATAAAAAATTATTTTACAAAATTGATTTTTAATAATTAAATAATAATAAATATATCATATTTTATTGATTCAATTGTTAATAATTCACATGTTTAATTTTTGTTACACTAATTTTAAAATAATATTTGTTACTAATAATTATTTTAATATCATCAATTTTTTATCGTTTAAATACACTAGTAATTCCAAACTTTTGATTAATGTTGCAGAGGTATTCAATTGTTTTTTTTTCCTTCTAAAAGCAAGTTATTGTCATAGTTGGAAGTCATAAGATTGATCCTCAAATTACCGAGATAAATTTTATCTCTCTTCCAACAAAATTTTATTTATATACACAATTATGAATTAAACTGGTGTCAAGATATTTAAGAAATTCAATCATTTATCAATTGTGTTGAAAGTTGGTAGAAATATTCAATTGTAATTTATATATGAAAAGCAGAAGGAAATTTGTTTAATATTTAAGAAATAGATTATGTAATTAGCTAGTCAAAATTTATAACAAATGTAATTTTCTTAATTTCATTTGAAAATTAAAATTTTAAGTTTGTTATAATAACAATATATGAAATTTTTTGTGTAAGGTATAGAAATAACAAATATTGTGTGATTAAAAACAAAATAAAAGAAAACTCAGTAATTTACTCTAAAATTAATAGTAGATCTGTTAACCGACTAAGTTTTATATTCAATCAATTTGTCTTTACCTGTTTTAATCCTCTCGTCTCTGGCGTTAATTAAGTTGCCAGCTAATTAATTAATATTGAAAACTAGCCCTGCTATGGGCACATCTCTAGTTACTCAAAGACCAAAAACATATACATGCAGGCAATGGCTATAAACTACTACTAAGCACCTGCTAATTTGTTATTACATATGCTGTTATATATTACTGATGTTACGTATTACAAAGATGGCAGCTTCGATAAAGTATACTCATTTTATTGAAGATTGCGTATGTAATCAGTGTTTCAAGAGAATATTTATATATGATATACTGCCAAAATGATCATATTGTAGAGCCACCTAGCTTTATTTTTAGTAGAGAAGGCATGCATATCACAAAAATCGAACTAAACATTATTCTATTGCTTTCTTATAATTATATATATTTATGTAAAGATGGGGAAACATTAGCATTACGTACGTAGATGGGTAGATGTTGAACACATGATTGACTAATAAGAAAACGTACAAATCGAAATTATCTAATATCCCTGTCATTGTAGATACAAACAAAAGGAACAAACATAGCCTCGATCATCGTTGTGAACCAAAGACCACGCAACTTGTGTATCGCTCTCACGGCAACGTTTCAGCAAAGGCATGTACGGACGAATCCACCAACTTATCTTCAATTATCCAATGTGGCGGTGGTCCTCAGATTACCAAAAGCATTGAATCACCTCTGCTTTAACCTTATATATATATAATGAAAACCTAACAAAAGTAGATGTTTCTTTTCAACTCAAATTGGTAGTGGAGTAGGACAGGGTTTTGATGTAGTAACAACATAACTTGGTGAGGTGAGCAGGTACGTTCAGTGCTTAATTAGTGGTGTTTCTCGGCGTGCCCACGTGAAATTAAATGGAGGAAACTCCAATTACATAATTTGCATCACCGTTTTTCAAAAGATAGCATTACTTTTAATAGTATATATGTATATGTACGGGAATTGCTAACGTACAATTCTTAGCTGCCTAGCACATACATCATCAAATAAAAAGATTAATCAAAGATATCTTAAGATGATTAGCTTATTGAATTTAGTAGTTACTGTTTAAGACTGAAATGTAATCATCACTCAAGATTCAAAACTAATTAAATTCAAACGCCAGTCCTTATATTTTAATTAAGGGTACGGTGATACTAAGGATATAGAAACAGAGAATTTTATTAGTAAATTAAAAAGAGAAATTTAATATTTGTACCATGATATATGTTTTTAATTTGATGAACAAATTTACTTTAATTTGATCCTTGATATCAAAAACCCTTAAATTTACAAAATGTTTAGACTAAGTTAATTGGACTGTGCGTGTCATTGCGCAGACTTTGAATTCACTTTCACAACAATGTAATAGTCCAGTGGTATCTGGGTGTAGATGGAATAATCACAACATCAAGGGACCCTCCTCTCCTCCACCAAAGATTTTCCTTGGTTGAAAATCAACCAACTACTCAAGTTTCATGAGTGTGCAAAATAAGAGTCCAAAAGTGAACAATTATGACGTTGAACGACTTGATTATATATTTGTTATCTGAGTTTCTTTTAAGTCCACTATGGACACGTAACTTGGGGGGAGGAGGTGGGACTGGCATTTACAATTACAGCGTAAGTTCCATGGTTCAAGGTTGAAGGATCAAAGCCAAAAAAGAAAAACAAAGACAAAGTAGTTGAGAAGTTGCTGCAAAGACTTGTTGCGTCAAATACGAGAAATAAACGGGGTATGCGTAATGGAACATGCCCGTCTATAATAATTAGTTTCAAAAAAAGCAAAGCCCATTTTCCACGAGAGAAAGAGTGATAACAAATACACTAGCATGGCAAGGCATAGTAATATATATTAGGTTATGTTTTCACAATCACATGGATTGCACCCTACCCTTTGGTTGCGGTTGCGAAAGACTAGTAGTGACGAGTTCATGGGGTCAAAGTGGGTGGCGTGCACGTGGGTCCATCTCTCTCTCTGCTTCTATACCAAAATCTAATATCTCATTTAATGTTTCAAATAGTGCCAATGACTTTTCCCAAACACCTAGGGAAATGAAACATGATTCTTTTCTTTTCCTTTTATTTCTTTGCGGTAATAAACTCCTACTATAATGTTTCCGTGATTTGGGATTCCACCGTAAGGTGGGTCATGCTCATGCCTTTCTCTCAATACATGTGCACTTCCAAAGAGATTGGTTCAATATAAAGTCCAAACTTCAAAGAGATCAAGATCACTATATGCGTATATGCATATGCATGCTTTCATTTTTTTATGAGCCATTGTATTATATTATATATAATAAACTTTTTCTGCCTTTTACTTTCAGTTATGGCTAAAAACTCCGGTTGGCTCCCACTCCTCAAAACAAATTAAGCGATATATATAACTGATGGTTATTACGTGTACTTTTTGGCTTTTTGGAGGATGAGAAGATTTATACCCGCTATCAACCACTCATAAAGCAATATGTAATTAAAAAAAAAGGTTAAAAATTTCCAAAAACCACATCATCATGAATAAAATTCTGCATAAATGATTAGTGGAGAGTTTGAGACATGCATCTTGTCTTGAAAACGAGATGATTCGAACTTTTTATTTGTAGAAAATGATGCATGACTTACAAGCTATTGTATGTGGCCCACAACTCTGCATGGAATATATAATAAATCAAAAAGATTATGAAAAGTTTTAATTAACATTAAATAAATATTAGGATAACCCTCACTTTCCATTTCAGCTGACATATGTTTAAATTAATTACACCGTCTGATCTTTCATTTTTCAAAAAAATATATTTATTTATTTGTACCTTTTAGCAATATTCACTGAATGGTGTGTAGCATATTATTTTTCTTTTTTTCTTTTTATATCACCAGTTATTACCACGTACACGAGTAATCCTATACCCTCGTTAATCTCAAATATAGATCACCGAAGATAGAAAAGAAAATCTTTCATGAAACATAGACACGCGTAAACTATTTTAACTTCTCAAGTTGAAATCGTATATTTTTCAAATAAAAACTGATAATGATATATTGTGCGCATATCCTTAACTAATTAATAGTTACATTATTTGCTAAAGTTTAATTTCCACACACTGTTCATAAAAAAATCGGCAGATTATACATATTTGTCATGTCATCATTTATTTTGTAAAAAAAATATTATTTATTTTTATAATGATATATTTCAGTTATAGAAATTAATTATCTTAATAACTATTTTTAAATGTGGTATTTTTATATTCTGAAACAAAATTATTTAATTTATCCTCTTATTACTATATAAAAAATATTAAATAAAATTGTATTTAGTGATTTAAAAATAAAAAAACAATTTAAAATTTTCGTTTTTTAATAAATATAATTATGTACAGAAAAATGTTAGATGAAAAATAATATTATTTATGTTAATTAAAGAATGTTAATCAAGATACGCTAGTGAGGTAAATAAAAAATTATAGATATTTAATGCAAATACAGTATTTATCATTTTAAAATATAAAATGATTTAATAATTTTTTCGGTATTAAATATAATACTTATTAATGATAAAAAAACATAATACTTATTTTCTTTGCTATTAATTACTTTATGGATAGTGATGAAAGAATATTTAATATAAAATGTATCAAATATTTTATTAATTATTTAATACTGATACTCCTTGTGCCTGCAGTCTGGTGTCATTTAATAAAATCTCTTTTCTTTGACTTTCAAAAAAATATTTAAAACTATTTTTAAAATAAATAAAATATTATATTTAAAATTTTTGTCATCACTTTCCAGTTTCCATAAAAGCAATTAAATAGCAAATGCATGTTAAATTCATTATCTGACTTGACATGTAGACAATTATATATATATATATATATATATATATATATATATATATATATATATATATATATATATATATATATATATATATACTCCCATTAAAATATTTAATTATTATGAAAATTAAATTAGAATTACAAATATTAACTATACAGTCGTATATCAATGATTTATATTGTAAATTATATAATAATCACATAATTACTTGAAAAATATGTATACTTTAATCTTAATTATTTAAATATAATATAGTCATATATTTATGATTATCAATTTTCAAATTAATAATAAATTCTTCTAGAAATTTCTCTCATCTTAATAACAATAATTTGAAGTATATTAATTTTATTAATGATGTAAAAAAATCTAATTGACCACCTATTCAGTCACTTGCATCATAATTCAATGCATGTTATTTTTAATAATAATGTGATTAAATATGTGAATACTAGCTTACAATCTTCAATTCAGAAAAGAAAAAAGAAAAAAAAAGCTTATACAATCTTCATGTATTGAAATCAAATTCAATAATTCAAATTAATGTAAAAAATATAACAACA